>NC_091745.1:46743127-47063127 GCF_043380555.1 Nothobranchius furzeri
AAACGGTCTGGGGGTAGTAAAGAGTTGTTCACAGAAGATGTGAAGTTCAAAAGTTAGAGTGCGGAATCTTCAGTTTACAGTGGGGAGAGACATTTTTTTAAATTTGAATTTTCTCAAACAAGTTAACCGTACGACCACAATGTTTGGAGTACAGTCATGGATTATAGCTCAAAACGAAGGTATTTTTGTTAGCTGTAAGCCAGTGTGTGTTTCATTTCAATCGGACCTACGGTTCTCTTGCTACAATGCCAGAAATGGAGCAAGGGAGGGTCACTGCTCCTATCTTTCCCCATTATAACTTTTGTGATTTTTTCTGAAAATTTCAAGTCGTACCTCAACTTCTACCTGCGATTTTAGAAAAACCGTAAAAGATATCAAAAAGCCTCTTTAATATGTTAAACAGGAAAGTCTTGTGAGTTTGTTAAACTTTGAATGAAGTCTCTGAGTTAAAAGGAACCCAGTAGAGTTTTAGGTCAAAAAAGTGATAGGAATTTGCTGAAAATTGATCAATCCCATTCATTTCAATGGGAAAATTTTTGCAGAAAAAGCTTAATAACTCGAAAAATTTTAAAGATATCAATGCCAAAAGTAATAGCCGGAAAGAGCTTAACAAGCTGAACGTTTTGGTATAAAATTGTTGAAATAGCTCAAAATTTGAAGGAGAAGAAGCGGTTCAAAAAGTGTACGGAAGCAGAATAAGAAGAATAAAGAAAAACAGGAAAACAATAGTTTGAATGCTTAACAGCATTCAAACAATAAAGAAAAACAGGAAAACAATAGTTTGAATGCTTAACAGCATTCAAACAATAAAGAAAAACAGGAAAACAATAGTTTGAATGCTTAACAGCATTCAAACAATAAAGAAAAACAGGAAAACAATAGTTTGAATGCTTAACAGCATTCAAACAATAAAGAAAAACAGGAAAACAATAGTTTGAATGCTTAACAGCATTCAAACAATAAAGAGAAACAGGAAAACAATAGTTTGAATGCTTAACAGCATTCAAACAATAATGTGTTTGCTTTACTTATTTATTTTATTGTCTCATCTCTTAAACCCGTCTTTCATTTCTGAGATTTGACGGTATCCGTGGTCAGCTTCCTACTCTCAACTGGGAATGCGAGTTTGATTTTAAAGACTCTGGAAATTATGTGTCTTGACCAGCCACTGGTGTGTGTGTGTGTGTGTGTGTGTGTGTGTGTGTGTGTGTGTGTGTGTGTGTGTGTGTGTGTGTGTGTGTGTGTGTGTGTGTGTGTGTGTGTGTGTGTGTGTGTGTGTGAGGTTTCTCCAGCTGTGATGTCTTATTGATGGTATTTTAAGGTGTATTAAATTAGATTGGACTGAATAGGAAATCACTGAAGGCCCAGGGGTGGAACGCACCGGCCGCCACTGGGTTGGTGATGTTTTTAACCAAGTCAAGGATGTGGGATCCTTTCTGCACATCACCTTTATATATAAATTCACTCGTTGGTCCCCAATTAAATCGTGTCATCTTCAGCAGGTACTCTGCATTTCTCCTGCTGCGTGCGGGCAAATTCTGCAGCTCGTCTCGAATGACAGTTTCAGGTTGATCAGCTGGCACAGCAGCAGCAGCGGCATCAGCTGATTCAGAGTTCTGTTTGGTGGGGAGGGGGCAATCTGTAAATCCTCTTGTAACCCAGCTCTCGCCAAAGTGAGATAACGCTGTAGCAGTGAGTTGTATTTCTTAATTTTTCTCAAACGGCATTAGTCCCGTCTCCTGCATAATTAATTTCATATCCGCGTCAAGATCCACCTCTGCTACGTCTCTGATGTAATTGTAATTGTTGAGGCGTGACCATGAACACTTTTTGAGAAGCCATTATTTGCTATTTTTTCATAACACCACCGATTAGTTCTCCTAGTAGAGATGCAACAGCTGCTAGGAGAATTGGCAGAAATCCGCCTTTTTGACTGATTAAAGCTTTTTTCTTTTTAAAATAGCTAGTTTTGTTATCAGCAACTCTTGCAAGAGCATTTTGTTTTTAGATAATTTCTTATACTGAAGAGGTGAGAGCCGGATGTTCCCTTTCAGGACATTTAAAGCAATCTCGCACAGAGCGTGCACAACATCCGGCGAGCAGTCTTTTAAAAACTCGTGACGTTTCCGGGGACTCATGCGAAACAAAGCCTTGAGAATCCTGGCATTGTGTTTTATCCTGGACGACATTGCTCTATTTTAGGCAAATATACCACCGGCATTTGACCCGGAAGTGCTCTGCTGCACAGCCTTAGGTGCTCTGGTGTTTCCGGTTTCAAATCCACTATTAAATAACCATGAGGGTCCTGTGTTGCGTCGTGGAAACTCTCGAGAAAATATCTTTTATGAGTAGGGTAGATTTGATTTGCTAAAACATTTATTTGCAATTTATCTCGTGGATTTTTAAACAAAATTAAATAATTAGTGTTTAGACTGATTGATCTGTTATTTTTCCCTTGATGAAAGACATTTTGTGTGAGTAAAAAAACACTCATATTCTGATTATGTCTGTACTGAGTGAATAGTTGTACCACTTCCGGATTGTCAGACGTCTGCTGCATCTGATCATCTAAAATAGTCAAATGAGTTTGCTCAGGTGTAAACATTTGATCATCATCAAATGAAGAAGGGAGACCTTGAAAAAATCTAATATTTTTATTACAAAGTGTCAGATCATCATACATTTTCTGATAAGAAGTAAAAAACCAAATGATAGTCTTTGGCATTTCAGTAATACATTCCAGACAATTTTCCAAAGTATTTTTTTTACAAAAAAAGTCTTCCCACAGCCTGATGGTCCTGCTATCAGAGCGCTGAAAGGGACTTTCAGTCTGGGATCAAAATGAGTTTCCATTCTCACCTATCTAATAACCAAAAGGCAAAGTTGATCCGTCAGGAAATAACCTCCGTTTATCAAAAAACACACAAAACTTTTTCACAAATGAAGCATTTGAGAGTGAATCCTTCTTTATCCCTCCTTATGGTGTCCTGATGTGCCTGCAGAAACTCCCCCCTCTCTCCACCGAGGTATCCCTCCACCAGTTGCACAACTCTGTCAAAATTAATCTGATTAGATGAGATAAAACATTGAGTGATACCCTTAGCCTTTAACACCACCTGCTGGCGGTCCCGAGTATTGTAAGTGTAGCTTTTGGGCCTGATTATGCAAACTTGAATGGAATCACCTCCAAGTTCATCGGTCAGATCTTCCAGAAGCGATCCTGTGGATAGAACACACTCACCCGGTTTTACAGCATAAATCACAGAACCTGTGTCTAAATAGAGCACACGGTCTTCCAATTTATTCAATTTTTTGAATAATTTGAGACGCGCGTGCGCTGTTGTAAAGGTCGCGAGAAAAACATTACTCCTGCCAAGAGGTGACACGCATCTCTCACTCAAGCTGTGCTGCACCAGGACCACTTCAGAGGTGATGAAGAGGAAGAATTTAACTTCGTATTTACCTGAAAACAAAAGGTCAAATAATTGATCAGGATTTTTAATGAAAGTTGTCTGTACAAGTTCATTTCGCTGTCCGAATTTGCCCACAATGAATTGAGAGATAATTTTGAAATGGAAGGTTTTGCAGGATTGCACTCAATTTTTGCCATATCTAAACGTATTCCCTGATGAAGTTCATAGTCTTGGACATACGTATTTCCTTTTTGAGTCATCATCAGTCATGCCTTCAGGAAACCTGAGGCTTGTTGCTTGTGTTTCAGAAACGTGTGAATATAACCGGCAAACATATCCATGCTGCTTTTGTCAAAATCCCACAACTTGATCATTTTCACCTCACGGTAGCCTGCGTCCAGAGCGACATTGAATTTGACGCTGACCCAAACACCCGTTAGCGCTCGCTGAGTTGAGTTGTGCTTACAAGAGTCTGCCTGATTATTTTCCTGAATGAAACAGGGGTTTGAATGGAAAGCCTGGTTTGATGATGAATATTTTTGCCACACCCATTAACTCTGTATCTGTCGCTGCGGGGTTTAACAGCCTGGCTAAGCTGAGCGCGAAACACAAGGCCTGATCGCTCTCAGGGGTGAAATGAGATGAATCCGCTTTTTATCCACTAATTCCTGATCAAGAATACTCTCAATTTTTTGTTTCCCAGCACCGGATGGATTATTTACCACCTGCAGTCTGAAATTAAAATCATTCTCAGCTGCCAGCGCATCATTTGATTGAACTAATTTGTCGCATAATTGCTGAAAATTTTGCATCATATTTGTGCCATCATAATTAAAGTTAACGTGGTGAGTTGAATGCTGAGTGTTGATTTCAAACTGAATCCTATCATTTGCGCGAGCAGTCTAACTTCCCCTTTCAGCAAATCTATTTAATTTATCCATAACGTTGAGATAAAACTCTGCAGGGTCTGTGATTCTGTGGTTTATTGAAAAGAGATGCTTTCTCTAACTTCACTCTGATTAAAAGCGTGGTTGGAAGAGGATGCGACATTAACCCTCCCTCCCCCCGTTGGTTAACATTGTATGATTGTTCTATTTGCCTCCGAATTTCATCTAAAGTTTGTGGAGATGGCGCAGCCGTATTTAATATAATTTGTTCTGCCTCATCTGAAGGAGGAGTTCAGTACGATAGAATTTGTTGTAAAATCTCGTTATTTGAATCTAATTCATCCTCTACTTCATTCATTTCTGAAAGTCCGCTTAAATCAAATCAATCCGGCAGCAGCAAATTATTGTATTCATGCGGATGGTTGACATCGTGTGATTGTTCTATTTGCCTCCAAATTTCATCTAAAGTTGTGGAGATGGCGCAGCCATATTTAATAGAATTTCTTCTGCCTCATCTGAAGGTTGTGGTAGTGTGAAGGAGGAGGAGTTTGGCAGGCTAGAATTTGATTTAAAATCTCATTATTTGAAGCTAATTCATCATCATCTACTTCACACAAACCTGAAAGTCCACTCAGATCGAACCAATGCAGTAGCAAATCACAACATTCAGGCGTATGACTCATGACACAAAGAGAAAAAAATAATAAAACCTACAATAACTTGATGAATGAAAAAAAAATCCTTGGTCCTCTTCTTCTCTCTTTTAATCCTCACAGAGACAGAACATTGCCTACAAGGTGATCTGGAGAAGCATGTAGGCCATTTTCATTCTGTTAGTCCTTTGCAGCCGAGTCAGCCATTGCTTCCTCCAATGTATTTCTGGATGGAGAAATAGAGAGATAGGGTATGAATGAATCATCATCTTTTAATAAAAACTTTATTAAACACTTTATTCTGATTACTTACTAGGTCTCTGTAGGGATGGGTACCGAATTCGGTACTTTTTAAGGTACCGACCGAATTTCATAGTACCGACCGATCACCGATTCACGTCATTTCAAACGGTGCCTCGTTTCTGTACCCGTCCCTCATAACGAGAACTTGCCAAGACAGCTGTGCATGCGCAAGAGCATTATGTTGTTGCTTGCTGCGAGACATTTGTAAACAGAGCAGCATGGTAGAAAGAATGCACGCTAAAGCTTGGGTCCACTTCACTAAATGTGATGGGTAACTGAGTGATGATGAAACCAGCAACAACGATCTAAGTGAGACATCCTCATCTTAATCTGCTCCGATAGGTAAACAAAATGTTTAAGATAACGTTAGCTTGATATGTTAGCTTCCGTTTCGCTAATGGTGCGTTCACTTTCTTCTCTGAACTCCAAATTTCCGACTAGAAGAACATGAACGCGCTCTAAAGTTTGGCTTCACTTTACTAAATGCGACGGGTGAAGATGAAACCAGTGACAACGATCTAAGTGTGAGGCATCATTGTTTTAATCTGCTCCAGCAGCTAAATAAACTGTTTTGTCATGGCGTGTGGGCGAGGTGAGCGGAGGTGAGGCGAGGATCCACACGCGGGGAGGAAGACAGGCAGACAGGTAGGACGTTTCTCATATCTTTTAATGTGAAACACGCAGGACATTGAAACAATGGACCGACACAAGACACAGAACAGAAGGGGCTTAAATACATGAGGGCTGGGAGCTAAGGTGATTGGGAAACGAGAGGCAGGTGGGAGTAATTAATGAGACACAAGGCTGAACCAAAACGGGGAGACAGGACAGGGTGTGTCATGTTTAAGATAACGTTAGCTTGATATGTTAGCTTCCATTGCCACCATTGTTGTCAGCTAATGGAGCGTTTGTGCTTTCTCCTCGGAAATTCTAACTTCCCAGTAGGAAAAGTCAAATGAAAAAAGATGGCAAAAGGAATGAAGATACACATTTAGTTCACAGTAAAGATGTTTGCTTCAGTTTAAATTTCAGCTTATAAAACTACAAGGACGATGTTAAAATACAAACAGTTGAATATTATTTATTGTGATATTCATCAAATATTGTTATATATTGAGAAAAATATATATTTAATTATAAAAGAGAATTAAAATAATAAACACTCTAAAGTATCGAAAATTGGTACCGTTAAGTACTGGTATCGATTCCTAGGTACCGGGAATTAGTACCAAATCGATTCAAATGTCAAAGGTACCTATCCCTAGGTCTCTGTGTAGCAGCAGTGGGAGGGTGCGGAGCTGAGTCTTCCTCGCTGCTCACCGGTGGCTGTTCTGGCTGTGACGCCCTCCGACGTATTTCTGGATGGAGAAAAAGAGAGGGATAGAGAGTATGAATGAATTATCATCTTTTAATAAAAACTTTATTAAACACTTTATTCTGATTACTTAATAGGTCTCTATGTAGCAGCGGTAGGAGGGCGCAGAACTGAGTCTTCCTCGCTGCTCACCGGTGGCTGTTCTGGCTGTGATGCCAGCCCCTCGTCACAACCATGTTGAGGTGTGGGTGGGATAAAGTCCTGACTTTCGACGTATTGCTGCGAGGGGCATTCCTGATTGTCTCTGTTCCCTCCCTGTCCTTCTGGAGAAATAAGATATTTCTCAGCTGAAAGGGATATATCTCATTATTAAATCACGTATAAAAATCACTTACTGAGTTCGTTCAAAGCTCTGTCGAGTTGGCTAAATGCATCTTGCGGGGTTGTTGGTGGTGGTGGTGGTGTCTTGCGTTCGTGTTCTAATTGAGGAAGAGGTATCTCACCATCCCATTCACCCTCGGATGATAAAACAATTGAGGCTAAAAAAATAGATTAGATGTCGGTAAATCGATAAAACAATGAAAAGTGAAGTTTGAGTAAGTTTTTCACCTACCTACCTGACATCACGGTGTGTTTCTGAGAATGAGGGCCGAAAAAATTACTTTACATTTTATACGGTCTTTTTAAAACAAAATCGTGAATGGAAACGGTGTGATTGGTCGAGGGTGATGTTTAAAACACTTTATAAAACATCACAATGGAATCTAATACTATTGTCCATGTCTGTCAGTGTGTACGTGATGTTAGCATTCAAGGTTTCTGTTAAGTCATTTAATGTGTGTGTGTGTGTGTGTGTGTGTGTGTGTGTGTGTGTGTGTGTGTGTGTGTGTGTGTGTGTGTGTGTGTGTGTGTGTGTGTGTGTGTGTGTGTGTGTGTCAGTCTATTTCCATTGGCTCTTCTTCAAAGCTCATACGTGACTTTACCATGGCCCTAAATGTGCCTTGATCGTCCAGCAAATAACGGATTATTGGCTGCAACCCTGTAACTTGCTCCTTAAAGCGTTTATGAAAAATCTGTTGCATTGATAAGTTTTTCTCATTATAACGTAATTCAAACGTAGTTCTCAGCAGACTAGCTTGTGATTTTTTTCGGATTAAAACTCATTTCTCTTCTTTTCTTGATATGGGCTAAATGCAGCTGGATAAGTGGGAGATGAAAAGTCAGCCCGCCAGTCAGCCAGGAAGAGACAGAAAGAATCGGGTAGGGTATGAGTCTTTCAGGGTGGCTCACTTGTTTATGAAAGCAAAGATGGTCAGCAGGAAGAGACAATAAGAATGAAGAGACAGAAAGGAGTGGGTGGTGAAGGGAGGCACTGTAAAATCTGTTTGCTGATAGGTTATAAATGATCAACTAGTCTTAAAATGGGAATTTCTTTCTTTCATTGTAAACTGATACCCCAGCATTTTCTGGCAGAGCTTTGTCAGATGATTGTTTGCTGCCTTCATTTACAAGTGGAAGCCATCATTGGTTGATGGGGGGTGGCTGAGCTTTGTCTACTGATGCCTTCATTTACATGCAAAGCCAACCTAAATAGAATGGTTGATGTCTTGAATCTGGTGAACTGAGCTTGTCCATCCAAATACTTCCTGACACTGCTTAGAAAGAGAATGAGCTGTTAAGGTTGGTTTATGCTTGACGCGTCCGCGAGGTCCGCACGGCTTCGCGCGGCGAAATTTCGTCATTTTAACAACCACGCCCCTCCAGTGTTTTAGTGTTGGATGCATGCTGTAGAGCTCCATGCAGCCCCACTCAGTTTGGGAGAATATTGGCTCATCACAGAGACAAGCCACATGAACCATAAATTTTGCGAGTTGTGAAGCGAGTTCCATCCGCGAGCCGCATCACCAAAGCTCCCTTCAGACAGGCCATGAAAAACGGAAATGTTCCGGAATCTGTCCGTAAGACCTTTGTGTCTGAATACAAACATCTGGATAATGTTTTCCGTAATTAAACCGGACGATGCCCCTAGTAACAGGACCGGACTTGTCACGGACAGGGTGGCTGCTTCAGACTGGTGAGGTCGAGTTCCGGACAGGGAGGAGGGAGAGGAGGAGGGGACCGGGGGACGCTGTGTGCTCCTAGATAGCTTGCTCTCCTAGATAGCTCGCTCCTGTAGCATGTGGCAAACCATGGCAGCTCGCCTCCTACGGTACCGTCTAGACGCACGACGGAGCGCATCACACCGCTTCCGTGATTCCTTTAACCGTTGAGCGCCTTCATCCAGGGTCTTATGCGTCTTCACGTGCGCAGATTTATGCTTAACATAAGTCCGATACCCCCCCCCCCCCCCCCCCCCCCGGACATCTGGAACTTTTCCCTGCTGTGTGAAGGCAGCCGAAAGGACAAGTTCCGGTTCAAAAATGGTGTGTCTGAAAACACAGTTTTGGTTAAAAACCGGACTGAATTGTCCTCACATATTCCCGAATGTCAATCTGAAAAGGGTTCAAGTGGAAAGTGAATGCGTCAAGCATAAACCAAGCTTTAGTTGCTTGGCAACAACCCCCCACCACTGATTCCCATGTATTGGATGCATTTACAGAACAAAGGTAAGTCTATGCTTGGTAAGTGAAATGATTGGGAGCCATTGTAAATTCCTTACTTAGACCATTTCTGAAAGTGAACGTAAAGTGGTGCAGATTGAATACATCAAAGCAGATCATCAATATGCACCTTGACCGAAGGGGTCTCAGGGACTACAATCCATAACTTCATGCGTCATTACACAACAGTCATCAATTCATTTCTTGACATATGGGGTCATTAAAGGTTATATCACAAAAGGTCATAAAACAATACACCTGTCAAGTTTGACATAAGATGGTTTGGGGGAAAGGTCATAAAGGTCAAAGAACAATAGACCTGTCAAAAATTGTGATGAAGGGTATTTTATAAACTCTTACATGGTCACGGTATCTCTGTGTAAATATGTTATCTCACAAAAGTCCACTAGATGGCGACAGCACCCAAACTAACAGCATATCAACATACAAATAAAGAAAGAACATTATCAGCCTTTTGATAATATGTCTGACATCTTTTTCACACATGACCAAAGATTAGCAGCAGTGGAATTAGGATAAAGCAAGACAGAAATGTAAATATAAAAATGTTTTTAAACCACATTGTGCCGGTGGATGTGTGCAAAGGAGGATAACATGTCATCATTTCAGAAAAGCTCTGAATCTCTTGCTCACACGCGGGCGCCAAAAACAAAGTTTCAACAAAAACAGGATAGCGTGGACATAAACTATCACCAGTGGCATTCCTAATGAGTCCGTATTCAAATCCAGCATGAATGCTTGCTGACCAAATAAGAGTTTAGTGCGACACTGACAGTGGTGTAACTGTTAATAAAATAATCATATAAAAGGAGACTGGAGTTGTTTTATGATGGTGGTAATCCACTTTGGGCTTGGATGGTCTTAGTACAGCTCTATTTCTCCAAACAGAGGTCATTCGGGAAGCAATACAACAATCAGCTTCCTCTTTTTACATTTCAAATGATCCCCCCAAAAAAGCCTTTAAAGAGGAGATTTGTTCTGAGAAACGCACCAACATCACTGCCTGTGACGAGATGAAGTCATTTACCACGTTGACATCACCAGCTCTGATGGATTCTACACATTCAGGGAGATAAGACTTTTGCAGCCAAAGTGCAACATCTGAAATGAAAAAAAAACCCTCGTTTGTTTCATGGCAGAAAAATGAAAAAGACTTTTCCTGAATCAGAAGGTATATTTCGTTTGCTTGGAGAAAGAATCACATCACCCCACATCACATTTGTCCAAGTCGTAAAGGAAAGCAACATAAAAAGTAAATACCGTATTTTCCAGACTATAAGCCGCTACTTTTTCCCACGCTTTGAAGCATGCGGCTTATAATGAGGTACGGCTTTAGTCAACCAGAATGGATGGATGCTGGAAAGTCTAATGAAGGAATGGTTAAAGGAGTTCTACGGAAAGCGCCCAGGAGGATTTTTTTCACAGTATAACGGCGCTGCTTGTTTTCCCAGCTTCACCCCGGGAGGATGACAGCAACACGGAGAGCGACACCGACATCGCCACAGAAAAGGTATGTGACGAAGCTCTTCTGAGGCTGTTCAACTCCGACACTGAAGAAGATGACTTCAGTGGTTTCAGTGCGCAGGAGGACGATGAATAAACTAATCAGTAACTTTTCTGTTTTGCTTGATACTGATCAGTTCAGTTACGTTCAGTTAAACTACGTTTTCAATTCAATAGATATCTGCGGCTTTTAGCTCGATGCGGCTTATATTGAGGTGCACTCTATAGTCAGGAAATTACGGTATGTGGAATTTAATGGCAGATGCCCCGTGTACTGCAGTTATCTGTGTGTTTGAGCGATGTTCATGATGAGTCTGTGTAGCTGTGACTGTCTAAGCTACAGGTGAGTGTGTGAGAGCATTCAGACTGTCAGACGATCTAAGATGACTTTAGCATCTGCTTTTATGCCACATTGACCTTCACTAGGCTGCAGTAAAACTACAAACAGCTCAGGGCAGCAGTGTTTAGGATGCACACAAATTGGAGCACCCGTGGTGCCATTAGCATGTGGCCCACCGGCCCTGCAAGGGCAGGCGCTCCACCTGAGAAAATGAAACAAAAACACTCCAGAGTTCCTATTAAAACGTCTCAAATGCAACGTCTTAAATGCTGATTGCTCCTGTCAGCTTTGTGCTGCTGCATCGCTATTTATCCTTCATGATTTCATATGTTCTGATTTTATTCACTTTTTAAAGTATGAACAAGTTTGTGTTCTGAGTGAACTTGTATCACACCCCGCCCACGCAGTCCAAACAATGTTCTCTGTGCTTGTGAATCACATGCTGACATCTGGATTAATCTGTTATTTATGCTTATCATTTATTTTAATCACATGCAGTTTCAAAGCTGCAGAGAACTTAGGTGGATAGAAACAGTTTGTGGTTCTTTTGTTGAATGCAGCTCTGCAGAAAAGCCCTGCAGCCAGACCTCATTTCTTTATAAGTTGCTTCCAAGAAGCCTGACTTTCTTGTAATCGTTTAAAGTGGTCTCAAGAACAGTTCTCCAGGTTTTTCTTTTTTTTTTCTCTGAAGGTCTTTCAAAGTTTTTTCCTTTGTCGTCGGCTTTTTTTTTTTTTTTTTTTTTTTTTTTTTACTCGTTTTGACTTCAGTCCTTGTGTCTGGCTATTGGGCATATGGCGAAGAGCATGTCCTAAATAGGTCTGAGGAAACTTCACAAGTGCAGGACAAAAGATAAAGTGACGAACATACAAGGCAGTGGCGGCTCCTGAGAAAAATCTCAAAGGGGGCTATACATGACGACAAAGTCTACCTTTTTTCCCCCCAAGGTCTACCTGTTTAACTAAATTTTAATTTCCTCACACGGCTCTACAAACCTATTATCTAAGTCAGCCTATAGTGTTTCTAAGCATTGTGATTATTTTGGCCCTTCAGCAAGTGAATACTCAAATATTACAATAAAGTAAGTAAATCAGAAAGTATTACCTTAAGTGTAAAACAGCAATCAAATTCAAGGTTAAAAATGTTTTATGCTGTGATGCAATAGTCATATTTAGATCAAATGTGAAAACTAATATACAACTTATCATGAATACAGGCCTGTAAGTATAAAATGCATGATCAATGAACAAGTTGAACACAACAAACAGAATAGAGAAAGTATATTTAAAAAACAATCAGCAATAAATCAGTTATCTGTACATTTTTATAAAAGAAAATAGGGTTCTGTGAATTGTTTCATCAGTCTATGAAGTTTTCACAATCTGGTTTGTTGCACTTTGAGTGAAAGAAATAAAAGTTTCACAACATGGCGGTACCTGAAAAAGGAGTGTTTTGACCCCATTTTTCAGTAACAAGTTTTTTATGGACTTGTTTATTTTTAAAAGGTTGTAAAGTAATGCAGGTAAAGTTTCAAATATGTTCAGTTAAGATGAGTACTTTGTTGTTACATTGCTGTAAAATGAACCAGTGCCAGGGAACATTACACATTGAGCAGGCTTTTTTTTAAGACAACAAAACAACAACAAAAATCCTGTTAATAAATCCTGATCTATACAATCTGCTTTAGTTATTAGTCTTTTTTTAAGCACTGCATAAATATTGAAAGGTGTGTAATGTAAACGACACCCCAGTTGCTTTTCCGTACCAAACTATGACGCAGAAAACACAAGCGTGTCTTTTATTTTCGAGAACCATTTCATTTGCACGTTAAAGCTGGTTTTGCTTCCTGTTGGACTTTGATGGTAACAGTAGAACCTGAGCTTTTGTGTTGGTGCCGCTGGATCATGTGCTTGTATTTTTCGGTATTATTGTGCCACATTTAGTCTGAATCTCTTCCCTTTTACCATCTTACCTTAATAAAAACCCTTTTTTAATGGACGGAGCTGTCCTCATCCTGCCTCGACTCTGTGTTTGGGTCCTCCAATAATCACACAGTAGTGCTCTGCAGCTGCTGCTGATGTGAAATTCAAAGTGTGTCTGCTTATAAATGGACCAGACCTTGATGCCACAACTCCACCCCTGAGCAAGTACTGCAACAATCTAGAAGCACGCTGCATTCTTGTTGAATGACTGCAGGCAACAATCACTGTCTTCGTTGTGACTAGTGGACACCAGGTTATCAAAATGCAAACACCCAGAGCTAAAGCCTCCTTTTTCGTAGGCTGATTGTGCCTGTTTGTTGATCTAATACGTGTCTTACCCTCTCTATGCATGTTTTTATGCTAACATCAGTTGGTAGAGATCCTCACAGTAGGATGGCAAACAGGAGTCCCTCCAGACTTACTCCTCTTTCCCTTCTGGATAGCTGGAGCTTGTGGCATCCTGGAGGACTTCAGAGCAACCGGCTGAGAGGCTGTTATAGCTCTCGGGGCAATGATGCAGGTTCAAATCAGGTTTTACAGCTGAATAAATGATCAATAAAAAAGATCTGGAATTTTTGACAAACTGTAAAAAGCTGAATTTGAAACCTCTTGGTGAGTTAATTATATACTGAGACAGTGGAAAGGTGGGCTGCTGCTACTGTGATGAAAGGGGACACCTGGGGAGGGTCTGAATCAGAGATCACGGTGGGAGACAGGCGAACACGGAGCACTCTGGTTAGAGGAGCTGAGAAAGCAGGAGAAATGACCGACATAACACACGACACAGAAACGGGGGGGGTAATATTTGGTATGACTGTGATTTAACTTATAAGGTGGCACCATGTTGTTCTGATATTTCAGGCGTTACGAGTTGACCACAGATTGCTTCAGGCCAGCAGTCATACAGCATGTTGAAATTCTCTATAACAGTCACAGCGAGGGTACAGGTGTGAAAATTAGCCATTCGATCCAAAGGGGGCCTGTTCGCTGTTACCTAGGAAACCAGCTCTGGTCTGTAGACTTCTCCTACACCTGATGGTCAACTCATTCAGAGAGAGAGAGATGCTGAGGTGAGGGGGAAATGAACAAAGTTGTGAAATGCTCTTTCCATTAAATCCAGCTGTAGCTTTTCTGCTCCTAATCTAAAAACACCTGAGTTATAGATTCAGATGGTGGCGTTTTCCTCTTCTGTGTAGTCTAGTCCTCCTATTGGCAGCGTCACATGAACAGCAGTGGACTTGTTAAGAATTCCTCAGTTGTCAAGTTGTTTCTCCTTTTCTTCTTCTTCCATTCGGTGTGGCTGCTGAGGCAATGTGTTCATTTTTCCTTTCCCATTCTTCCCCATCACAAAATGGATCAGAAGTGGATGATATTACAGCGTGCCGTCTGCTCCTGCCTGCTGAAGCCCCGGCAGAAGATTACTCATCCTCCTCAGCTCTCCACACCTCAGGTAGAGGCAGCTTTGTTGCTTTATTTCACAGAGAGAGTGAAGCTCACCACATTAAGTTCTGACTTCAGATTTTCTAATCTCGTGCAGCAGGTCACTCATCAAAGACGGCACATAATTAACAGAATACCAATCAAGTGGATTTTTTCTCTTTGGAGGATTATAATTGTCCTTCAGTGAGGATCAGACAAACACAAGGCCAAAAACGATCATCGTGACTGTAACAAACCATGTTCTGCTCCGACGGTTATTAGAGCAGCAAAATGTTGAAGTTTAGACTCTAAAGTTCAGCCAAATTATTTCCCCTCAAACAGATCCCAGAAACACAGCATTTGGCTTGATCCTAATCAGAACAAATCATTTTGATGTGTTTTAGATACATTTTTTACCCATTCAGCTTTGGGCATTTGTGTACTTATCAAACCACGGCATCATAACTCCACTGGAGACACGTTTAGCATAGCAAAGCAAACTTTTGATCTTAGAGGGAGGAAAGTGTCTTTAATCCTGATGCAACTTTGCTCGGCGTGTCTCGTCTCGGGGGTTCTCGGTGAGATCAGAGTGGCAGAGGAGCCCGCATCATCAGTGCAAAGCTCAAACTCACCCAACACGCTCGCAATGAAGCCTCAGCTGATCCCAGCTCCCTCCTCATGCCATCCATCTGCGTCCAGGGTCATGAATTTACTCCCCTCATGCAGTGGTGTGCCCAGAAAATTTCTATGGGGGCTTGTTAAGTTTAGGGGGAGGTGTACCAGATTGGTGCTTGTGGTAACTCTGGATTAGTAAAAAACAAAAGGTCTGTGCATCCACTACATTCACCTCAAACTTAAGAAACATTTCAGAAAAATTACAACATTTCAAACTGTTATTTCTGTTATTGTTCAAAATTTTACTAAAACTGTTTCATTTGCCTGTTACAGTTTTAAAAACTACTGAGTTTGATAATGGTGAACCTCTGTGCCAAATATACATACTGACTTATTTAATAAAATATATAGTACAATTTTTTTTATCTAAAGAAATGTATTTTATTTCTGGATTAGATACGATGATTTGGTTGCGTAAACATGTACTTTATTAAGGCGGGGTCCTCCCCATTGTGCAAAGACCTAGTTTGGATGTCCTACAGATGCAGTCTGGACAGGCGGACTCAGTATAGATATGATCTGCACATCCATGTGACGTTGACTGTTTGCAGGGTTCCTGGGGGGGGCAGTAGGGTGACCCACACATTTCCTGGGGGCGCCACTGCTGTCATGCACCCTCGCCTCAACCACTCAGAAAAAGCTCAGAAAGGACAACTCAGTTCTTAGGAAAATGTTTGATCTCTTATCAAAGGCTTTCATGATATTTTTTTGTAATATTTACGCATCATGTAGTGCAGAGGAAGGGGCTCCATGGGAGAAACGGATACCAACAACAGCAAGAATGCTTTCATTTTAAAGGAACTGTTAAAATCTCAAGGCTTTTCCGATGAGCCATTGTGCAGGGAGCCACTGAGCTCTGCAGCACTTCGGTCACAGCAGTAACAGGTTATCACTGGAGATTTGGAGCTTTGGCTGAGTCAGCACAAAAGAAAAAAAGGTTAGTACAAGAGGATTACTCCTCAGACACGCTGCAGTCTGATGTGATGGCTGCCGTTTCACAAGCCAAAGGAAAAAATGAGTCAAACGAGATAAGAAAAATCAGAAAATTAACTAATTAAACTCTGAGTCTCCTCATTAATCTATCTGTGAAGAAACATTTGTCACCTTTTCTTCTGGGTTTTGTTGTAGATCTACAAACACATTTTATTTAATCAGTGACTTAAGATTCAGATGTTGTTCAAATAATCTAAATGAATATATAAATCATTGCCACCCAGGGGGGTTAAACCTGTTATGTTTGACTTTTTCACATAAAACCAGCACTTTTGGACTGCTTTGATCCCGTTAGAGGACGAAATGACCGTGTTTTGTGTTTGCTCTGGTTCATTTGTGTCTGTTAGATGTTTATCGATCTGAAACATTTAAGTGTGAAAACAAAAGTAAAAACAAAAATTATGTTCCACAAAGATATAAACTCAATGAATTATTCTCCTTTCATATAAGTGAAAGAAGAAGTTTGGCTGTCATTTAAAATCAATGACAGTTTACCCTTTTAGCCAACTTTTCACTTTGCTGTGACAGCAAGAAAAGGTACAATAAAAAATTTAACTAAATAAAATAAAAAGCCCTTCTCTCCTTTCCTCCCACGCGTCACCCACTTCCACAAATCAAATTATTCATACAACTAGTTCAAATGTTTGACAGCCCTGATGGGTTTCAGCCTTTTTTTATTCAAAATTTAAATCCCCTCCTCTGGAACCGGGGCATGACTCAAGAACATGCTTCTCTTTATTATTTAAATGACCTTCCTCGTCATTAATATGTGAAGACACGACTCACATTTTAAACACTCACCTCTGCTCATTAGGCTCACTCATTCAGTAATTACTCACCAGCGGCACTTGTTCCGATCGTGACAAATGCAAAGGACAGATACCGCTGTGTAATCGTTTCCAACTTATCTCTACACGGCTGCAAATCCATGCTCCCTGATGATTGAGCTCGCATTTACAGGACTTGCTTCAATCGCTGCAGGATTTTTTTAAGGGTTTGTAAAATTAACATCCAAGTGTATAAGTGCTTTGAAAGGAAACTTTGCTCCACATCTACCTAGCGCTTGCCTCTGAGGTGATATATGTGGAGCTATGCATTTGGCAGACGTTCTGCTCCCTCAGTGTAAAAGCAAGAGTTCAAGGAGCTGAACTGGTTCCCTTTGCTTTATTAAAAACTGAGACACGGTGCTTTTAGAATAACTTCAGAGTACTTATTGCAAGTCAGACTGTACCACTGCAGATTCATTGCTTGAAAGCTGAAATAACTGAGTCCAGGAGCTAAATACATGAAAACCTGCAGGTTCTCTGCTGAAGCTCTATGGATGCATGAGGCTTTTCATTTCACTAGATTAGCAAAGAGAGAAATTAGAGGCACGCTGTGCTGCTTTTATTAATCTAAATGAATGTATGCACATGCACGAGCCCAGGCCTCGTTTAATTCGTCTGTTTCATCTGAAAATTCTGTTTGCCTCATAAATCAGAAGACAGGGAGATGAGAACAACTGCAAACAAAAACGACTTTTGTTTTTTACTCCTGAATGCAACACTTTGACATTCGTCTGAGTGGGAATAGGAAATAGTTTCATCTAAGGGTCAGAGGTGGAAAAAACAAGATGTATCCTGGTCACTGGTGCAGCAGCCCTAGAGACCAGCTTTTCCTCTCCCCATCATCTACTCCAGATCTTCCAGAAGGTGTTCCGAGGCCAGCCTGAAGGTGTAATCCCTGCTGGGTCGACCGTGCGGCCTCTCTCTGGAGCAACATGCCCTAAACCCTTCCCCAGGAGGTGTCCAGGTAGAATCCCAACCACATGCCAGAAGCGCCCCAGCTGATTCTTCCTGACCCGAAGGAGCAACAGCTCTTTTAGTCTGAGCTCATCCCATCACTCATTTACACTGAGTCTGGTTTCCATTCACACAAGCCAAAAGTCTTTGAGTCAGGTCAGAGCATTCACACCGGCTGTGGTGCGGCTCTGAGTTCTGGAAAGTCTTCACACAGAGTGCATTTTTCCAGAGCTGCATGCAGATTATCATGAAGTTAAAGAAATTCCATGAGCCAGACAGGAAGTGAGACGTGGTTCAGTGAGGTGAATCTGGTTTATTCCAAAATAAAACCTCTGTTGCATTATTTTGCCGGCCATATTTTCTTATTATTGGCAGGGAAATCCGTTCACAGTATCATATCATATGTCTAATTTCTAACATAAACTCACATGAACCCTCGAGATTTGGAGAGGATGCACATTTCTGGGGAGGTTGTGTACACGATCTGCAGTTGGTGTAAATGGCGGTCCATCCAGAAGTCGTACCGGTTCCAGTCCACATCCATTCTGCTCTCGGTGTAAATGAGGGGTGACTCCAGCCACCCTGCAGAAGAAATCCACTTCAGTTGCTTGTACATCATGATCCAGTCTCTGTTTGAAATCTCTGTCAGCTCCCCAAACCTGCTTCCTGTCTCTAATCACCTTCCCACCGTTTTATGGTGCTTCTGTTTAGCTGCAGTCATCGTCATCGTTTTTCTGAAGCTCTGAGGGGCAAAACTGATTCAACTTCATAGTACTGGGATGAACCAAAGAAGATTTTGTTCTTAATTCTTCTGTTTAATGAGCTGTGACGTGCAACAAAACAGCTAATTATCGGCTGATTGTCTTTGAATTTCCTTCGTTTTTCATGTATATATGAATGCATTTGGTTTAAAAGTTAATTCCGGTATAAACGTGATGATGCGCAGAAAAAAATGCCTCCATCAGTCAGTCTTATTTTACACTAGAATTATCCCATGCAAGCACAGAGGTCTGGCATATATACAGGGATGCCACGCTTGTTCGTGACAAATTGACATCATGCTGACCCTGCAGCAGCATCGTGTGGAAGCAGATGTGGAGTGTGTAGCATCTGTGCTCCTATCATTTTGGATAAAATAGGAAAATGTCTATTTGTGCTGACATGACCAGATGTTTTTATTCTGTTACTGGTTTCTCAGGATGATCACATTTTTATTTACTTACTTTTTAAGAAATGACTAATCTCATCATGACGTCTGGTTTCAATGTGCTCAGCTTTAGTCTGCATCTGAACGTCAGGATCTGTGGACCTTTATTTAATCCCTAAGCGAGCAGGTATGTGTGCTGCCACCAGATTTAATTTGGTGATCCATAAATCTTCACTCTAATAAACATTTTCTAGCCAAGCTGAGCTTGATACAGAGCAAGGTGCAGCCAGCTCCAGGCACTAAATGAAGATTAATTACCAACATGGACATCTGAGCTCATTATACCTAATCTGACAATGTGCTAATAGCACTCTGATGTGTTTGAATAATGTTCTTGATAAGTTCTCTCTCTTTTTGTCCCCTTGCTGTAGGAAGACTACAGGTTAGGAGCATCCTTGTACTAATGAAGGGATCTGCGTTAGCGTCCTTTAGTTGAAGCATCACCTTGTAGGTTTTTGTCCTCCTCAGGGTCATCAGTGAGCCTGATGATTTGTGGTTTATTTGAGGCACGTGTCCTGTTTCTGCTTGGCTGAATCTTCTCCAGCAGCTCGAGGTCTTTCTGCCCAATCAGCATTTTAATGCATCATTTGAAATTTGCAGAAAGAAGTGTGTTACAATTAGGTGTTTCCAGTCTTTCTGCTCAGTCAAAGGTAATTCTGGATGTCCCCCGTGCAGCAGATGATGAGTGAGACTCTACCACAAAGACTTAATGGAAGTTGTTCTGGATATTTATTCCCAACAGCTGAGGAATTCCCCTCATTTACTGTACTGTAATGGCTCCTGTATCTGGACTTTACTGTTCCTCTTTAACAGGCAAGGCCAATGTTTATCACCGCCAGCCTCATATTTCTGAGTTATCACCTCAAGTGCTCTATTTTTATGTGTCTAGTAAAAGTTAAAACGGAATAATAACTGAGGAGGAGGGCGGTTGTGGGTGGGAACTTCTCATCAAGCCGTTACCTTCATTCAAGGTGAATTGGTAAGCTGTATTAAAGACCAGGAGTCTCATTTATCAAACATTGCGTAGAATCCTTACTAAAACCGTATTTATGATCAGCAAAAAAATTTACTCACGCCAAGTCGGTTTGTGATCTATCAAACATGGAGTAACGCACAGCTGCACGTTATCTCCGCTTCATAAATCGGAGACTAACAAGAATGTTTCTCAGCTGCATTTTAGTCACATCCCACCCTCACCACGCCCACTTACTGCCATAAATAGTCAATGCAAAGTGCCTTGTGGATCTCATGCATATACATAAGCCGGCTGTTGCAGCGCTCCGCCAATGACATGGCGACCGTAAATCAAGGCAGATCAAGGAAGCGCAATTTCACAGAAACAGAAGTTGAGGTACTTGTGGGTGAGATGGAGAAATGAAAGGAAGTACTTTTGCTAAACAAATGAGAAAATCCACGGAGTGGCACAGCGTTGCTGAAGCCGTCAATGTTGTGAGATCTTCAGAGAGATCTGTGGCGGATATAAAAAAAATGGTCCAATCGGGATTCAATCCCCAGACTCCCAGGTGAAAGTCATGTGCACTAACCAGTCAGCCAAACGGAGCTCTCCCTTGTCCAAGTAGCCGGGACACCTGATCAATCGGGTCACAGTGACAGGACACACACACTGTCACAGACACATGACATTCCGTCTCAATCTGTCCCCCTGCTGATTTCTGCATTCTGTATTCTGTGCTTCAGGTTGTGTGTGTGTGTGTGTGCGCGCGCGAGCGCCCGTGTGTGTGTGTGTGTGTGTGTGCGCGCGAGCGCCCGTGTGTGTGTGTGTGTGTGTGTGTGTGTGTGTGTGTGTGTGTGTGTGTGTGTGTGTGTGTGTGTGTGTGTGTGTGCGTGCGCCCGTGTGTGTCCGAGCGCCCGTGTGTGTGCGAGCGCCCGTGTGTGTGTGCGAGCGCCCGTGTGTGTGTGCGTGAGCGCCCGTGTGTGTGTGTGTGTGTGTGTGTGTGTGTGTGTGTGTGTGTGTGTGTGTGTGTGTGTGTATGTGTGTGTGTGTGTGTGTGAGTGCGCGCATGTGTGTGTATGCGCGTGTGTGCGTACATGTGGGGGGTCTTGTTCTGTGTGAAAACGAAGCAGTACAGGTGATAATGCTGCTGGAATTCATACTTTTATCCTTCTCAGCAGCAACACTGCAGGTGCTCGCCACGTCCAAAATGTGTGTAAGCCAGGTCCTTAGTCAACTTAAAGTTGCGCACATTTTTCCGCTAAGTTTTCTTTCCTAAATCCCAAAGTTTGCGTGGAAAATTGCTTACGCAGTTTTCCGACCCCGTTTTGTGCATAAGCAAGCTTGATAAATGAGGCCCCTGGTTCACTGAGAAACCATATTTTATTTCATCTTTTTAAATACAATGAGTGTTTCATGCAAGCTGAACATGAAAATAGTCTCCTACACCTATCTCCTGCATTCACTTCTGATGGAAAATTCCAGGATTAGAAAAGCCTGACACACACTGTCACTTCACATTCATGGACTCACCCATCTTGGCTCATGACGGGGAAGGCTGTTGTTGGTTTAGCCTCCAGGAGACAGCAGAGAACGTCTCTTTCAGCTGACTTCTACTTCCTGAAACAGGAGCACCAGAGCATTTTCCCACAGAGAACGACTCACAAGAAATTCACTAGAGACCACAGCAATGTACAGAAATAAAGAGTAGATGAGAGCTTTAATATGTGAGTATAATCCCATTTGACCCTTAAAGAGCAAGTCACCCCCTACAAGAAACTGACTCCACTCCCACTTCATGTTTGAAAAATGCAACAAATGCTGTTGCCTGGCAGACTGAGAGGGTGGAGCCGCTAACAAATACACACACACAGGCTCACAACAGCACTGTGACATCATAATGTACCAGCTAATGTCATAGGGTACCTCTTAGCCAATAGCGGTGGCAGATTTAAATTCAAATGTAGTGCAGAGTTTTTACCTGAATAGGGCGCAACACTGACAGTTGTAGGCAAAATATAAAAATTTTAACAAAGATGCACTAAAATGCTAAACTATTAACTACACGTGTCTGCAGCACAATATACAAACATGCATTTATATAGATTATCAGCAAAGAAATGTTAATTTGGGGGTGACTTGCACTTTAACTAAAAAAAATAAAACTGAACATATACCTCTGAGTCTTTGTTAAAAGATTATTGGTGTCCTAAAACTTATTTTGGAAACAGAAATGAATGAACTATTCTTGAGCACAACTGAAGTTTGTTAAAAGATTTACTGAAGTAAAAAATATATTAATTTGTATAAAAGCTTTCTTTTTTAGAAAATGAATTTTTTTTACGAAGAAGCGACTTTTAAGATGGAAATCACAACGATCTTCACATGCTCAAATAAAATAAAAAAATTATATACAAAATAAAAATGAAAATGAATAAAAACAAGGGAGCTCAAAAATATAAAGAGATGCCAGAAACACCAGCAGGAGAAGAAACTGGTGGGCAGCAGAAGTGTGGCACACTTTAAGAAAGCCACACTGCTCAGAAACCAATAATGCATCTAAATCATGTTGATTATTATTGATGTGGGAAAAATTCCAACTCTATGGAACAATGGGGAAAATAGATGAATGTGGATTTAATAGTTATGATCAAACTCTTCACATATAAACTGCTGTTTGGACTGAACGTTCTGGAGCGCTGACTAGCTGTTAGCTTATCACTCCAGTATGATGGAAACACTAGCCACATCTTTAGCTTTGGTTTCACGGCTCCACCTCCCTGAGAATTAAAGGAAGAACTATGATTTTTGCACAGCCGTGGAAACATAATGAAGCTACTGCAGCATCAATTAATACTGAAGGGGCAGACTCAGGTAACGCTAACCAGTGTGTGTGTGTGTGTGTGTGTGGGTGGGTGGGTGGGTGGGTGGGTGGGTGCGTGCGTGCGTGCGTGCGTGCGTGCGTGAGTGAGTGAGTGAGTGAGTGAGTGAGTGAGTGAGTGAGTGAATGTGTGTGTGTGTGTGTGTGTGTGTGTGTGTGCGTGTGTGTGTGCGTGTGTGTGCGTGCACGCACACGTGCATGCGTGTGTGTGTCTGTGTCTGTGTGTGTGTGTAAGGCTAAAACTGTATAATGAATTCTCAAATGAGTTACAACTGACTGAATTCTGACTGAAAGGAATGAATCTCAAAGCAGAGCTGAAAGTCATATTTTTCTTTTGGGAAATGGGCTTGCAACTTGATGGATTCCACACACACACACACACACCACAAGCGATGTCTAAGGAAAACTTCTTCAGGGAACAAACGGAAACTGTCATTGTTGCGTCAAAGGTAAAAAGCGTGTGATTAGATTCATAGTGTGTTTGTGAGGTTATGGAGACGAGGATGTTAAAGGAAAACATTCCTCTGCTGACCCACCAAGAGGCCTGCAGGAGTCCTAGAAGGATTTGAAGATATTATTTAGATAATAAACAATAAAGTCTGTGTTTCTCCCTCTGGGCTAAACATTAGTTTTTCTGTTGTAACAACAATAAACACATTTAAGTCACTGTTTATACGGAGTGAATAAACAGTCTGATTAAGAAATTCAAAAGAATGAATTCTAACAACGCCAGATGTAGTTTTTTTACTCTGAATCTCTAAAAGTGAAATACGGAGACAGACAAGTTGTTTCAAGTCATTTTGGGGTTTCTTTTAAAGATCTGCTTCTCAGGCAGGAGTGAAAGATGAGTAGAACAATAGCGATGTAGTAAATCATCTTCTGAACACAGAAAGTGAGAGAGCTGGGGTCCCCATCTCTATTCCAATCTTAATCCCTTTCAGAAAACCTTTCTAGGCACTATAAACCCTCTCTCTGATGGGACAATCACGACCGTTTTATCTCACCATGCTGCTGCAGTTGCACCGTTACCAACCAAAGTTATTTTCTCCCTCTGATCTAAACTTCTGTTCAATACAGCATCCATTAAACTTCTGCTTGTCCTCCTGTGTGGCCTCAGATCCCTCTGAAGATGAAGAGAACCTGACTTCAGATGCATTGTTGGCTTTTCTGGGTCTCATGTTGAAGAAGATTAATCAGCAAGTTTCAAATTTCTCCCGGCAGCAGAGTCTGTGCTCGGAGCCGCGGTGGCACAAAGGGTTTGGTTAATGGAGAAGACGACGCGGGGAGAGCGACCTGTTGTTCAGTCGGAGCAGACTGACAGAAAACAGACTACTAAGAGACACGGTGGGTGTGAGGCTGAGCCTGACCCCTTTATCACCAAACAGCACTGAGCTGCCGAGTCCACGCTGCCACCACACAAATCAGCCAGCCGCCTGGCAGCCAAAGAATAGAATCCAGCGCGGGCTTGAATTCACTCAGCCAGCCAAATGACAGCCTGGTGGGGAGGAAATAACCGCTTTCAGATCAGTATCGTTCATATCAGTCGATAAATACAATGGGTTTTCACCTATGCCGTCAAATTTTCTAAAGCACAGAAGAGAGAGCTTTTGGCTGGCTGGCTGGCTCAAGAAGAGTTTTTTTTCTGTTGACTGTTGGCAAGCAGTTAACCTGAAGAAAAACAAATCCTAACCTAGCAGATGACAGCTGAATCTCTCAGCCAGGTGTCAGATTACATGAGATTGTCAAGGTGGCAAATAGCCACAAACCAGCCCACAGAGTGACAGGTGGGCCCCGAACTGAGCAAAAATAAATGAAAACACCTTTATGTGCTAATCATCTGGTGGTGACCATAGCTGTCTGATTATGTGTTGCGAGCAGAAAGACTTGTGTTTTTATGAAGTTATTCAGATATCAGTGAAAACCAGCCTGACGTTTCCGCTTCCTAATTTAGAACAGATACCAGCTGTGTCTGACTCCCAGTCACAAAGCCCATCAGCTCAGAAGTTCATCAACTTTCACTACAACAACATTAAGGTCGGGATTTATTCTCTCCAGCCTTTCAACGGAATTAATCGATGTTTTTTACAGGAAATGTTTGTTTACCACTGACTCTGTCTGCTCTGCAACGTTGATGTTTTGTCTACACAAATAACACAAGTCTGGAGGAGTTCTGCTGTGTGGTGGAGTTGCTAATGCTAACGTTAGCTTTTCCTGGACAATAAACCAACAACAGCCTTCCCTGTAAAGGGTCAAGATGGGTGAGTCCATGAATGTTAGTGTCAGTGTGACGTAGATCTGTCAGGCCTTTCTCATCCTAGAGTTTCACCGTCTGTTTTCTATCAGAAGCTACTGCAGGAGATAGGTGTAGGAGACTATTTTCATGTTGCCAGCATGAAACACTCAGAGTGACCCATTAGAATCAGAAATCATCATGAAAAATTGTTTTTCACCCTTAATATGTTTGTGTCACATGATGTAAATAACTGTTCCTGCTAATTGTTTTATGGTTTTCCTCTCAAAGCATTTTACATTCATTTAGAGTTTCTTAGCAAAGCTACATGCATCAACTCACTTTTTGTGCACATCACAATTTTTGTTTAAATTATGCATAAGATCATGAAAAATGTCTTACGGGGTGTAATACGCTCTGATCTGTTCAGACCAACCAGCAAAACAGCCACCTCTGACAGCTTTTGTGGAGGTCCTGGAATCAAAAATGGAGTGATCAATTTCTTCCCGGGAAACTGTGAATTCATCCCAGCCGAGCCTAAAAGCCGTTTGGAAAATGCTGACGCTTCCACAAAAGAAATTACAAGTGCTTGCCCTTGGCCCATGCCTTTAAACCAGAGGTTTTGAAGAGTGCCAACCTGATTTTCTCTAAACCACTTACCTGCAGGCGGCCATGCCTCTGAAAAGAGCCTGTTATGGTGTCTATAAGCTTCCTCCCTGTCACCCCCCCACCCACACAGCAGTAACTTGTCGTGTGTGATGAAGTGTCGCCTCTTATGTGGTGTGAAGGGAATGTTATTAAAATACCTAAGAAGAGATGAAAACGGTGTGGTGCTGCATGCTCGCCACCGTCTGCTTTGTTTACTGAAATGTATCTCAGTCCGTCTCCGCTGCTGATCCCAGTCTCACCACGAGATGCAGTTGGCAGCTGTGTGTAGGTGTCCTGGGGCTTTGATTTACACAACATTTGTCATGCACTGTGTTATGTGTGCTCCGGGTCACAGGTGGCCAGCAAATCACTGTGCCAAAAAAAATGTGATTGAATGTCAGTGGACGCGCGGCTACCCTCAAAGGAAATAATTCAAACCCAGATGACAGCGTCAGGCGTCCAGGCATGATCAGAAGTGGAGTTTTACAGAGTCAAGACAGAATCTGTAACAAAGGATTAAAGAAAGAAAAGTACATTCTACATGTTGATATCGTTCATGGTAACGTGCCCTCATGCTGTTGGATAATGTAGATCATTCATCCAACCGGTCAGTGGTAAGAGCTGCAGCAGTGTGTAACACACACACACACACACACGTGCAGAGAAATTGTTGATTCTCTTCTATTAAAGAAAAAAACCATCATAGTCACTGGAATAATTTGAAAACGACTACATTGGTACTAGTTAATATTTAGAAAGTCACCTAATGACTCAGGTTTAGTGGGATGGTAATGAGGCTGTCCTGGACAAGAATGATCACTGCAGTCAGGTGGTTTCTTAGCCTGGCAACCCATCCTGTAAATGTGAACATTTAGACTGACCATTATGACGGAGCTCATTTGCAGGGCGGGATCTACAGTTGTCTTTTAAGCGCATGCTATTGGAAAACACTAGGACCAATCAGATCAACAAATAACAGGACATATTCATCACTATGGCAACGGGGTAGTCCACCATGCGCCATCAAAGAAGACGAAGCAAAAATAAAGGACCTCTATCTGCTCTTGACGCAAAGAAAAGCTCCAATCATCTGAAGTTGATGCCAAATTAGTTTCAAATGAACGCCATTCCTGAGTCAACACCATCTTTGTAGTTTTTCTCCATCACAACTCTGCTAATCCTGCCCGGCATCTCTAACACAGAACCGCTGTGATTGGATGGACCTTAAACTGTTCAGTCCAATGATACACCTGCTGAGGCTACAATCAGCCGAGAGACATGGTCCCTCCAGTGCATTCTGGGTCTTCCTTTAGGTCTCCTCCTGGTTGGACATGCCTGGAAAATTTCACCTGGGAGGCGTCCAAGGAGGAATCCTAACCAGATGCCCAAGCCACCTTACCTGGCTCCTCTCGATGTGAAGGAGCAGCAGGTCTACTCCACGTTTAAATCCTAGTCTCTCCTTTTCATCCTTTTCTTCCACCAGCAGTGTCCTTCTTCCATTAGGTCCACTCTCACTTACCACGCTGTCTGACCCTGATGAACCTTGACACTAAAGAGAAACATACGAGTCTGTCAGGTGAAATTCACCGTTCAATGAGAGTCAGCTGGTAGAATGTGTGCATGTAGGCCCAGATGAACCACTGATTGAACTTTTATCAAAATTTTAAAACAATTTAACATATGTCCTGGTCTCAGGTGGTGCAGTCAATACTACCTTAAACATCTGGATAGTAAGTCCCCCTTTAGTCAGAGGAACACCAAGCCGCTTGGAGAGGTTTTCTCAGTCTCTTTAGCTTTCTGTGGGTCAGTGTGGTACACACCCTGATACCAAACAGCACTGTGACTACCTCTCACCATTTAAAAAGGCAGACCGTGATGCTAGTTGCCTTATTTGTGTCCGTTTCAGGCTATGTCAGGGACAATTGTTGGTTTTACTATTTTAAAGAATAGTACCAACCACTCCATCCACACCTGAACACCCCTTCATCAGTGCACATAAAGAAACTATGCATACTCCCACCACACGTTCTACTGTCATCAAAAGATGCAGAGATTATTAAAAAGGAGTTACAGGACATGTTAACGACAGGCAGAGAAAGCTGTTAGCACCTAGTCCTAAAACGGGTCTGAGATTTGCTTTGATGTAATCAAACAAACATTTTAAAGACTTTCGGAGGTCACCACCACACTGAAAGTGATCTCAGGATTTCATCAGTCTCCAGGATACTGAGGATGTGCTGCTTTTATAACCCAGTTAAAAAGGACCATCATCCCTGACAGCTTCCCCTTTGAGTGGTTTCCAGTGGAATCAGGCAGATGACATCTCTGCATGTCTCTCTTTCAGAGCCCTAATGATATTTTCTGGATCTTCTAAATAACATCATCAGAAAATTGTAAAACAGACAAGCAGAAGCATCGAGCAAACCCTTGTTCTCCTTTACAAGATCTGGGGTCAGACGTATAAAACCATGAGACTGAAACTCTGTGTGTGTGTGTGTGTGTGTGTGTGTGTGTGTGTGTGTGTGTGTGTGTGTGTGTGTGTGTGTGTGTGTGTGTGTGTGTGTGTGTGTGTGTGTGTGTGTGTGTGTGTGTGTGTGTGTGTGTGTGTGTGTGTGTGTGTGTGTGTGTGTGTGTGTGTGTGTGTGCATGCTAAATTGTTCCCCTTTATAAATCTCCACCCGTCGTGAAATTGTACTTATGAACACGAGCCTGCCTTTCACTCCCATCATTACCCACAAGTGGATGCAGACACTCACTCAATTAATAATTTTCGTATAAAAAAAGTGAAAAGTCTGTTTGCTCCACATGTCATCGGAAATGGCCGTGGAAGCAAAGGCAAAGAGGGAAAGTAATTTCACAGGATGTGAAGTTCCCGCAGCTGCTGGAAATTTGGAGAAAAGGAAACGGAGAAAATGGGAAAGGTTTGATGGTCTCGGTTCTGAAATCACAATCAGAACAAAGAAGGCTATCAAGCAAAAGGCAGACAGAGCAGAGGACCCTGGGAGAAATAAAAAGATATGACTGAGTTGCAAATATCGCTGAGATTCTCTAAAAGCACCAGTCATTTTTCACACCACTATCTGCAGTTGTTTGCAGTGCAAAAACACATAACAGCCTTTTAAATTTTAAATTTGCACAATAAAGATGCGTGAAAACAAAACAAGTCTCCAGTTCTGGGTCAAGATAGGAAAAACAGGCCAGAAAATGAAATCAATTTCTTTGTTTCCAGTTTTAATCCAAAGTTTGAGACTTAACCTGCTAAAATGTGCATAAACTAAACAAGTTCTCACGTTCTTATCGCTTCATACCTGTTAGTGTTTAGGTTTATGTGTGTGTCCACCGTGTTAACAGATCCAAATCCTGACTTATCAGGCCTCTGCAAGCTAACATGGGTCTGAATCTCATCTCAGCATGGGTTCAGCACCGCCGTCTGCTTCTTAATAAAACTAAGTCAGACGTAGTCAGTCATTCATTTTGCATTAGCTAATATAACCGCTTACAGAACGTTAAATCTGATAAATAAGCTGCAAAGGAACAAAATAAAATGAGCATGACTGCCTGGCTCCACAGGTATAAAGGTGTGTAGAGGATACGGGGACAGAAGACAGATACCCTTCCTCACATTTCTGTAAAGAATTCTTTACTTACTGGGAAGAAAAATCCCCAATAAGAAAGTTCTTTATTCAGGGACGACACCTGCACTGGCTCAGAAAGGAAAAACGACAAGATTGAGATTAACCAATGTGAATTAATTCCATCGTAACAACTGTAGCCTCCAGGAATGGTCAGTTTTTCATCTACAGTTTGACCTTCTCAGTATCTGGCCATTTGGAGACACAAGTCTTATCTGGAGCTTTCAATCTGCAAGAAAGATACTGTTGCTTGGCCAAGGTCCCTTGCAAGTTCACTCTTATCTAAGACTGTTTTTTATTCACAGAACAAGACGGATGAACAATATGAGTAACTAATCATATGATCATATAACGAAATGGACAATATGGTTAAATGAAATGTTTTGATTAATCTGTGCTTAAATTACTGAAGTTGAAATGAATATTATTATTTTTACACTGAAAGATTAACAAGGATGAAATGAAATATGACCCATATATTTAATCAGCACACTGACTGGACAAGACACACTCACCATATCTCAATGACGCAAGTTATAATTAACGTCACTGCACATAAATATTTTCTTATCCACAAAATCAGCATCTACGTATCTGAAGGAGGTGTGTACCTGAGTTTGTTGGCAAAACCCCTTTACAGGGCAAGTTCTGATTCATCAGTAAATCAAGATATGGCCATTATTTAAACAGCATCACTTCCTGAGTGATTTAGTTGAGCCCAACTTTGACTGGCCATCGGAGTGAAACTCTGCTCCTGTCGCATCTTTGACAACCTGTCAAAACCTGCGCATGCTACAGTTCCTTCAGAACAAAGCTGAACCAACTCCGACTCCTTAAGAGTCCTCCATAGACGCAAATAACTACCTGTCGTGACCTGGAGACATCGCGAGACCGATCTAGTTGGCACTGCGGATTTTTCTACGGACTTCAGTACCTTTGGGGTCCCCGGACTCCAACACATTCCGGATCTACCACAGGGGTCTCTGAGAGGGTACGTAGACTCGACAGATTGCATCTGATGTGGTTTTATAAACCATCACTATAGTTTATAGCAGACCAAATTCACTCCCACTCACAACTCAGTTTCTCCAGATACGAGGGTTCTGATAACATCACATTCACATCACATCGCATCATATCATCACACCTCACCATCCACTTAGATTTATTCATCACATAAAGTGTTCCTAGTTGTCATGTTTTTAATTGTTTAGAAAATAGATTTCTTACTTTTTATAAACTTGACTTTCTGAATTGATACGAAGTGTCTTACAATCCCTGAATAAACAAAGAATTCTAAATCTTCTGGTTAAACATTCAAAGACCAATCAGACTGGATTTCCATATTTATATAGAAATTCACATCTTATTGGTCAAATGTAGTGTCGTATAATGTGCTTCAAAAGCACCCAAAATAAATACGTATGCTACTCCTACACAACAATAATATCAACAATAATAATATTAAAAGAGGCCAAACTGAGTAATGAGCGACTGTTGTGCGTTCCACGTGAAGTCAGCGACATTAGGGACAGAGCCGAGGGAAAATCAAGGACAAAGAACAAAAACACATCATCCAAATCTCTGACAAGGAAATGAATAATTCAGAAATAAAAATATGTTCATTAGTTTACTCTTGCTGGCACTCGGTATGAAAATGAACACACCTAAATTGGTTGCTGGTTTTGGTTGTGTGAAACAGACAGACTACATTATACCAGGAGAGGGGAGGAGAGCATGAACAGGTGAACTGAATGTTAATGTTTATCTGCTGGAAAGAAATATTCAAATGTGCATCAGTCACTCTGAGGACACAAGCTGAGGCCGAGGCGCCGAGTGCATGATTGAACACCGCGTGGGGGGGGTATCAGCATTTATCTTTGAGATTCTCAGCTGCTGGATAAGTCGCTCTTTAATTGTGGGTCTGTCTATTGTAGGTCACAAGCATCCCATCAATCACTGCACCTGGGGGCAATCGAGCATTGGGGGTGGGGGGGGGGGGTTGGGGGGACTATCAATCATAGTAAATTAGCGCCTTCCAGTCCTGGAACCCCCCAAGGCGCTTTACAACACAGTCATTCACCCATTCACACACACATTTACACACTGGTGGGAATGAGCTACGATGTAGCCACAGCTGCCCTGGGGCGCACTGACAGAGGTGAGGCTGCCGAGCACTGGCGCCACCGGTCCCTCAGACCACCACCAGCAGGCAACGGGGGTTAAGTGTCTTGCCCAAGGACACAACGACAGCGACAGACTGAGCGGAGATTGAACCTGCAACTTTCCGATTATGGGGCAAGCACTTAACTCCTGTGCCACTGTTGCCCAACATTTAGCATTTAGCATTAGCATTTGTTTATCCTCAAAATCAGATCAAAACAATCAAACATGTTGAATTTGCTACATTTGTGATTGAAGCTGACCTGATGAGCTTCAGAGTGCACCTGCACGCTCTTGTCACTCCACACACAGCAGGAATATCAGAAAATCTAAATTATCTTTAGAGCCATTATGGTAGTTGGGGGCATTGTTAAGACTGTTGGAAGGAGTAAATTGGGTCCAAATTTGACAATTAAACAGGTGGACAATACTTACAGAAAATATATTTAGCTAATATTACATTCAGTATTTATGTTGGACTGCTCTGACATGAATACATTATCTGTGGGAAGGTTACTGAAGCTTTGTTGTGAATAAGAGTGATTTGGAAATGTGTTTCATCAAACTTTCATTTGTTTTAAATGTTGGGTGTTAAATCGGACTTATCTTCCTTTTTGCACATTAAACCTCACAATTATAATAAATCACATAAAAGTTGAAGAAATCATTGATCTGATTAAACAACTTTACCAAATGAAACAGCTGAATATTTATTCAGTTTTCAGTAACTTATTGCCAAACTTTTTCTTATTTGTGTTTTCTTTTTATTTAATTTTATTTTGAGTAGTTTATACATTCATTGTGAAATCCAAACACATTGATGCTAATTTAAAGCTAAACATTGACCTTTAAAAAAATGTTAATTGTGTGTCAATGACTGAGCGTGTTTAGATTAGATTAGATTAGATTAGATTAGATTAGATTAGTTTAGTTTAGTTGGGTATTTTTTGGTCTTTGAACTAAGAAGTAATAATTTTATACCTGACATGTTTAAATCCCTGTAAATCTACCATGGATTTCGTTTTGTTTTATGACCGCTAGATGGCGTTTGATCTGATATATTTGTAGGCTGTTAGCTAGTTGCTAATACGTCCTGTTTTAGCTCATTGGTTTAATATGGTTTAACACAGATAATTAACATTGATTTATTGGGTTTAGCAGTTTATATACTTGAATACTTTGTTGGTGTTAACATAAATATAAACCCTAAAGTGATTTTTACGTGGTATGTTTTATTTGAAGGAAACTACGGGAAGTGCTAATGAATAACGTCTTTGTTAGCTTTACGTGCGCTGCCTGTAGTGACATCTTTAGTCCGCTAGAGGGCAGAAAAATCCCTGATCTCGAACGTCAGACATTAAAGGATTGAGTTCTCGTGTTTCCCGTCATCCAATTGTCCCAAATAAAGCACATACAGGTCCTCCTCAAAAAATTAGCATATTGTGATAAAGTTCATTATTTTCAGTAATGTACTGAGAAACATCAGACTTTCATATATATTAGATTCATTACACACAACTGAAGTAGTTCAAGCCTTTTCTTGTTTCTAATATTGATGATTTTGGCGTACAGCTCCTGAAAACCCAAAATTCCCATCTCAAAAAATTAGCATATCATGAAAAGGTTCTCTAAACGAGCTATTAACCTAATCATCTGAATCAACTAATTAACTCTAAACACCTGCAAAAGATTCCTGAGGCTTTTTAAAACTCCCAGCCTGGTTCATTACTCAAAACCGCAATCATGGGTAAGACTGCCGACCTGACTGCTGTCCAGAAGGCCATCATTGACACCCTCAAGCAAGAGGGTAAGACACAGAAAGACATTTCTGAATGAATAGGCTGTTCCCAGAGTGCTGTATCAAGGCACCTCAGTGGGAAGGAAAAAGTGTGGCAGAAAACGCTGCACAACGAGAAGAGGTGACCGGACCATGAGGAAGATTGTGGAGAAGGACCGATTCCAGACCTTGGGGGACCTGCGGAAGCAGTGGACTGAGTCTGGAGTAGAAACATCCAGAGCCACCGTGTACAGGCGTGTGCAGGAAATGGGCTACAGGTGCCTCATTCTCCAGGTCTAGCCACTTTTGAACCAGAAACAGCGGCAGAAGCGCCTGACCTGGGCTACAGAGAAGCAGCACTGGACTGTTGCTCAGTGGTCCAAAGTACTTTTTTCTGATGAAAGCAAATTCTGCATGTCATTCGGAAATCAAGGTGCCAGAGTCTGGAGGAAGACTGGGCAGAGGGGAATGCCAACATGCCTGAAGTCCAGTGTCAAGTACCCACAGTCAGTGATGGTCTGGGGTGCCATGTCAGCTGCTGGTGTTGGTCCACTGTGTTTAATCAAGGGCAGGGTCACTGCAGCTAGCTATCAGGAGATTTTGGAGCACTTCATGCTTCCATCTGCTGAAAAGCTTTATGGAGATGAAGATTTCATTTTTCAGCACGACCTGGCACCTGCTCACAGTGCCAAAACCACTGCTAAATGGTTTACTGACCATGGTATTACTGTGCTCAACTGGACTGCCAACTCTCCTGACCTGAACCCCGTAGAGAATCTGTGGGATATTGTGAAGAGAAAGTTGAGAGACGCAAGACCCAACACTCTGGATGAGCTTAAGGCCGCTATCGAAGCATCCTGGACCTCCATAACACCTCAGCAGTGCCACAGGCTGATTGCCTCCATGCCACGCAGCACTGAAGCAGTCATTTCTGCAAAAGGATTCCTGACCAAGTATTGAGTGCATAACTGAACATAACTATTTGAAGGTTGACCTTTTTAGTATTAAAAACACTTTTCTCTTATTGGTTGGATGAAATATGCCAATTTTTTGAGATAGAAGTTTTGGGTTTTCATGAGCTGTACACCAAAATCATCAATATTAGAAACAAGAAAAGGCTTGAACTACTTCAGTTGTGTGTAATCAATCTAATATATATGAAAGTCTAATGTTTATCAGTACATTACAGACAATAATGAACTTTATCACAATATGCTAATTTTTTGAGAAGGACCTGTACATCTCTTATAGACATGGTATGTGGCCATCAATCAAGTCAAGCGACAAATTACAAGTAATTAAAAGTTTATTTAGTCAAAGAAAAAACTGTTAAAAAGAACTTAATTTCTAATCTGTTACTGGTTACTTTTATTGTATTTTGTTTTTGTTTACTTTATTTGAGTGTTTTTTACAATCATTGTGAAATTCAAATACATTGATGCTTTTCGTGTTTAAATTTCACTTTTTAAATTCAGTATATGTGTCAATGTCTGAGTTTGTTAATTAGATGCAGTTAGGTATTTATTGGTATTTGAACTAAAAACTAATAGTTTTATATTTGACATGCATGATTAAAAACTGTAAATCTATGCTACTGAAATTTTTCATTTAAATATATTCATTGTATATTTCTTGTTAATAATTACATTACATTTATTAGGACTAAAATCCCTGTAAATCTATTGTGGATTTAGTTTTGCCTTGTGGCCACTAGAGGGCGCATGATATGACATAAATTACCTAGATTTATTGATTTTTTAGTAGGTTATATACTTGAAAACATTCTGGATGCCCCGTTAGTTAGACTAATCGTGATGTTAACACAAATATAAACCCCGTAGTGATTTTTACGTGGCATGTTTTGTTTTGAAGAAAACTCCAGGAAGTGTTGATAAAAATAATCTTTAATAATCACAAGCGTTGCCTGTAGTTACAGTTTTAGTCCGCTAGAGGACGACAAAATCATTAATCTCGAACGCCAGACATTAAATGATTGAGTTATTTTCGTGTTTCCACTTTGTAGCTTAAATATATTCATTTTATTTTACCTATTGATAACTTAATTTTAATAATTTAGAGTAAAATCCCTCCAAGTCTACTGTGGATGAAGTTTTGCATTGTGGCCGCTAGAGGGTGTGTGATCTGATATATTTGTAGCGCTGTTAGCTAGCTGCTAATATTTTGTATGCAATTTGATTGTATACTTTCACCTTGTTCAATAAAGTTTTGAAAAAAAAGCTAGCTGCGAATACTTCCTGTTTTAGCTCTTTATTTAATCTTGTGGAAGACAGAGAATTAACATCGATTTGTTGGTTTTTATTTGTTTGTATACTTGAAGACGTTCTGGATGTCCCATTATTTAGACTAATTGTGATGTTAACACAAATATAAACCCTGTAGTGATTTTTACGTGGCATGTTTTATTTTGTAGGAAACTACAGGAAGTGTTGATGACCAATATCTTCTGAGCTTTACAAGCGCTGCCTGTAGTCACAAAATTCCTTAATGGCCATGCTTCTCAGTGCCTCCTGGCAACGCCTACTTTCATGGCATTTTTTCAACTCTTGACTAGGGTTGGAGTTACATTTTCTCCTCCTCCTTCCCTCCTGAGCTACTGCTACATTTCTATGGCCACACCTCATCCCTAAGCCCCCACCTCCCAGTCAGACATTCTCTTCTGATTCTGTCTCGAACAACAGCACTTTCTCCTTAGTGCCCGACAGCCTTGCAGCACCAAGGCTCATTATGCAAATGAGTTAATGGCATCAATAGGAGATGACTAACAACATTTAAGACAACCACGGAAAAGCTGGCAACACTAATCCAGACCAGTTTTATTTCTGAGCCACCAGGGTTCCGGGGTCCTGAAATATCAGGTATCACCGTATAGTGTGCTGCTCAGAGAAGCAAAGGATCCACAAATAAAAGGGAGGATCTGCACTTTGGTGGTGCTATACCTACCTGAAGATAACATGCTGTAGATCCAGAGTTGGCGTCACAGTTATCATGAGCTAATCCTTCAATAATGAAGTGACTAACTGAATCAGCCCAGCAGCAGATAAAGTCAGCGAGTGTTGAATTGTGCTTTTCAACTATTAAATAATAGTGTTTCACGAGGGAGCTGGCTCTTCTTCAGTCAGCTCCCAGCTAGCCTCAGTGGTATTTCACTGTAAGGCGCTTCTGCTTTGGCTTCTAGTGTTACACCTATGGATGTCTTTTATACAGTGTGAGCTGGCTGCCAGTGACCCAAAGCAACATCCTCCACTCGTGTTGTCACAGGAACCGGTGTCACATGGAGGTAAACTCAGTTTATTTATTGCTGATGTTTTTCTGTCTCAGGAAGCTGAGCGAGGTTGTTGTTCATATAGACATAAAGATGCTAGAACAAGCTAAGTGTCCACGGACTCTGTTGGCATACGTTCTGCACATGGGAGTGTATTGTTCAAAAAAGCTTTTATTTTGGAAAGTAATACCATACGTTTAAAGCCAGTATTATATTCAGAGGGGCTCAAACAGGGTGAGCAGAAATCATTAATATGTCAAACACAAAAATCTGTCCAGGTTCTGCCTCTAATCCAAGGTCAGGTCATGGTGACAAGTCCAGAGGGGACACTCAGATATCCCTCTCCCTAGTGAGACACTGTCCTGTTCCCGCTGGCGGATGCCCAGGCCTTTGCAGGCCAGAGGGTGACTTTTGGGTTTGCCCCGAGTTAGCCTTCCAGAGGGACGTGCCTGGAAAGGTAACAGGAGGCCGCCATAGTTCAGTGTTACTGAGGATGAGACCCTGATCTGTCCACCCACCTCTAGCTCCGTCTTACCACTCCAAAACTACACAACACATTTCCTGAACTCCTCCACCTGAGGCCGACTCACTCCCAGCAACACAAAGTAAATGGGACAAAAGGCAGATTACACTACTCGTTTCTAAAAGCAGCATCTTTTATGTGCAACAGCCAAGAGCCAAAGCTAACAGGAGCTTGGGAGACAGAGCAGCTGAGGCCGACAAGTAATGTGCCATTGATCACGAGCAGAAGGAAATCCGCTACATTTGTCTCAGAGGGATGAGGATGAATCCAGACATGGAGTAAGATCACAACACGCTGCTGCCTTGCCTGAAGGCCATGTGACAGACAGGGTATCATGCTCCAACCTTCCTTGAAAGGCTCCTTTTGCTGCTTTTCTGGGGATTAAACCAGCCTCATAATGGCCTGTGGGATTTGTGACCCTGCTGGGTGACAGCCATCAAATTGGGTGGCAGACAGAGAGGAATTGCAATCCGAACACAGAGCTCAATCTGTGGTTGCCAGTCAAAGATGAAGATCTATTGACCACGAAGAGAGGAAAACCAGAGATACCGCAAATAAAGATCTGCCGCTGCGACAGGTAGCGTAGCGTGCTACCACGAAAGGAATTAGGCTGCGCTGGGTTTGCATGAGTAATCCCTAAACCACATCTCTTCCTACAACTGCATCTGCTCTTATTTTGGGGATTTGCAAGATTATTTTTCCACAGAAACTACTTTACATCCTCAACAGCTTCTCCATACAGGATCCACAGTTTCCATGGTAATATCTGGGGCAGGAGGGAGGAAGAAAAACACCACAGAGAGAGAGAGAAGGAGAGGAGAGAGGAAGGAAAAAGGAAGGAAAAAGTATTCATAGTTGACATGGAAATAACGGGATTCATTATATTGAGCCAGCTGATTCCCTCTATCACCAGCAACAGCCGGCGTGAGAACGCTGGTGTTTGAGCTGTGATGAATTACTGCCAGGGTCAAAGTGGTGTGGGCCGTGCTTACTGGTCAAACAAGTCCAAACTCCTCCGACCCATCCCAAAGCCCCCCCACACAGAAGCATCCCCAACCCCAATTAAATGTTTTCTCTGTCTGTCTTCCTGCTGTTTACTCGGCCCCAGCTCCCCGTGCCGGGTCCAGCCCTGTGCTTTAGGTTAATTCCTGCAAAAGCACGGGAAACTTCGTTAGAGGCAAATAAAATCCCTTTGGTCCTCTGACGTGAAAAGTTTACTAGTAAATGTTGGCGTCAGCAAAGCGCCGGCTGGGCTCGGGCTGCCGTTGGGTTATAGAGAAAAGGTTTTTGCCCGATAATTGAGGATTTTTATTCCCACCGACTCACAGCAGTCTCACGGTCAATTTAACAGAATTGTGTGGGAGAGAAAATGCAGCTGTTGTGATGAGTTTGTGTGTCGATCCCACAAACAGGTTTTACATTTCAAAACAAGAAGCAGGATGAGCAGCAGACACCCGCGCATCTACACCCACATCAGCACCCCGAAGAAGAAGAATACATCAAATATGGATGTAAGGATAGACATGAAAGTGTTTCAGCAGTTTCTGTTGATGCAGCAGATCAGGAATGACTGACACGTCGTGGTTAACTTCCTTCTGACCCAAATGGTCACACATTCAATGCATGGCATCAGGATGTAAAAATCTAGCAGGAGGAAGATCAGTGGTCCAGACTCCATTTCACTTCTCAGGACCAAGTCAAGCCGATCTCTTTAAATCTCACAGACTCCCGTGTCATAAAGGACTGACCCGCTCAGCTGATGCAACAAATGACCAGTTAGACTCGGACGTGTCAGGACATGAAAAACAGAGACACCGTCCAAGTGGAGGTGTGTTTTCCTGTAGGAAAAACAGGTAACATTCATGTTTATGTTTATGCATTTAGCAAACGCTTGTCCAAAATGACCTACAAGTGAGGATGAAGCCAGCAGGTTGCCTTTGAGGCTTCATGTTTCATAAGAAGCCCAGTCAGTAGAGAAATAACACACTTTTAAGCTTGAAGGGGCTTGTTTTTTATTTCTGCCCAATTATTTTTGGAAACTGCACCCAGCGAGTGATGAATGTCCTGTGTTGGAAACATCGACATGTGGGACTAAAAGTGGGCCAGCAGGATCTGAACACAATCTCCTAACTTCTGCTTATTGTACCGAGGGAGTAAACATCAATAACATAACTGTAACAGGAGCCCAAATTCCTAAATCATTCACAACGTTCCACAGCTACGGTGGCTTTGGGTTTTAGGATTCCTAATGTTTCATGAAGCTTCAGTGTTTAACGACATTTTCATGTTGAAGCCCAGTTTTGTTGAGGTCTAAACGACGGTCTGCTCATGAGAATTTAGACAGCTTACCTTAGCCCAGGAGGTGCACAACACCAGAGCATGATACTACCACCACCGTGCTTCAGAATTTGCCATCATTACTACTTATGGTCAGCAAGAGCTGCCTACTCCATGTTTGCATGCATGCCTGTGTGTGTGTACGTGTGCGTGTGCGAGTGTGTGCGTGCGTACGTGTGCATGTGCGTGTGTTTGTATGTGTGTGTGTGCTTGCACGTGCCTGTGTGTGTGTGTGTGTGTGTGCGTGCGTGCGTGCGTGCGTGTGTGTGTGTGTGTGTGTGTGTGTGTGTGTGTGTGTGTGTGTGTGTGAATAAAACATACATGTTTTCTTTAAAAGAGCTTTGATTTCTGGATGTTTGCCTGGATTTTGGAATTCTGAAGGACACCCCTAGAAAACATTTAGTAAAATAAACCCACGTACAGCGTTACACTTTACAGCAGTAGGTCAGAAGGTAGAGCGGGTGTCCTGTAATCAGAAGGTTGCAGGTTTGATTCTGACTCCGACCAGAGAATGCTGCTGTTGTGTCCTTGGACAAGAACCCACCGTAGCTGCTGGTGGTGGGGTTTTATTAAAACTGTTGTGACAAACACAATCAAGTCCAGTAGTAGTGTCATATTTGCCTTTCGACGAGTGATGGAAATTTTTTGTTTCTCCTGTTTTCTTCTGATCAACAATCTCAGATTTTATTTATTTATTGTTTTGGAAGATGACACCGATCGGTGGTGTCCGGTCCTGATCCTCGGGAAACACTTTGCTACATCCTTTAGCTCAGAGGCTCTTATTTTTGGTCCTGGAGGGACAGTGTCCAGCAAGTTTTAGTTGTTTCTCTGCTCCAACACATTTAATTGAGTGGATGAATCACCTGTTCAGTAGCTCATGCAGCTTCGCAGAAGGCTGTCAGTCACCTGTTTGTTGGCATCAGGTGTGCTGAAGTCCATGTGTTGGACCACAGAAACATGGACACCAAAAACATGAAGGATGGTGGTGGCCCTTGAGAACCAGAGTCCGGTAGAGCTGCTCTTGATTAATCTGCTTAGTTTTGATTGGGATTTCTAAAGGAACTCATCCAGAATGTTGGTGTTGTTTCTTGGAAACGCTGATCATTGTCTTATTGGACCTGGTTTTGCCCAAGGCTAACTTTTATGGAGCTTCTGATGTATTTCTTGTTTCCCGTGGATCATGTCAAATCCAGGGATAATGTCTGTGGCCATGCTGATGGATGTGAGTCATTTTGTTTCGAGGAGAAGACGACGGTGCTCATCACCGACAGCATGAAGCAGTACGGACTCCACTTTACTACGACAAGCACACAAAGAACTAGTGAAGAAATCAATGACCTCACCTCTAAATACATTTACCTCACATCAATGAACTGACTTAGCTTGAAGCTAAACGGTTAATACAGAGATGCAGCTAAATGGTAGGAACATCTAGTGAGTGAAAGTGGGGTCAGTCCACATATTTAAAATACTTGACTGTCTCATTCTGATTCTACTTTTACAAGTTTTCATTCCGAGGTTAGTTATGTGGAATTATGTGCTTAAAAACAGCTATTGTGACCTTTTACCCTTGACCCCTCAGAGGCCCCAGGACTGAAACCAAACTTCTGTCGGCTCTGGTTTCAACTCTGTCGATTTAAATAGGATTTGAAGCCATGTCGCTGTTTCACAACAGGGATACAATCCAGATGCTGTGACCTCTCACAGCTGTTGTGCTTTCATATAAAGGGATGGTTCTCATCTGTTCAGGACTCAGGGTCATTAACAAGTAGTATCTTACCTGTTGTAGATAGCTCTTTGAATGACCTCAAGTTGGTAGATTACTGATGAGTGTGATGAGCCTCAGCTTTTCACCACAAGGCAGGACGAAGAGGATTTTGAAACAGTTGTCTGAAACTCATTACAGCGCGTGAGCGCGGCGTTTCAGGAGACGTTGGATTGCTTTCAGTTTGATACACTCTGTAGAAATGGTAGAATTGTGGCAAGGTGGAGAAACAAGGGCCTAACCCCAGACTCCCAGGTGAGAGCTCTAACCATCCTTTTGGCCAGGTGGCCAGGGCGCATGATCAGTCGGGATGCAGTGACACTCACCCAGTCACTCGAGGAAGAGTGGCAGAGGAACCCCAAATCCAGGTGTGAGAAACTTGTTGCATCTTGACCAAGAAGACTCGTGGCTGTATCAGCTCAGAAGGTGCTTCTACTAAATACTGAGCAGTCTGAATACTTAGAACCATGTAATATTTCTGTTTTTCCTTTTTGATAAATCTGCAGAAATTTCTAAAAGTCCGTGTTTTTCTGTCAATATGGGGTGTTGTGTGTGTGTTGATGAGGAATTTTTTTTTTTTTTTGATTTTGGGAAATGCTGCAATATAACAGAGTGAAAAATTAACTGTATGACTACTTTCTGTACCCACTGTAAAGTCTACTTTTTGGCTCAATCCTTTTTTTTCTGTGTAGTTTTCCTCGTCTGCTGCGAAACCAGATTTAGCCCCACGGCTGTTAGCTCGGTCAGAACTAGCCTCCGTTTCTCCAGGATGAGGTCACTGAAGGAGCAGGGAAGATATACATTTTTCATAATCTTTCCACAGAATCCCAAGACAAAAGATCTAAATGTTCCCTCTACGAGGCAGATTTCTGCATTCAGTCACCCCTTAAGTCCAATGTCACCTTGTGCCCGTTCATAATCAGAAACCAAGTGAATTTAGTTGCCACTTCTCACAAGTCCTGCAAGTCCTTTCAAGAGGAAAATCTTTTCATTGGATGGATCAATCAAAAAGAGCAAGTGTGCCTGTCAAAGGAGCAGAAACCTTAATTAATGAGTATCATCTGAGTCCTCTGCAGGAAGTTAATATTTTCCATCACACCAGCGTGTCGAGGAAACATGATTTGGGGGAAGAAATGATTTCCTGCTCGAGTGTCACCGTTCTAATAAGCGTTTATCATGTTGGTTGACTTGTAATTATTGTTAATGACATTGTGCTGATGACAAGCAGGAGCATTGCAAGTTATTGCTTGTCTTAGCGAAACCAATAACAAGTAAAATAACATAATCAGTAGAAAGGAACGATGCTGGTTGAGAGCGTGCAGCAGTGCGTGATGCTGCAGTGTAATTATGATCCTATGAACTGCTTGCTGGCAGGTCCTTTATTAAACAAACAGGATGTTCTTGTTCCTGCTGGTGGCTGGAGTGGACACCAGTGACAATCTCCACAAACGGGAAGTGTTTATGACGTTCTCGGGTATGTGGCAGGCACGCTGCAGCGGATCAGTGTAAGACCAGCTTACATGTGAGGCATTTAGCTTATGCACTCCCGCAGGGAGCTTTAATGTTGACTATTTAAAGACTCTCGCAGACTGATCTAAGGTGCAGGTTTGATCCTGCAGCCAACCACAAGTCTCAGTTAGAAGAGTAAATTACAGGAAGACCAGCCTGTACTCTCCATGCTCACTAATGCTGCTTTGGTAAATTCTTCTGTAAGTTTTAACTAAAGGTTTTTGAGGATTTGGTGTTACATTACATGAGGGGTGACATTTTTAAAAAACACCACATTGACTACCATTTAAATGCAGACGATTGCCAATTATGTGCCTCTGTGAAGCCTAATGACTCCTTACAGCCCCTTGTTGAATGCTGCAATGATGTGAAGAGCTGGCTGTTGGAAAACTCTCTTTAGCTGAACGATGCCAAGACAGAGGCCATCATTTTCAGCCCTAAGACTTCTCAAAGTCCCCAACTGACCCTTCCATTTATCGCAAGTGGGTTGAAAACCCGTGTCACAAACTTAGGGGTTGTGATGGATGCTAAACTAAAAATGGACATTCATGTCAACCAGGTAGTTAAGACCTGTTTTTACCACCTGAGATCTCTCTAAAGTTAAGCCCATTTTAAAAAGGCATCATCTCCCTTCAGTTGTCCATGCCTTCATTACTTCCCGTCTCGACTACTCTAATTCAGTGCTATATGGTATCTCCTCCTCCACTCTCACTCGCCTTCAGCTTGTGCAGAACACAGCAGCTTGATTCTTGACTGGCACCAGGCAGCGAGAACACATCACGCCGGTTTTAGAAAATCTCCATTGGCTCCCCATCCATCTCCAGATAGTTTAAGATCCTGGTTTTTGTGTTTAAATCCCTCAATAACTTAGCACCTGGCTACTTGTCTGAGCTCATTCACCCTTATGTTCCTACAAGATCCCTCCGATCAGCCGACCAGCACCTCCTACATGTCCCTAGCTCCCGCTGTAAATCCCGCGGGGAGCGCGCCTTTTCAGTTTGTGCGCCGAAGCTCTGGAACCACTTGCCCCTCCTGATCAGACTCCCTTCCTCTCTTTCCCTTTTTAAGTCTCGTTTAAAAACTCACTTTTATTCGTTGGCTTTTAACTCAGTCTAACTTATTCTCTTTCTCCTTTTCTTTTTGATTTGAATTACTCGATTTTAATGGATTTAGTTTTTATTGTTGATTGTTTTTATTGTGTTTTTGTTCAGCACTTTGGTCGGCTCTCATGCCGTGTTTAAATGTGCTATACAAATAAACTTGGTATGGTATGTGGGCAACCGTGGTCCTCGAGGGCAGCTTTCCTGCATGTTTCAGTGTTTTCCCTGTTTCAGCACACCTGATTTCAATCAGCAGGTGATTAACCGGCTTCTGCAGAGCCTGATGAGCCACTGCACAGGTGAATCAACTGTGTTGAAACAGGAAAACAACAAAACGATGCAGGATACCAGCCCTCGAGGACTGGAGTTGCCCAGACCTGCATTACATTCACTTTGGAGCGGGTAGGTGGCCGAGGGAAAGCAGAGGCCAGGGAAACTGAATGAAGCTCGAGGTCTGGCAGGGTGGAGTCTCTCAGAGGTCAACGGGTTCAAACGTGATAAACGACGGTGGTTACTGAAAAGGTGTATTCACCCAGCATTCCATGTTTATTTTTATTTATTGACTTATATTTAAGAGGATAAAACCACTTGAGATGAAGCATCTCGTTTACAAGTAGGTCCTCTTGGAAACAAAGATGCAAATACAAAGACAAGATAACAGAGCGATAATTTGAATTCAAAACAAAATGGCTAATTAACACTACCACAATTTAAAAAAGCAATAATAATAAAAAAATAAGGATAATAATAATAATAATCTTTGGACAATAAGAGATTATAAATATGTTTCCCAGTCTGATGAGTCTGGATTTCAGCCTTGTTGCTGGTGGAGTAATGCCGAAGTTCTAGTTCCACTGAGCTTGGTTTAGCCACAACAGCCTACCTGAGTACTGTTGCTGACCACGTCCAACTCTTCCTGACCGCATGGACCCATCTTCTGATGGCTGCTTCCAGCAGAATCATGCACCAAGTCACCTCCACAGTCACCAGTCCAGAACTTTTGGGATGTGGTGGAACGGGAGCTTCTCATCATGGATGGAGCTGATGCTGCCATGCCAGGATGGACCAGAACCTCTGAGGAAGGATTTTAACACCTTGTTAAATCTATATTTTAAAGGATTAAGGCCGTTGTGATGGTAAAACCTATTACTGGCGCCGTTTTGGTGATGTTTTTAAAAAACCTTTAGTATCTGCAGATTTCTGTTTTATTTGCCGCACCAGCTAATAAAACGAAGGGGAAACGTTTTAAATGAGATTGCTCATTTACTTGAAGGCTTTTGAAAAACTCTTTGACTCAAGAAATGTTTACAAGTCATCTCACATCATTCTTCCACTGATCACTGAGAATCTTCTTTCTCTAAAAATCACAAAGTAATTTTCCTGAGTGGCTTCTTGAGCTTTATCGACAAAAGCCTAAAATGCTGCCTTTCTGTCATTCGTCCCAAATTTATTTATAGAAACTTTGCCTCTGTTGGATTTAAGTCTCCACTTTGATTCCTTTGTAGCTTCTCTATTCACAAAGCTGCTGTTTCTACTTAACCCCCCTTCCATGTTTGAACCAGCAGATGAAAATCACCCAGCAACAAAAATCTGTTTCTGTTTCTGAGGACGTCTCCAAGCTCACCTCTCCACCAGCAGGACTTCATTCACCCAGATCAGAACCTCTAACAGATTCTTTGTTTTCGGAGCTTCGTGAATAAAAAGATCAGGGTGGCTGTTCGACAGGACAGATCATCAGAGGAGCGGAGTTTCTACCTCCATCATTCAGACCAGGAACAAAGAACGGGTGGAGTTTATCAGAGAAGCAGAAGCCAGTAAAGGATCAGAGCTGCAGCTTCTACATCATAAAAGGAGACCACAACCCCCTCATCATCCACAAACACCCCCACCTACTCCAGACCAGAATCAAGATGGAGACCTCCTTGAGGACCATCACAAGCTTTGTACTGATTTCCATTTCTCAAATTAACAGTCCAGTAATAATTGTCGGGAACTCTCCCTTCCTGTTGATGGACCTTCTGACCTGAACCTCAAAGTCAAATCTGCCTGAAGATAAACTCTGTATCCCCAAAACAGTAAAACAATCTCCCTGGATTAACTGGAACATCCTCCAGCACATCTTTATGATAGACTTGTTCTCCATCATCATCGTCATCATCATCATCATAAACTTGTTCTCCATCAGCAGACAGGTCCAGGTCAGGATGTGCCGTATCAGGATCAAGAGTTACATCTACTGCAGACCTCTGGACCTCCTTCAGCTCAGCCTCCATCAGGTTCTTCATCTTCTTCTGAGAGTCTTCTCCAGCTGATGCACAGCTCTCATCACAGTCCTCTCATATGATGGAGGATGAACTCTGAACTTTGTCCAGTCCTTGGTGGGTGGAGCAGCTTTCAAGGAGCTGAAGCTCTGGAGAAGGTGGAGGTGGTCTTCAGAACCTGAGAGCTGCTTCACCTCAGAGCTCCTCTTCATCAGCTCAGAGATCTCTGGTTCCAGATCTTTGATGAGGTCTTCAGTCTGGTTCTCTGTAGTTTTCTGTTTGTCTTCAATGTCCTTTATGGGCTCCTTTATGCTTCTCTCAACAGACTTCTTCAGATCAGTAAAGACCTGAACACCTTCTGCTTTCTGTCTATCTGCAGCATCTTTACTGATCTTCACCGACTCTCTAACCTCTTGAATCTTTAGTCGTCTGTTCTGGATCATCTGTTGAACTTCAGCATGTCTTCTCCAGCTCTGGAGAAGACATGCTGAAGTTCATGGCCGCTTCCAGTCGGCAACAAGATGGCGCCTGAGCTTGGCTTAGCCGCAGTCACCGGCCACTTTTTCAAACTTTTCTCCACTAACCTCCTCTTTTCCACCTTGCTCCTGTCTGCGATCCTCTTCAGTAGTGTCCCTGCTACCATCTCCTATGATCGCCAGACTCTTTTGTCCTTCCGTTCGTTCACGATCGCCCAAGACGCACCGAGGACGTACCATCCTGTTTGTTTACCTGAGTGGCGCACCTGCCCGGAGCCAAACGACAGTCCTGAGCTGTGCACCTCCGGCTATGTTTGTCCGGTCCCGGGAAAACGTCGGAGGAAAAGAGGTAAATGAGCAGGAATCCGGGTGAGATTAAGACTTCTCTTAAAGCGAGGTTTATCTGGTAAACATTGGAGCGATCTTCTAGCTTCTTGTCCTTTGTTTGGTGACCTGAGCGCCACTTCCGCATTCCCGCCAGGCCGCGTTGGGACGCGGTTCATCCGTCCAAGTTTTTTAAGGTCGGTTTATCTTCATTCCTCTGTAGTTTCTCCTCCTGTTCCCTCCATAAGTGGTTTTTATAAACACCGTGGATCTAACCCCGCTAATTTACGTCCACTAACTCCAGCTGTTTGTGTAGTTTCTGATTCCTCCACCTCACTCAGTATGGCTCTGTTAAATTCCCACTCTGTTAACAATAAGTCCTTCCTGCTCAATGATCTAATTCTCTCTAAAAACCTGGATTTTCTGTTTCTGACTGAAGTTTGGCAGCAAACATCTGATTATTCTGGTCTGATTGAACTCTGCCCCATTGGTTATTCTTTTCTTAGCCAGCCCCGGGGTTCTGGTCGTGGTGGAGGCCTAGCTGTTGTTTTCAGAGACCATCTTCCATGTAGCTCTACAACCTCTGGTCACTTAGCTTCCTTTGAACTGCAGCTGATTAAATCCGGGCGTAAGGACCCGTTGACCTGGTCCAAACAGTTCTTTCCTTCAGGAGTTTAGTGACTTTCTATCCTCCACTGTGAAGCTGTCCAGACTGGTGACTGTTGGTGACTTTAACATCCACGTTGATAATCCCTCTGATCTCTTTGCCATGAATTTCTCCAGCCTTATGGACTCCTTCAGCTTTACCCAGCATGTTTCTGGCCCCACACACACCAGGGGGCACACTCTGGACCTTGTTTTTACCCTTAGTCTAAATGCTGACAGCGTTTGTCCTGAGGACGTTTATATTTCAGATCACCATTGCATTTTCTTTAACTTGTCAGTTTCTGCGTCCCAACCTCCTGCTCGCCGTATGGTTAGTTCTCGTTTTGTTAATGAGAGCACAGCTAGCAATTTTTCTGCTGCCTTTGATCCACCCTGTTCTTCTGATAACGACCCAGATTCCTTAACTTCTCAGTTTAACGAGCACTGCCTCTCCATTCTGGACAACATCTGTCCTGTCAGAACCAGATCAGTTCCTGCAGTGAACCCTACTCCCTGGTTTAATGACAGCCTTCGCAGCCTGAAGCACCAATGCAGAAAAACGGAGCGTTTGTGGAAGAAAACCCATCTCCACATCCATCTGCTGCACCTAAAGGATCTTCTGACATCCTTTAACTCTGCAGTCAGAGATGCAAGGGTTTCCTATTTCTCCAACCTGGTGTCCCAGAGCAAAGGGAACCCCAAGGTGCTGTTTAACACCATCAGCAGCATCGTCTCTCCTGCCTCTCTTACAGCCTCCATCCACTCTGTTACAGACTGAGAACTTTCTGTCTGTCTGGTTTGGCAGCTGCTGGGTTTCTGTTCAGCTTCATATCTGAATTGATCAACCATTTCTCTGAAGGTGTTGACTTTTAGTTCAGGTCTGGTCTTCTTGAACAGATGGGACACTGGAAGCTCTTGCCACCATCCCAGTGTTGGGTGATGCAGGTCTTACAGAAGTTGTGTCCACATGGCATGGTGACTGGATCAGTGAACACATCCTGACAGACGGATCCTCAAATCTCAGGCTGGTGCCAGCAGACATGTCTGAACTCTGAGGACAAGAGTCGAAGAGGAAACTACAGAGTAAAGCAGATCTAATCAGAAAAGTTTAACGTTAGTTATTTAAATAATTTAGTTTAACTCCAGATGAGTTTCAGCATTAGGAAAGCTTCTCATTTGGATTAATCCGAGTTTAGTTTTTCCTGCTGATTGATGAACCACAGCAAACCTGATCAGTTTTGTTTAATGATCACAGAGTCAGAGGAGAAAAGGTGAATTCTCCTTCAGATAGAAAGTTGGTCTCAGCTGCAGCTCTGAATCGGTTTCTCTTTCACTAAAGTGCTGTAGAAACCTCCAACAGGAAGTTTTTAATTTGCTGGTAGTCAATCGGAGGAAACGTCCACATACCAGGAAGTAAGTCACCAAAACCTGATGTGTTCAGTTGAACTCTGATCTGGTTCCTAAAACAGGAGCAGAGCGTCTTTCTCAGATACCAACTTACAAGGCATTCATTTAAACCAGAAGACTGTGTAAAAACAAACAAAAAAAATAACTAGTGAATTTGGTCTTTAAGCGAGGAAAGGCTAACAGGTCATACCTCTGATGGCTTAAACATCAGCTTAAATATAAAAAACAGATCATTAAAAATACTTAAATAATCCTTATGTATACTCACTTTCACCTGACAGCTGAAACCTTCACCTTATAGTTGGAAATCTTTGGTGGACAGAGAAAAAAAGTTAGTTAATCTTGATCAACCTTCCTACTCGTACCGCCAGGCTCTCTCTAACCCGCGGTCGGTCCAACCGATTCAGTCCGACCTGAGTGTTGGCTTCCTCCTTGGAACAGAGAAATGCAGGAAAAATAGGTTTGAAGCAAAAACTAAAAACCGATGGAACTTTGCAACGGTCTGGTGCTGGAACGTTCTCCTTTTCAGCTTCTTAAAACAGCCAACGGTCTTGTTAAATGGTAAATGGCCTGTATTTGATATAGCGCCTTCTAGAATCCAGGAACCCCCCAAGGCGCCTTACAACACAATCAGTCATTCACACATTTACACAATGGTGGGGATGAGCTATGATGTAGCCACAGCTGCCCTGGGGCAACTGACAGAGGCAAGGCTGCCGAGCACTGGTGCCACCGGTCCCTCCGACCGCCACCAGCAGGCAACGTGGGCTAAGTGTCTTGCCCAAGGACACAATGACAGCAACAGACTGAGCAGGGCTCGAACCTGCAACCTTCCAATTACGGGGCGAGCACTTAACTCCTGTTTCCCGTGTTAAGTCAAGATCCTCTTCACCCCAAGTCTGGTGGTTCACTATCTCCATCGGTAGAAAGTGGTCGGTTCCTCTTTCCTTCCTTCGACCTTCACACCAAACCTCGGCTCCAACTGATTTGAGTTACAATCTGGACCTTTAACTTTTAATCACAACTTAATCATTAAACATGTTACCATGGAACAGTCCCTACTGATCATTTAACAAGACAATTCTATTGATTCAGATCGCCGTTTAACATTACTTGACTTAAAAACTCATAATCATGCCATTTAATCACAAAATGGACATTGGCTGTAAGAATCCTTTCATCACCGTCTTACTCAAACATTACATGAAATCATACATTAGATTATTTCATCAACTTTTGCCTGTTTGTGTCCATCTCTCCGATCATGGGTAAATGTGACTCAACTCATTTTGACTTTTTTTTTTCTGTTCTAGAGACATTATTCTTTATTCTGTTGAACCACAATTTGGTTTGTCTTCATGTCCTGGACACGATCAGACATTCACACACATTCTTACCCAGGTTGTGTGAAGAACAAGACAAAGCAACAAGACAAAAGAAGATGAGCTGCAGGATTTTTATTTAAATCAAGAGTGTTTTTATCCAAGATTCACTTCATAATAAAAACCACTACATAAATGATGGTTGACGCTCCTGCAGTTGACAAGTTTTCCAAACCGTCTCACACTCCCACCTCCGCTCTAGTTGTGGCCTTGGAGAGCCTCTGCCATGAACAGCTTCCCAAGGTTCTGCGAGGTGAACTCCTTCACGTTCTGGCAGTAGTTGTTAATTTGCCCTGTTGGAGAACAGCCACATGCATTCACACGCCCCCATAAAACAACACACAAACACCCCACAAGAAGCATATGTACAGCATACACACACACACACACACACACACACACACACACACACACACACACACACACACACACACACACACACACACACACACACACACACACACACACACACACACACACAAACATTTGTACAAACACAGACGGTGAAAACAGCAGCGAAACATCAAATTAGTGGTGAACGGAGTAAACGGGGGGCTCAGAATGCTGTCAGGAGGCGGAGAGCCAAACAGCGGGGATAAAGGAAGCTGAACGGGAGGCTGAGTAAATAAACTTTAAATTAATGTAATTTTAAGATAATGGCAGAGATAATTGCGAAACAGAACCTGAGCTCCAGTGAGAGGAGCAGAAGTGTCTGTTGGAATCTGGAGAGAAAAAGAAATGCGGGTGTCCTCTGGTTTGATTGGTTTTTTGTGTGTGCGTACCTGCAATGAGCAGACTATCCATGCGTGGTGGCGCCTGTGGGGGCTTGAACAATTTGGTGATATCCTCCTCAGGCAGTGGGGGTTCTCCACGACTCTGCCGCTGGGCATTCTCCTGCTGCCTTCTCTGGATGTACTAGAGGAGGAGACCCAAAAACAGGGTGGCATAAGTCGGGGGAGATGCAGGAGAAAAAGTTGAAAAGCCCCAAAACAAGTTCAGATAAATTCAAACAAGAAACCTGGATAAATGGAGCCAAAACCAGAAAATATGTGAAAAGAAATGACGAGAAGAGATGGAAGTAAGAGAAGAAAGCATTAGGTAAGAGAGTCAAGAAGAGTTACAGGAAAAGTAGCAGGAGGCATAAAGTCACGGAGACGCAGGGAACACAAAGTAAGAAATGTAGAGAGTGATGAAAGCTGAGATAGGGAGACAGAAGAGTTATAAGTGCTAACAGGAAGGGGAGTGATTTGTGGTGGGCTGACAGTCGGTGAATAAGTGAGGTTCCGTGTCTCTGGAGATCCTAAAAGCCTTGTTAATTTAGCAAGATGGAGAAAAGGAAGGTTGTGGCAGATGGGAGGTGGCTGGTGTGGGAGCGTGTTTTCAACCAAGCATCCCACAATGCACCAGTATGTGCGCCTCACATAAACATAAAAATGAAAATATACAACTATTTGATCATTTTATTTCCTGCCGGTGTGTCACAGCATGAGCATGGTTCCTAAAACGTTCATGTGTCAAACTTCAGCCTCACTTATTAGTGTATACGACTCCTACAGAGCTGTTAAACAGACGTTAGAATTAAAACTCTAAAAGTGAAATACGGTTTCATTTAGACATATGTTGACCTCATCAAACACAGGCACCACTGTCTGCTTTCCCTCCTCTTCACAAACGGCTCAATCGCTGTCAAGTTGCCATTTTTCCAGACCACGGACTCTGAAATGGACCAGGCTCTTGCCTCCTGTGCGTTTTATGCTTCGTGTTTGATGTTGACGTCTTGACGAAAAGCAATCGTGTCCCAGCAGTTCTCTTGCAGCCTGCAGCCAGGGCTTCCTGTATTTTGTCGTTTTTATTCTCAAACCTCCACCTTCACAAGCGTGGATTTTTTTTTTTTCAGTGCCTGCTGCTGAGCAGCATCACCACAATGCGTTGCTGGAAGCGGCGTGCAGCACGCTGTGGGACGGCGGCTTTGCTGTGATGGCCTCCACAGACTTGTTATAGAGTCAGACCTGACGAAATATCAAAGCTGGACCAAGACCAAATGAAGTTAGTGTACTACGTAATGGTCTAATCTGGTCAGGTAATGCACCCAATCATAATAAAGCCTTTAATCGTATTGTGAGCTATAGTCACTGCAGACGATGGATGTGTTCAGACAACAATTACCATCCAGATTGAATTACAGAGAAGATTATTATTTTATGGAGTCCATTTGGCGACACAGTATTGAATTGTTGGTCAAGTGGGTGAAAAGATGATTTTTAATTATTCTAATAAATGAGTCTTTAAAGCAATTAAATTCTGTCCACTTTGGTTTTCCTTCTTGAAAAGGTTCATTGCTTCTATAAATTTGTAAAGTCAAATAACTCAAGTTTTGGACTGAGACGTGGCTTTGGAATATTCCTAATCCTAAATGGCTCAGATCGGTATCTGAGCCTAGTTTTTACTTCCTCTGTTTCCTACCTTCCTTTCAACATGCTAATCATATAAACTTCAACTCTTCTGGCAATGTTTCCAACAGCTGATTTGACTCCCCTTTCATGTTTCCTTTATATACAGAGACAAACCCTAACCTGACTCAGTAACAATATTGTTATTTGTTAATTGCTGCTGATTTCTTTCATTAGGTATAATTTGTGCTCCCTCGATTCAGTGCTGCGAGTTTCCTTTAGCTGAGACTGAATCAGAGGAGTGAGACATACACTTCCTTTAACAGAGACTAGCGCGACTGCAAATTGTGGCAGGGGATCTGAGATTTACCAGATTCAGGGGCTGTGGAAGAAAAATGGAGCCCGCTCAGCACAATGCCTTTTTGCAACTTTCTATGATGATTAATAAGGTTCCATTTGTCCTGGAAGCAGCAGGGTCAATAGCACGAGATTACAAGGGCCACGCACTGTTGATGTCTGAAAGGTTTAATAGAAGCTCACTTTCTTTTTCTCTGTGCTTTATTGGTTCATAATGGGGAATCGTGTGAAACACGAAAAAAGGCTCACTGTAGGAAAAAGGTTTCTGTGCCGTGTGTGTGTGTGTGTGTGTGTGTGTGTGTGTGTGTGTTGGGGAGATTTGTAGGCTGTGATGATGAGGAGGTGAATACATGGGGGATGATGGATCATAATGGTGTAAATGTGTGGGTGAATGGCCTGGGATGAAGCATATGCATTTGTGTTGGTATGGAGTTGGGTCGTGGATGCGTGTTTTCTTCTGAGTGACTGGAGCCGACTGGGACTCTTAGCTGCTGTTGGACCACATGATGATGATGATGACTCAGCCTCGATCAGCATTAATAACACGGGCACTTTCTCACTTCCATTTGCTTGGATTAATGACTGAATAATGTAGACTTTTTAATGTAGGAGTGTTTGTGTGCACATCAGTGAGTCACATCGAGCTGCTATTCTTCCATTTTCCTGTATAACGTGTGCACAAAACTGTGACGCTTGTGTTTCCATCCGCTGCCAGATGTTTGTGATGCAGAGGTTGTATTTGCAGATGGTGATCAGTGAATGTAGACGGTTTGCATCCTGGAGAAGCTGCTGCCTTCTAGTGCACTTGTCACTTTATTTTGGTTTTAGGATGTGATGCGGCATCTGCTTCTAAACGAGCTGTGATGTGGCTACACCTACTCATCAGCTTTAAGGACTCACAGCACATTTCATGTGCATCGGCTCTTCTTGCTGTTAACCATGTGTGAGTTTTACCTTCTAAATATCTTGTTGGATCAATATTCAAGAAATATGTTTGCTCTCAATACAAAGCACGGCACTTGAGATAAGTAAACCTATTAAATGCAGGTGACAAAACTTTCATTGAACCCATTTAATAAAAACAGTCATGTTCCTGTTGGTTTTACTGAAATAAACCAAAGTTTTCTTTAAGTAAACATCTATTAGAGTTCACATCAGAGTCTGTGAGTGGGCTGGCAGTAGATTTAGTAATATTCAACACATTTAAACCACCTTCATTTCTTTATTTCCAACTGACCTGGCCATCTTGTAGTACATTAAAGTGGTCTTGATCACTAAATCCAAAGTTACAAAGCTCTCTCAATATTTTCTTCAGACAGCCGTTTTTCCACTGAAGGAGTTCTGGGAAATTTCTTGGAGGGTGGCCTCTCAGCCGTTGTGTCTCCACACAAATTCAGCCCTTTCTGGACATTGCACAAACGTCAGCATGTCGCGACTGTTTCAGCAGAGAGTGATGTCACTGATCAGCACCAAAAAGTGTCCACGGACAATGACATAAAAGTTTTTTTTCCCGGGTCAGCCATTTCCTGGTACAGAGTCTGAGGAAATGTTCAACATCACTGCCGTTTTGTGCTAGGTTGTGTTTCCGTGTAGCATACAGATCACCTCACACTGTTTACTGATCACCGTGTGCAATTTTAGTAAATTTTCAGCTCTTTGAAAATCACTTTGACTGTGCTATGATATGTTATTTATTAAACTGTTTTCTTTGACCATTTTCTATAAATTCAGTCTAACAAGTGAGCCACAGATTGTGACAGGCTGCTTATAAGGAACCAATTTAAAAGCTCAACATATATTAGTAATAAGACTCAGTAGTTGAAAACATTCGGTGAGAAACCATGGAGGATTTCAAATGTCATCATGTTTCTGGTCTAGCTTGTTAAAATATACCCGTCTCAGTAAAAAAAAAAAATTATCTTTCTCATCTTTTTCTAATTTGGGAATTCAACAGTAGTGCAGCTTCTACTCAATGACCAGATAGGCAGCCATGTTTCTGTCTGGAGAGTCTTTGTGCGGCATGACTTAACATTTCTGAACTTGTCCCATTTTTACCACACGATCACAAACATTTGATGTTTTTATAAAAAAAAAAAGGGGGGGGGGTGTCTTTTTCCTTACATTCTAGTGGGAAGATCAACATGTTTATTTTTTATTACAGAGTGATATTTAATGACTGTTGACAGAGGTTGTTGCTCTATTGCATGTAAATGCTCAAGCCCAGATGTTTCACTGGATGTGTGTAGGTACACTTGTGCTTCCTGGTGTCGCTGTTCCTCACCTGCTGTGACTGTGGGTATGACTGGTTGTATCCACGTTTGGAGCTGTAGGTGCTTCTGTTTCCGTGCGCGTGAGTGAGAGTGAGAGTGAGAGTGAGAGTGAGAGTGAGAGAGAGAGAGAGAGAGAGAGAGAGAGAGAGAGAGAGAGAGAGAGAGAGAGAGAGAGAGAGAGAGAGTCTATACATGCATGCTGGTGAGCTGATATGCCTGCTCCTCCTGCTGGCTCGTTGTGTGGGTGGTGTGGGCACTTTGCTTCCTGAAAGCAATGTGCGTGTGTGCAGGAGTTACCTGGTGCTTCTGCTGCTGCTGCTTACTCAGGTTGCGGCTGTAGGTGTTATATTTGACAATTTCTTGGTTCAGGTCATCCACTCTGTCCATCAGAAGCTGAAGGCTCTTCTCCAAGTGGTTGCTGGAACAAAAACAAAGTTCTACTTGTCATTCAAAATTTCTGTTTTCCCAACAGCACACCTGAGCAGTAACGTCATAAATGATTAACTCCTGTTATACATTATTTATTTTTAAAGATATTTAACTACAACTGTTTGACTCCATGTCAAAAAGAAATTGAGAGTATTTTGTTTCCTGATAGCAGAGATAATATCAAGCTGAAGGGGACCTTTGGAATGAGCTTGAGAAGATTTTACAAGACTAAAGCCCAGCTGTAGCCGGATGTTTTAAGAATGACTACAAAGATAAGTACCACAAAGTTTTCTATAGGGATGGACAATATATCTGCATCAATATCTGTATCGGCCGATGTTAGTCATTTTTTTAACATATCTGTATTGGTTTGATAAATAAAACCGGGCCGATATTAACAACCATTATTTTTTCCATCTCGTCTCTATTTGTTTGCCTGTTTCAGGGGGTGGGGGGTGAGGTGTAATTGTTTAGTCATGTGACAGTGAATGAAATCATCTCAGAACTGTAAATGAGTGTGTTGTTTACATAATAATGTAAATTCAGCTTTAATAATTTTAATTTTATACAAAATCTGCTGATTTTAGAAGCATTAATGTCAGTATATCGGTTATCGGCCATAACAATTATCTTAAAATCGGATATCGGTATCGGGCCCAAAATTTCATATTGGTGCATCACTGGTTTTCTGCCTTTGTTATCACCATACCAAACCAGACCAGTTTATTTATAGAGCACATTTAAAAATAGCATGGCAGCTAACCAAAGTGCAGTACAGGAGAGCCATGGCAGTTTGCATAAACTCCAGGATGCAGTGAAGAATTTTTAGATAAATAACTATTTGCAAAGGCCTTCTTCTGCTACAACCGCCTGATATAAACATGCACAGACTTCATTTCTCTCAACAGAAGACTTCACATGTTGTTAGCAAAATTGAGATATCAGGAATAAAAAAACAGATATACCATATTTTCCGGACTATAAGCCGCTACATTTTTTCCCACGCTTGAACCATGCAGCTTATAATGAGGTGCGGCTTTACTGAAGATTTTCCTTCACTTGCCAGGGGGCGCTTTAGCAGAAAGTGAAACAGGTGGAAGTCAAAAGTAGAAATCGAAGAAAGTGCTCATTTTAATTTAGCACATGCAAGCAGCCAGCACGACAAAGAATCTTTTTCAAATCCATACCCCCTCATCATGGTAAATACTATGAGTTCATATGTTGCCGCATTTAAGTTGAAGGCCATTGATCTGGCAGTAAAGGAGGGAAACAGTGCTGCCGCACGTAAGCTTGGCATGAATGAATCCATGGTTCGGCGCTGGAGACGGCAGCGGGAAGAAATCATTCAAGCCAGCTTCACCCGGGGATGATGACAGCAACACGGACAGCGACACTGACAAAACCACAGAAAAGTTATGTGACGAAGCTCTTCTGAGGCTGTTCAACTCCGACACTGAAGAAGACTTTAATGGCTTTAGTGCGCAAGAGGAAGATGAGAGCGAATGACTTTTTCTGGTAGGCAAGTGTGTTTTATTTACTAACCAGGCATGTTTTCTGTGCAGTTCTTATTTTCTAATCATCCAGGGCTTATTAATGCTGTGTCAGCGCTGTTCTTTTCTTCTAAACATGCATGCAAATTACCGGTAATAACGTGTCAGTTCTGTTTTTATTTTATAACCATCCAGAAATATGAATGCTATCAGTGCTGTTTTCTAAACTTGCAGGCACGTTCATCTGTGTTTAAAATTCGTTTCGTTGAATTAAAACAACAACGAAAAACCTCCTTGTAGCATCTTTTTGTCTAATCATCTTATGTTATGGCCATACATGCGCTGTGCGCCGGAGACCTGCATGTGGCTGCTGCACCACGGCTTGTATTTGAGTGCTGCGTGTGTGTAGAAAACCTTTTTTTTTTTTTTTTTGGTGCGGCTTATATAGGGGTGCGCTCTATAGTCTGGAAATTACGGTAATTTTTGTGAAGAAGACTTCAGGGTGCCCAAAAAAGCTCAACGACTACCAGGACTTCTAAAGTTGGTCCAGCTGTTGGATCGGGGCACCACCAGCTGGCTTGGGAATGGCAGCGATTGATATGGTAACTATTAAAATATTCCTAAACATAATTCTGACAAAACAATGGAAAATGGACCGGAAAAGGATGGCATACCAACTCCGGGTCTGGAGAGAGTTCCTGCCTCAAGTGGAGTAGTTCAAGTATCTCGGGGTCTTGTTCATGAGTGAGGGAAGGAGGGAGCAGGAGATCAACAGGCCGATTGGGGCAGTGTCTGCAGTGATGCGGACGCTGAACCGGTCTGTTGTGGTGAAGAAGGAGCTGAGCTGGAAAGCAAGGCTCTCCATTTACCAGTCGATCTACCGCCCAGCCCTCACCTATGGTCACGAGCTTTGGGTAACGACCGAAAGAACAAAATCGCGGATACAAGCGGCCAAAATTAATTTTCTCCGCGGGGGATAGGGTGAGGAGCTCGGACATTTGAGAGAGACTCGTAGAGACGCTGCTCCTATATAACGAGGGGAATCAGTTGAGGTGGTTTGGGCATCCTGCTAGGATGCCTCCTGTACGCCTCCCAAGGGAGGTGTTTCAGGCATGTCCTGCTGGCAGAAGGCCCCCTTGGTCGACCCAGGACACGTTGGAGACAACATATCTCTGAACTGGCCCAGGAACGCCTTGGGCTCCTGCCGGAGGAGCTGGTGGAGGTGGTCGGGGAAAGGATGGTCTGGAACTCCCTAGTTGGGATGCTGCCCCCACGACCCAGATCCAGGTAGGTGGAAGAAGACGAAATGAGACCCAAGTCTTTAAAAGACTCTTGGCAATGGCGATAGAACTTGGTTCGACAAGACATTGAAAATACCTTTCGAAGGTTTTATGCTACCGATAGTAGATGGTCTAAAATGTACCCATAACCTTGGTGGTTCTAAAAAGTACTTCATCACCACACCCACATGAAATGTTGGTGGTACAATGAAGCAAGCGTTCAGTCTACCCCAATGATAGATGATGAAACCATCAGCTGTGTTGTTTAGTGAAAAAATGTGCTCTTCACAACCACCTCATCAGACAAAGTGTCAGAATTGGAACTGAGAAACAACTAGATATGTTGTATTAAAGTGTCCTCAGAGCCTCAACAGACCCAGCTCATGCAGTGGCAGAAGACTAAAACCCGAGGGCCTGTCATTCAGTTCTCCTGTCAAATAGATCCTCCATTTTCCAAACACTGCTATGCTGACAGCTCTCAAAACACAACACTGCCAGCATGCACCCTCTTCCCCTCATTTCTAACATTTGTTTCAGCCTTTAAAAAGCAAGCTCCACTTTTACCTTGAGTTCAACCTTGACAGGGCTGCAGTGCTCCGTGTTAAGTTATATACCTCTTCTGTTTTCCTCTCTGGGATTAGATTGTTTCATTTATGAACGTTTGGGTGCTACACATTGCAGCATGTTTTGCAGAGAAACTGATTCCTGCCTTCTTTTTGAAAACTGCACCCGAATGACCTGCCTTTGTGTGAGTCTGAGGCATGAGCAAAAATAACTGTTGTGTTCCTGTTTGACTGGGAGTACAGACCTTAAGTCCATCTGTTCCTGGATTACTAAAGTCTTTGTGCACAAAGTAAAACTCAGCCCTTCCACCTCCAACAGGTACACGAGATGCCTTACAAGGCAGTCGGGTTTTTGGTAAGATCACAACAGGAAAGAATCTTTTCTTCCATTTGTTTTGAGGCATAAAGACAAAGGATCAGACAGAGAAGGGTCCTGCAGCTAACAGAACTTCTTCCGGCTCTTGGAGAGTACAGACGCTTTTTTCTCCTCTCCCTCCCTCCTTATCCCAAGGCTCTTTGTCCTGTCTGTGCATGGCGCTTTCTGCATTTTTTCTGGAAACTGGAAATTATTAAAAATGGATCTGGTCAGTTGGTCTCTCAACGCGATTAACAAAAAATTTTCAACGATGAGAATGGGAGAAGGGGCTCCCAGATGCCCCTCTGGGACTGAGTCAGCTGGGAATATCATGGACTCCTGGAAACAGTGGAACCTGATCTGCCTCTCTCAATTGTCTGTAGAGGATTCTGAAGACGTCTGGATGTTTGTCGTTTTGGTGTCGGGATTCCTGCTGTTAGGCCTGAGTGGTTACCTGGCTTACCGGAAAATTAACGAGCGTTCGACGAATATTGGCTCAATCCCGGAGCTCTGGGATGAATGCATCGTGCTGTGAACGCACAAACTCATAACTGTCAAGATGAGTCGTAAGCTTGGAACTTTGGCTGAGATTCGGGCTCTGGCACAAAGGGTGGATACCATCAAGGAGCGAGTGGACAGATCAGCACGAATTGGGATTGATTAATTACGCGATTATTGGATCTAGAGGGGTTGTAGACCAACAGAACACTAAGGCAGAGAGGAAATTTTCTCTGTCCCCAAAACAATTTTTATCTGAATCTGCCCTTGGAGCCTGTGAGGCTGAAGTGATAACTCCCCCCTCAGAAGAAATGTGGAATGCGGTCATCGCTATGGAAACTCTTTCTCCCTATCCCAGCCTGGGCGGGACTGTGACCTGTGAAGGCCAAGGAAACGTATCTAGGAGTCACTGTGCTCTCTAACCCATTATCTCCCTCCCCTGTCCAAACGGAGGTGATGAGTGCTGCCCCATGCGGCTGCACACACTGAAGTGAGGAGGGTCCCAACCCTACCTCCCCACCTAGTGGACACTCATGTTGTTTAATGTCTGAAGTTTGTGTGCATATCTGTCTGAGGTGTTGTGATGCATAGCAAAGCTGCCCTCTCTGTGGAGGGTAACTCTGAAGTGCTTTTTTTCCCCTCCCCCTGACTCTATCCTCATATAAACGCTCTTGATCTATTACGGTGCCGCAACTCGGGTTTCGAATGACCACAGTCACCAATTCTTGTCATGTGTCTGTGTATGTATGTCTGATCTCAGAATTGTGTGTACTGAAACTCTAATTTCCCTCTGGGATTAATAAAGTATTTTTGAATTGAACTGAATTTTCCATTCAGTCTCAGAATCAGTGCTTTTTTAAGACGTTCCAATCAGGTCTACTTAAGACTTCTTTGTGTATAATTTAAATATTGACTAATTTCGTCTTTTAAAACTAACAGCTTTTATGACTCTTGTTGCTCTTTTAAGACCAACTAAAACCATGTGCAAATGTCACTAAGTGTTTGACTAAAGTATGTGCACCTGTAGAGAAGTTAAATGATCTATACTATATAACACACAACAAAAATGGTAATACTTTAGAGTCATTGATCCCACTACGTCAGTAGATGTTTCTATTATCTGGACTATTTCCAGTCCAGCCACGATAGCGTGTGAAGACTGGTGGGTGATCAGTTGGCACTCCTCCACTGTAAACATGAAAACTGATGGCTCAGGACCAGATCTCAGGATAACACTTTCCTGCTGTGTCCTTCTTACTGTGTCTAAATCTATTCTCACAGACGAACGGCTGTTACAAACGGTTTTACCAAAGCAATACGGTGGTTAATGTGCGTGGTGTGAATGCATAATATTTGCATGGGGAATCATTTAGTCAGATTAAAGGCCTTTATTGCATCTGTCCTTTTAAATTCAACACAAGTGTCTTCTTAGTATGTACAAACGGATGTTATTTTCATTTGTTTTCAAGTCCTTTTCGATATTTTTTTCTTTTAAGGTTAACTATAATGATCACAGAGGTTATAAGCTTCATTCAGTTTGTCTTTCTGAATCCTTCACACAAAATTGTGACTTCGCTAAGCTCTCCATTACTCACAACCTGCTGAAATGTGGCTGGATGTTGGCAAAAATGGAGCATGTTCTTTGGTGTGAAGACAATAACAATACAGCTTAGTGCTGTGTTGATAAAATCGAATAGATGCTGAAATGATTCTTATGAAAATTCCAATAATCAAATTGAATTGATTCATAAGTCCAAAACTCCATTTCATTGTTTAACATAGTTTGCCCTTTGTACAGCTAAAATTGGAAGGAGACGTCCAGATGGTCAGAAAGGGTTAATACAGTTTCCTCTGTGAACTGTTACTCACCCAGTGTTTCACCGTTGATATATGGGCATATAATTAAGGTAACAGCTAAATTAAAACGCTTTAATAGCACTGACCCATATCAAAATCCAAATGGAACAGATTGAATAGGATCGGATCATGATAATCTAATCTAACACTTGAGAATCGGAATTGAATAGATTCTTGAAATCTGAATCAATGTCCAGCTCTAATATGGCTACGCTCTTGGTGCAAAACAGGGGTTTCCCTGCTATTTCGCCATCCCTGAGATGCTTTCCCATGCACTCGGCACACACTAAATGTCCACGGTATGCTCCCACTACAACGTGACCATGCCCCTTCTTGGCATGACTCTTATAAAGTTTAAATTGTACATTTCAGTTTAGGTATTTAGAAATAAATCACAAAGTTACTGATTTAAATCTCAAAACCAGGGCTTTCACCGTGCATGTGTTAATGCATATTCTGTCGTTTGAATAGAATTACAGAAAAATTACTCTATAAGATAAAATTATATCAGTTTAGCGTGACTAGAATTTGGATGAGGCTTGTGTTCTCACAAACTAAAGAGATAAATTATTCAGACGGGTTCACCAGAATTCTGATCAACATTATTTTAGACAATTTGTCATGAGATTTCCTATCATTAAAATTTCTGTTGAAAGGTCACATTCGATGACACCACATTCAGTATGCTGTATGTCTGCTAGTGCATGCTCAAATTCACATGGGACAATAAAGGACAAACTGTAAAATTGTGTCGATGTGTGAGAAAAAAACTGGCTGACATTCAGTAAATTGAAGGTTCAGAAGGGAATTCTTTAACAAAGCTGCCAGGAAAATGACTTTCATTCACACAACGAGCATTTTATTCTGATGGGAGTCTTTTTAACTGATGGCCATGGACATAAAAATGGATTGCTGGCTCACTTCTATATAGCTGAATAATTTGTTTCAAAGAAAAAGTAAAATCCCCTGTATTTTGTAGTGTGGTATGGTGTTATATTTGTTAAAATTCAGCTAAAATGAAAAAAATGTGTAAAAATGTCCAATTTCAAAAAGGATTTAAACTAAGTTTGAGGTTTTCTGAATGTCGTAAGCACATACGCTGCCGAACATTCACTTTAGGTTAGAATCCAGTTTTCTTGCTTTATTATTACTTTTGTGCATAAAAGGGTGGCAGCAAAATAGGAGAAGACACTATTGCACGATATACTGACAAATAGGAGAAGACACTATTCACCCCCCCCCCCCCCCCTCAGAGTATTCAATACACAGAAGCTTCTCTGTCACCACCTCCTCTATGACCCCATTTCTCTACCTTTTCACAGTCCTTTACAGAATACACATCATCAGGGTTATCAGGTAGCACAGAAAGCCACGGAGGCGTGCAGAAGCTCAGACATGACCTGGGAACATTCTCTTACTGGATTAGTAATTTTAGTAAAATGTTAAGTTGTCTCCAGTGAGTGCTATGTAAAAGATGAAAACATTCATTATAACATTTTTGTTTTGGAAAGCTCTAAACAAGGAATTTTTGACCTTCATGCTTTTTACCATCGTCTCAGAGCTAAATAACCTTGTTAAGACGATGGCGTGTTCGCATTTGTCGACGGGAAAGGCCGGGTGATGTAAATTTTAAAGTTTTAAAAATACCTCGACTCCTCAGACCTTGCACCAACAATCAGCAGCCATGGTCTCATTAGACTGCAAAAGTCTTCAGGGAGATTTAGCAGGCTCTAGACAGGAAAAGCAGTGCCCTGGTGTTCAGTCACACTTGCATAAATGTGACCATAATAGAAGAAAAGTCAGAAGGAAAACCCTTCACTTGTCCTTTCAAATGTAGCTCTCCAACACTACAGTCCTTAGTTTAGAAAAGATGGATACATATTTGCTTTCCTTCCCGCATCACTAAGATACACATTTTCAACAAATAGGGCTTTCACATCTGGGTCAGCCTGGCCTGGCTTTGATTGGGTAACTGTGTTCACATCTGAGTAATTTGTGCATTTTCCATGCTCAGCTGACTGGATTTTTTCAGAACTACTTCCCAGTGGTCAGCATGGTGTGATGCAAACACAGCACACCCACTACCGACTGACTGGCCAGCTGAAGTTCACGCCTACCTATAGAGGGAGCTTCTGATTGGCGGAGCACACTGCATTTTCAGTAAGACAGTAAGAAGCAGTGTGCTTCATATCAGAGTCATACACCTAGGGATGAAACAAATTATCGAATTATTTGGATGGTTCGAATAATTAAATTCCTTGATTCATTTTTTACTAATTCAAAGCTTCGTTAAATGTGCGCACCACAGTCTGAAACCATTTTACTGGCGCACTATGTGGTAATCTAAGTGCAGTGGAGGAAAATAGAGAAACCAGCAAAGACAGAAAACATTGTACGTAAATGGTCCAAAGTTTGGGATCAAGAGTTAAACTTGGGCAGATTAGCAATGCTAAGTTAGCACGTAGCATGCCCATGAATCATGATCAAGTGGAGTTCAGAAAAAAACTTCAATTCATTCAAGTTTATTTATATAGCGCCAAATCACGACGAGTCGTCTCAAGGCACTTCACATAATAAACATTCCAATACAGGTCAAAACGTGATGATTGTGAATGACTAAACTCTACAAGCGGAAGAAAAATCCCCTCCATCCCATTTACGTGTGGATGTCTGCAGCTGCAGCGCTATGGAGCAGAACCGCTGCAGCTGCTACCTGGAGTCAGGTTGTTGCTACTGAGAGTCAGTGACTCGAGTCTGCTCCACACACCGCAGCAGGATTATGGCAAACCGTTGTAGCATGTAATTCACAAACGCTTCTATATTTTAGAAAATTTAGACTGGATTATGTTGCCAACCCGCACAAGATAAAATATGTCCATTACATTGTTACTAGTAGAAATTAAATGTCATTATAATTTCCAGTAAATTACCACTTAACAAGTTACTGAAATTATTAAATTCTACTGATCGCATTTGAATATATTTAGTTATGTTTAGACTAGGATGAGTGATGTTAATGCAAACCTAAAATATGTATGAAATATAGGTCAAATTCTACTCCATAAAATTTTTGTTGGACGATTTGATGGAACATTCAAATACTAAAAGCCTTGTACAGTAACTGTAAACTAGCTTTGGAGCAATCTGGCACACATTAACAGTCTAGATTTTCCGAGGAAATGCAAGGATCCCTGAGTACTGGGCACGAGCTTGTTTAGTTTGACTCATGTTCACTTTATTAGTTTCTTCTTCCTTATTCTACCGTGTATTTTGAGTGAATACCTTCCAAATATACATTGCTAGAGTTCAGCTGTTAAGGAGTGAATAAACCTGGGTAGTTCTGTTACTTAAGCAGTTGTGAATAAAAACTGAGAAAAGCTGCAACAGAAGCTCAGCTGTCCAAGCGGGGAGCGACTTTACAAAAAGATAAGAAAGCTTCACCTGGTGCATCAAAGCTTGGAGATGACTATGTACAGACAAATGTCAGCAGACACCATGCCATACGAAGTTCGTGTGTCCTCATTCAAACACTGACTTTATCAATTATAGATGCATGTTGCATTCAAGCAGAAACTAGAAGATGATAAACATGATATCTGTCTAGCCATTTTGGGCTTAATGAACATCTGGCATCGAGACTTGTATCACAGCACCAGACCTACAGGAGAGGAGAGATCTGTGTAGTTTCGACCAGTTGTGCATATCTTGATTTTTGTGAATTGTAATGCTGGACGAGTCACACAGGAAGAGCAGCAGCACAGAGTCAGCAGGTGACTTGTTTCCACAGGCTTCGATATGACTGAACAAATCCAAGAAAGTACAATCACTGCAGATGTGACATAAAATTTCAAAAACTGCTTAAAAGTAAAATATAAGCTGAAACTTTGCAGTCCCATTGTTGTATATTTCCTGCTCAAACTACTTCTTTTGTGCTATTCCTGCTATGTAGCAATAATTTCCATTAGCTATGCCTATTGTTTAGGAAAACTGCAGCGAAAGTGCCAGCCTAGTTCAGCCATTACACTGCTTGCAACCTACTTTGGTAAATTTTATGTAATAAAAAAATACACTGATCTAGACGTTATAATTCTCGTTGTGAAAGCTATTTTAATGGGGAAACACAGTTGTGAGGTTCTTTGCTAGACTAGCTTTTATCCCTTCTTTTACTGTGTGCTTGTAAAAACTGTCAGTTTGGAGATCCAGATAGCTCTCTCACTTCACCTTCCCACTAAAACACAAAACACTTTGGGATTTCAACATGAAAAATGTAAGTATAGAACAACCAGTTAGGGCATTTTTGACCTGAGCGTCTTCCAGCATTATAATAATAACCTCCGCAGAGGGTTTCTGAAGAAAAACACATTGTCCAGATCTACTGCATGGGGGTTGTTGCATAAACACAATGTGTGAGTGAGTGTCAGGTGCCCTGGGAGGAGTGCTTTCTAAGTTTTCAAACTGTAATGGCAAAAGGTCATACCACACTTCATAAAGCTTTCATTGACTACCTTTGAGTGACTTGGAAATACAGTTGTGCTTTGAATGATGCAAACCAGTCGATCAAAGCCATGACAGTTAAGCAGGAGGACATTTTCTGCTATTTCAACAAACAATTAGGTTGTCATTTTATTTGCCAACATCCGTCCCGACTGGTCGTAGGTTCTGCAGCTCCTTTTTTAGGGCAGCACGTTCATATGCTAAAGCTCAAATAAAATGGCAGCTATTAAATTCATATTTCCCATCTAAAAAAGCTAAAGATCAACTAAATATTCAGCACTGGCTTGTGAAAATAAATGAATGTTAGCAGGTCAACTGTGAATAATACCATCCCAGGAAAAAATGTGCAGGTATGAATGGTTTCTCTTATTGAGTGGCATTTCATAAGAAGCCTTCCTGCACAAAAACACAGGCACTGAAAAGGCTAACAGTCATGACCAGAAAAAGCAAAACAGTCATTAGTTCCAAAATGTTATCCAACATTCAGCAGTCCAAGGCTTTTGATCACTAAAACAATCATTTTCTTTGATGCTTTTTAGTTCACTATCATAGTAACTATTCAGCAACTGAAACTGTTACTGAATATGGGGGCCACTCTGCAAAAATTATTTTTTTGCCAGTAAATATTTAACACCTAGGTGCCCAAGAAGAAAAATCCAGAATTTGTTCAAAATAATATATTTTTTGCCACAGTAAGAAAGCCTACAGATCAAAAATGGCAAAATGTCAAGAAAGGGACACGTCTCTAATTGTAGAGCCGGGCTATCGATCGACTGGGCTTCAGGCTTGTGCTGCAGTCCGACGCATCACTGATACGGAAGAGGAAAGGATTCAATAAAAAATACTGACGATAAAACAGAGCGTGGTTTGGCAACAGAATGATCCCAATCAAAGGTTTCAAGTACCGCAGGAGGTATAAGCTGAGGGTTTTGCCATGGTCTACTACAGCATAAAGGGAAATCAGTGCTCAGACTCTAAAAGAGCGACCCATGCAAAATCGATAGGGGGAAAATGTTTAGACTCATATGTCTTCATAAAGATGAGCTATAAACACTTTATAAGCTTTGAAATCTGCCAAAGTCGGTGGGGCAAAACCTTTACTGCATGTTTTTTTTTTTCATTTTTGTTATCTGCAAATTGTAAAAAATAACTGAAAAGTGTTTTTATGCAGTTGAACTTTCTTCCCTTTGAAGAACATTTCATCATCTAAATGTAAGTAGCTAGCAACCAGAGAAATGACCAGGACCGTAAATATTGTTGCATGTGAACTAATTCCTAAACTCTTCATGGTAATTTTGTCAGTGGAATAAAATCAAGCAGACATAAGAAATAACTGCGCTAACAAGTTGGTGAAAACACGAAAAAAGCCACAAAAACTTCAACAGAAATTTCAACTGGTTATAAAATGTGTGCAAAGACAACTTACAAAGAAACGTTTCTGGTCTTGCATGAAAACAGTCCAGTCCCGTACATTTCCAATACAAAAGTGCTTCCAGGATTGAGTTGGACTGGGTTGAAGGAGGCTGCACATATTAATTTACTTCATGCAAACCATCAACACAGTCAACATCATCATCTGTGGTAAACGCAAACCTGCCTGCCAGAGTGAGACTGCACTCACTCAGCCTTACACACAGATGACAGTGACAAATGGGGCTGCAGATTGGAAAATGAGACAAAAGGAAAAACATTAAATAAAACCCCTTATCGTCCACTTTTTGAAAGGGTCTGAAATGGGTAGAAAAGGGTGGGGCTGTCAGCAGAAGATCCAGAAGCGAACATCACAGTCCCATATGAAAACGGAGCAGCGCAGCAATCTGACAACTTCAGGAAACAATTTCATCTCACAAGACATCCCATCTGCAACCACGTCAGGAAGCCTGCGAGAAGGGCTCCTCTGCTGTGCCCTCCATATCAAACGAGATGTTTCTACTTTAGAGTAGTCATTTCGCAAACGTGCCTTGTGAGATTGGTGCATCTACTTGACGATGTTTAACGAATGACCCTGTTGGTGTTTAGCTTGGCTGGGCATGCATTTTGAAGAGCTCCATTCACATGACTCTGTAAAAAGTCATGACTTGCTTGTTTAAGAGGACACAGATGAGAAGAATAACGATTCCTGATGTGATTCATCGCAGCATACGAGTAAGTGCAGAGAGCTCTGGGAGCAAACAGAGTATAAATCAGCACTTTGAGTCGTTATTGTGCTAATTTCTCACACCTGCCCCTGGGGAGCTTTTTGATTAGCAGCTTCACAGCTGTTGCTCCACTTGCAGCAGTTTATCTCCATAAATGATTGCTGATAAATTCTCCAGAGACTGAAGCCGAGTTCCCTTGAGATATAAAATGTGAGACTTAAAGAGGCAGGCTGCGATATGATATGAAGAGAGTCCTGTTGTGCTCATTAGTGATGGAAGACAAAGTTTGCTGGCATGTTCTGTTTTCCAAATGCATTTCTGAATAAATAAGATGTGGCATTTTGACATGGCATTTGTTGCACCCAATTTTGGACCAAGTATCAAAGTAAGACTTTCCATAGTATCCTAAAGTTACAGGTTTTTGAACTGAAAAAGTGGTCCATCATGTCTCAGAAAGATGTCATTGTTGATCATGAGCATTGTTCAAACAAAAAACCCCGTAGTGTATATAGCTGAGTAGATACCACCCATCTGGTATTAATTAAAGGGACTTCTTTAACATCATGGTGTGTTTCAGAGTTCAGGTTTAAATGTTTATTCATTTATTTTCTTTGAATTGTTGATTAGTGATAACACTTAAAGTATATACATGTATTAACTACTCCTATCAAATTCATTGCTTTTTGGGTGAAACTTGCCTTAAAACAATAATAAAAATCACACGTTTTCATGGTAACATCATTCAGTACTCTTTTCTTTCCTTTTCTGTTACCTTAAGGTTTAACTAGTATTTTGCCCTTTTTGTTGTTACTGTAGTTTATTTGTTATTCCTCTGTAGGATTACAAAACCAGCTCTTTACTGTCAAATAACACCCAGCAGCAGCACAATATAGCTCTTACTGTGGGTCCAGGGGTCAGGTCTGACAGGAACGCCTTAATATTTTAGCATCAAAGGTTCCTATATTATGTCTGCTGATGTTTTGTTGAAACTCTGGACATGAAATCCACCTTGGTGTTGGCTAATCTGGAACTAGCCTGATGTTAAAGCAGTACTTGACTCATATTTTTAATACATCTTCAGTGCTCTCTAGTAGGAATGAATGCCTCTTAAGTTGTACTCTGAGGGGAAAAAAGCTCTGGTGAACCGGTTTCAGGGGCTAGAAGTGAGCCAGATCAGAGATGAGATGAGCACAACAGGATTTGGAGTCTTGGTCCCTGATATTCAGACATCTCTTCTCTGATTGGCTAACAGCAACACAACTCTATTACTGACTCTGCTCTGCAATGTTGATGTTTTATCTCCACAAATAACACAAGCCTGGAGTTCTGCTGTGTGGTGGAGTTGCTAATGCTAACAGTTAACTTCTACTAGTCTAGACATTCTCAGCTGTTTCTCAGCCTTCCCCGTCGTGAGTCTAGATGGGTTTATCCTGGATACAGTCAGCTGCATATTAATCCCAGTAAAGTGATCCAGTCTGACCTGGACAGTGCAGCGTTCCAATGGTCAGCCTTACAGTAATGGCTCGTGGGAAAGAAACAGCCAATATGAAAAGGCACAAAACTGGTAGCATAAAACAAAGATAAGTCAGATTCAGTGTAATGACGTGGTTTTCTAATGTGCAAGATTTGATTTGTTTTTCTTTGTATATTTTGATAAAACAATTGTTGCTCCATGAATCCATCACTATGGACTACATAGGCTTTAAATGTCCACTGGTAGCCGATTTCTGAGGTCAGTGTTTTAACAGGGTGGCTTAAGAACAGTGAAGTGTCCACAATTCCCTAATGTTTAATCAATTTTAATTTAAGAGTGGCTTTAAGCCATGTCTGTGAATGCAGCTTGCAGGCTTAAAGAGAACCCGTGAGATGGAGTTAAAGCTTTTCTTTTGAGAAACTCATACAATCCACAGGTATCAACGTCATCATGGTGACCACATGCATAATCAGTATATTATGACTATATTGTGAATAGAACTTGTTAAAAAAACGACTTTTGTGATATGTAAAGGAGCATTTTATTGCTTAAAAACTTAAATTTAAAGCAAATTCTATAAAGTAAACAGATGTAATCTGGATTTAACCTTTGTTCAACTTGTTTGCTCATCAAAAACTTACAGGTGAGGTATAACAATTAATGTTGGAACTAATGTAAAAAACAACACATAATGGGTCAATGACTGACCTGCTGGAGAGATTGAGCAGTTCGTGCTTGTCGGCGGCCGTGGACTTGTCTTCCAGCTCCCACATCAACACGCTGATGAGGTGGGAGTTTTTGATGACAATAGGGACCTCCTCGAACATATTCTCAAAACCAATGCTGGCCTTCTTCAAGCTGCAGACAACAACAATTAAAAAATGTCAGAGATGTGCTAATTTACTCATATTACACAGGTGTCATACTATATTTTATAATGTAATTTTATGCTTTTAATTAGGGATGTGTATTGGTGAAATTGTGGCGATACGCATTACGATACAGGGGAGATGATACAATATACCGTGATATATTGCGATACATTCAGCCAGATGATATTAGTGATTTTTTTAGACTGAAATTATTGTAGGAAATTCAATAAAAAGTCCAAACTGATACTTAACATGTTTAACATGAGGTATCTGAAGGTGATTTTAAGGTGCTTTTATAGGACACACCATGCCGGCATGTCGGCGTAATATTACCGCAATTGTATGTCTATAAATGCGCCCTGCCGGCATGGCGTTGCGCAAATATTGTGGCATTTGTTCCGCCTCACTTGGTAGTAATATTGCCGCATCAGCCCCTCGCCTCTGACGGCTAAACGCGTGTCAGCCCTGCTAAATCCCTTTGGAGCGACTGTGGGAGGCTGCCCGCAAAAAAGGGTGGTCGCGTTAGTCACGTGTACGTCACGTGTACTGCGCACCGGGTGCCGGCCGGAAGCAAAGCCGGCTGGATGGACGCGGAGACCATGGAGCTTTTGGCCGTGCGAGCGGACGAACAGATTAGTCGCTTTTTTACGGGGACGGTGAGAGACAGCCAGCTGTTCGACAGAGTGGTGAAGACACTGGCTGAGCGGGGCGTCAAGTGGGACAAAAAGCAGGTCACATCAAAGCTAATGGCCCTGAAAAAGAAATTTCATCAGTCTGACGTGTCTTCCGTCTGACGTTGAATGCACAACCCTGTACGTCACATGCGGGGGGGGGGCCCGCCCAGCGACCTCCCTATATCCCGTCTTGGTTGGAGAGGTGTCTGATGGCAGTTTATTCTAGCTTCAACTTTGCTACGATAAATGCCAAAATCCTCCCCAGGGTGCTGCAGCAAATCCCGTTTTGAAAACGCCATGGTCCTATAAAAACAGCTTGAAACATAACAGAGGGATTTACATTTCAATGGTGGAAACAAAACCCATTGTACACTGCTGCCTACTAGCGGTCGGCATTTGAATTGCACCGAAAGAAAAGAAAATACACAAATGTTTGTATGTAAATTCTTCCAAAAATTCAATATACAGTGGTGTGAAAAACTATTTGCCCCCTTCCTGATTTCTTATTCTTTTGCATGTTTGTCACACAAAATGTTTCCGATCAACAAATGGTAAATGGTAAATGGCCTGTATTTGATATAGCGCCTTCTAGAGTCCTGGAACCCCTCAAGGCGCTTTACAACACAATCAGTCATTCACCCATTCACACACACATTCACACAATGGTGGGGATGAGCTACGATGTAACCACAGCTGCCCTGGGGCGCACTGACAGAGGCGAGGCTGCCGAGCACTGGCGCCACCGGTCCCTCTGACCACCACCAGCAGGCAACGTGGGTTAAGTGTCTTGCCCAAGGACACAACGACAGCGACAGACTGAGCGGGGCAACAAACATATTTAAACATTAGTCAAAGACAACACAAGTAAACACAAAATACAGTTTTGAAATTATGTTTTTTTTTATTTAGGGAGAGAACAAAATCCAAACCTACATTGCCCTGTGTGAAAACGTAATTGCCCCCTGAACCCAATAACTGGTTGGTCCTCCCTTAGCAGCAATGACTGCAATCAAGCGTTTGCGATAACTTGCTACGAGTCTTTTACAGCGCTCTGGAGGAATTTTGGCCCACTCATCTTAGCAGAATTGTTGTAATTCAGCTTTATTTGAGGGTTTTCTAGCATGAACCGCCTTTTTAAGGTCATGCCATAGCATCTCAATAGGACTCAGGTCAAGACTTTGACTAGGCCACTCCAAAGTCTTCATTTTGTTGTTCTTCAGCCATTCAGAGGTGGATTTGCTGGTGTGTTTTGGGTCATTGTTCTGCTGCAGCACCCAAGATCGCTTCAGCTTTAGTTGACGAACAGATGGCCGGACATTCTCCTTCAGGATGTTTTGGTAGACAGTAGAAATCATGGTTCCATTTATCACAGCAAGCCTTCCAGTTCCTGAAGCAGCAAACCAACCCCAGACCATCACACTACCACCACCATATTTTACTGTTGGTATGATGTTCTTTGTCTGAAATGCTGTGTTACTTCTATACCAGATGTAACGGGACATTTGCCTTCCAAAGAGTTCAACTTTTGTCTCATCAGTCCACAAGGTATTTTCCCAAAAGTCTTGGCAATCACTGAGATGTTTCTTAGCAAAACTGAGACAAGCCCTAATGTTCTTTTTGCTTAACAGTGGTTTGCGTCTTGGAAATCTGCCATGCAGGCCATTTTTGCCCAGTCTCTTTCTTATGGTGGAGTCGTGAACTTTGACCTTAATGGAGGCAAGTGAGGCCTGCAGTTCTTTAGAAGTTGTCCTGGGGTCTTTTGTGACCTCTCGGATGAGTTGTCTCTGCGCTCTTGGGGTAATCTTGGTCGACCGCCCACTCCTGGGAAGGTTCACCACTGTTCCATGTTGTTGCCATTTGTGGATAATGGCTCCCACTGTGGTTCGCTGGAGTCCCAAAGCTTTAGAAATGGCTTTATAACCTTTACCAGACTGATAGATCTCAATTACTTTTGTTCTCATTTGGTCTTGAATTTCTTTGGATCTTGGCATGATGTCTAGCTTTTGAGGTGCTTTTGGTCGACTTCTCTGTGTCAGGCAACTCATATTTAAGTGATTTCTTGATTGAAACAGGTGTGGCAGTAATCAGGCTTGGGGGTGGCTACAGAAATTGAACTCAGGTGTGAAACACTGCAGTTGGGTTATTTTTTAACAAAGGGGGGCAATTACTTTTTCACACAGGGCAATGTAGGTTTGGATTTTGTTCTCTCCTTAAATAACAAAAACCATCATTTCAAAACTGCATTTTGTGTTTACTTGTGTTATCTTTGACTAATGGTTAAACGTGTTTGATGATCAGAAACATTTTGTGTGACAAACATGCAAAAGAATAAGAAATCAGGAAGGGGGCAAACAGTTTTTCACACCACTGTACGGCTTTTGAATATCGATAAAATATTGCAGGAAAAAATATTGCGATATGTTGTGATATCAATATTTTTTTACATCCCTACTTTTAATTAAAGCTTCCTTCCGGACTATTTCTCTTATCCAATGGCACCATCTAGTGGTTGACAAGCATATCACACAAAAACGCTGTTCCTCAGTTTTTTTTTAGATGGCGACTTCACGTTTCTGTTTATAAATGTGCTTCTGTAGCCGATAAACAGCTAAAACACATTGTTTTACGAGTATTATTCTCATTTCATGTTGTGTTTTCATATATTTATATTTTAGAGACTTTCTTGTCCATGAAAAGTTAATCAACTCTGCATCAGCCAAGGTATTCCTTTAATTTGAAGCGTCTAGGCAGTAGTCTATCGCTATTAGTTAGTTCTGGTCGGCGCTCGGTTTCCTATTGCTCTGCCAGGCAGGGGGCGTGGTTAGCAAAAACAAAAAAAGACGTATTGCTTATATTATATCACAGTACATGATAAGATAATCACTTTTACGAATTTCTGACAAATCATACATAATTTCTGAAAGAGGAAGACTCCGGATAGCAGCTTTAATGCCAAATAGACACAAAATAAGTAAATACTGGCATTTTTAAACACTCATTTCTCTTTGTAGATTTTTGTTATTGTGACTCTGTTTAGAAGACAAAAAGAAAATAGAGAACACAACTAAATCCTTATTTTCCAGCCTGATGAGACATCAGGGTGATATATTTATTGGTTTCTGAGACATCCAGTGGTTTTTAAAGGAGCCATCTTGCATAACAACACAAAGGAGTGAGGCAGTGTGGAAAATTAATCTTGAACAAATAAAAATAAGCCCCAGAACAAAAAAAAATAATAATAACAAAAAACTTAAAAATCTTGGCTGGTCCAGAGCGATTCGGAATAAAAAGAGAAATGTTATTCCCCTGCAGGTCATTTGTATTCAAGTCCTAAAATCTGCGCATCTCTTTTAATAAACAACAAGGATTTGTTGCAACAATTCCAGCGGCTGAAAATTAAGCTGCATAAAAACACCCAAACAAACAACAACTAAGAGTAGCTGTCCTATGTTTTCGGATTCAGGCAGCACAAGCTGTCCCTCTGCCTCCCAATAATCAATGCCCTCTCTTTCTTTCTGACAGGAGTCTGTTAGCACAAAATGGTTCTTTTACCTTTCCTAATGTCCCACATAAATCTATTTAGAGTGACTGACTGTGTATGTCTCAGGCTGTTTGGTGTTTGCTCTGGGATCAATACTCTTGCTGCATTATTCTACTCTGCACCATACCTCAAACTAAATGTTTATAAAATGCTTGTCTGAGTGATAAACCGGAATGTGGAGCATCATCTGACTCTGTCATTTATATGGTTTGTATTCTATGTAGAGCATCACCCCGGGCTACCTTAAGGATGCGACTCTGAGGCACAAAGTTTAGCCTGGAGCTCACAGCAGAGGACAACTCGTTTAGGTATGGTTATAAGGAGCCCTTTAGGAAAAATCCATAACTATCTTGGCAATGTTTTAAGATTTTGACACAATTATAAATCTGGAGTACTTTAAAGTGTTTGCTGCATACTGTGACCTTTCCGAATGGCTGCAGCGTGACATAAAACGCCATCCATGAGGAACCAGGAGGACAGCACACTCCACCATAGGCAGGACAAATTGCTCAACCCTTCTGGAACTTTGGCGTGCTTAATGTCATGCTGCCTGAAAGTTGGATGAAGCCAACAGAGGACTCCACAGGCAGACTAATTTGATGCTTTATATCGTGTGCTGAAGTGGACACTATTGACCGCTGCCTGTACAGCCCAGTGGAGATTGAGGGCAGTTCAAAGAAATCTGGCCACTCAACGCTCATCTATCCGTGCCTTTCATTTCAAATAGGTGAGCAATACATGCAAGCTTCTGGAACATCAAGTACAGCAATCTGAAAGAAATCCTTTTTACAAAGGGCCGTGGCAGGGGAGGGAACACCTGGAGTTTTGCATCTTAGTTTGAAAGGAAGCGGGAGAGAAATTCTACATTAATATTCAGATTTCAGTCAAATCTAAAAAACAGAGTAGAAAACTAAAATGCAGTTATGTGCCGATATTGTCCTTTACTGTCCTGGCCTGTTTCAATCATGGGCTTGTTGGGAACACTGATAGTGACGGATTGGAGCTATAATAAATCATAAGAACTAATGAAAAGCTGCAGAAATGAGAGGGCTCCTGACTCTGGGCCAAACACAGCAGGTCAATAGCAGACCGGCGAGCCAAAGAGACAAATGTGTGGGAAAAATACAGAGGGAATGGAAAAGAGCTATGAAAAGGCACTTTAAAATTGCCCTTCTTCCTGAAAACACACTTTACAAGAGTGAGTACGTAAATCTGAGGCTTCTGAGTGAACCTCTGGCTTTTCTTCATTGGACAAATACACCCGCTTTTGTCTCAACACGTGCGAAGTCCCCTCGTGAGCGTGCTTATGTTTGCCAGAGAGGGTACACTCGGACTGCTGCGAACTGCCAGGAAAATGGTCCCCTCATTACGTTCATTTTTAGCTGCAATTTAAAAGCAATTACGATAAGCCTTGAGGTCAGAATAAGCGTAAACATGGTACATTTTTTTGACGGGCAAGGGCGAGCTGATAAATCATCATCATCAACATCCATCTCCAACTGCCATTAAATGACTCCCCTGTGGATGCACCAGGCTGTATTTGCATCCGCTGAATAAACAGAATTAAAAGGGTGAAAAAGCTAAAAATGTTAACTTTACATCGCTATAAGTAGTGTTAGCTGATGTGTTGAGATAAACATAAAAGTACAAACAACACATTCTGTGTGTGTGTGTGTGTGGGGGGGGGGGGGCATATCATTGTAAACTACTCACCCTTCTGGTGTGAAGTCTTTCTCTTTGCAGATCTCCATAAGCTTTGGTGTGAGTCTGTAGGCTTTGAGGGACAGGGAGCCCTGGGCCGTTTTTATTGGGTCTACAATCAGAAAATCACAAATCCACTGTTTGAACAAACAAATCTTTACTGATTTGATCCTTTTAATGCAATTCTGTTTAGGTTCAGAAACAAAGAAACTGGACTTCTTCACTTGCTTGAGGGTGTTTCACTTCTTATCTGGGGACTTTTCTCAAGTCAAACAAATAAAATGCAAATAATTATGCTTTTAAACTATAACAAGAGCTTTGTTGTCAGATAAGACGGTTTGTAAATCACCTATATAATCCTCCATTTGATGTGGGGAAGGGTTTCGCTGTTGTAGCTTGTAATTTTCTCGCTGAATAGATAACACTTTGACAACGAGAGAACCTTCACAGACAACGTTTTACAAATAAATCATAATATTTCAAACATGTTAGATTAGAACACATTATTTCAGAAAACCTTTACTCATTTTTACTTTAAACCTGCAGAACATTTCTGAAACTGTTCAGAATTTTTTCATGGATCAACAGTTTTGTGCTCATTACCCAAAAGCCCAAAGATGAAGGCTTAGTTCCACAAAAACCAGAATAATTTCTATTGGATAAAAAAATACAAAATCCTCATCACCTTTACACAAATGCTGAATAATCTGGAATACAAACAGTATTTACCAAATAGTTTATCATAAGTGTACTTTTATACGACCTAAAAACGTCATGTTGGGATTTACAACACTCCAAAGCATGCAAAGTGCCTAAAATAAAAACAATTACTTAAAAGTGATACAGCCTCTACAATCCCGATTCCCTTTTAATATGTTCACCTCTTTATTTTTTGAGTGTTCACACTCTCCTGAGCCTCCCAGGTAAGGACTATTCAGGGGTTCTGGAGAGGAGGGTCAATCGAATTGTCGAACCTCAGATTCAGGAGGAACAAAGTGGTTTTCAAAACTTTCTTGCAAATCCGTTATGTGCTCGACACACGGGAGGCGACAAACGACCGCGAAATTTGTCGCTGTCGCTTTTATTACCTGTCACACGGGAGGTGATCCGCGGCAGCGGCCAGCGGCAAAGCCGTCTACGCGTTCTGTTCCATGGCGAAATCGAAACTTCCGTTGTTTTGTTTGGCTGTGTCACGTTGGAGGGAATTAAGGTTATTTAAGCGGTTCAGAGTTAATAAAGTGGTAGATATGATGTTTCACAAGGTGCTGCTAGAGTTATGTGAAATCTTACTTCTGATTTTACTATATAATAATAATAATAATAATATAATAATAAATATAATAATAATAATAATCAACTTCTCCTTCATGTTTGCTCGGAGATGTGCGGAGCATTATGTCCGCTCATTGGTCAGTGAATGAAACCTCTGTTGATTGATCCTCGTCCGAGCGACAGCGATGAAAAGTTGAACATGTTTCAACTTTCTGGGATCGCGTCGCTGGGTCGTCCATGCACGGCACGTGCATGAGTGTAAAATTTCACACGCACGTTTTTCACGTTTCGCTAGAGAGACCCGCAATTATCGCTTTGTCGCGCATGTCTCATTGAAAATTAATGGAGAGGCGATGTCGCCTCCCGTGTGTCGAGCCCATTACAATGTTCATTATGTCATCTTTTTAAATATTAAACAAGGTTCTTTTTGCTTCGGACATGAAGGTGCGAAGCAAAAAGAACCTTGTTTAATATTAAAATGTGGTTTTCATTCTGGCCGTGGAACACTGAGCCAGCTCTATACCCTTAGGGGGATCTTGGAGGGTGCGTGGGAATTTGCCCAACCAATCTACATGTGTTTTGTGGATTTGGAGAAAGCTTTCGACCGCGTCCCCCGGGGGACCCTGTGGGGGGTAGTCTGGGAGTATGGGGTACCAGGCCTTCTGATACGAGCTGTTAGATCCCTGTATGACCGGTGTCAGAGCTTGGTCCGCATTGCCGGCAGTAAGTCGGGCTCGTTTCCCGTGAGAGTCAGGGGCGGCGTTAGGCCCGGCTACTTGGGCTGAAGCCCCGGATCTTTCATGATAACCCCCGGATCTAAATCGCGGAAGTAACATGCAGTACCAAAGTCCAACAGAGAAAGCGCAGCTGGCAGTAGTTTGTAAAGTCCCATTTAGTCGTCACACACACACACAGGTGAAATTTATTCTCTGCATTTGACCCATCCCCTGGGTCAAAATAGCTCGGGAACTATTTGGTGGTTTAACCCCCCAATCCAACCCCTTAATGCTGAGTGTCAAGCAGGGAGGAATTGGGTCCCATTTTCTTTGGTATGACCCGACCAGGAGTCGAACCCCTGATCTACCGATCTCAAGGCGGACACTCTACCACTAGGCCACTCAGTCGGTATACAGCCTGCCTGAGCCTCCACCACTGAAGAGAAGCCCTTCAGCAGCTGGCTTCTTCTACAGTCTCTGTCTGAAACGCATGAGTGAAGATGGACATAAGGACGTTTTTTAGACCAAAAGTACAACGACAGAACCCCAGCTCTGATGAGACTGGTGTTGACTCAGGTTTGTGAGTCTTATTTGAAAATATTTGTTGTGCTGCTGGTTTGCCTAAAGTTAGCTTACTATCAGGTAAAGATGTTGGAGAAAGAAAGGGAATATTTACTATCATCTCACACTAAACACTAACAGGAACAATACTCTGCCCTGAATATGCTTACTATGTAACTTCAGATTAAACATTATGTGGTACAAGATATATATATATATATGATGTTGACTAGTGCGTGTCACGTGTGTGCGCGCATGCGTGTGTGCGCGTGCGCGCATGCGTGTGTGCGTGTGCGCGCGTGTGTGTTAAGCCCCGGATCTTCTTCAGTCCTAAATCCGCCCCTGGTGAGAGTTACTGCCAAGGCTGCCCTTTGTCACTGATTCTGTTCATAAATTTTATGGACAGGATTTCTAGGGGCAGCCAAGGTGTTGAGGGGATCTGTTTTGGTTTGCCTTAGGATCGGGTCTCTGCTTTTTGCAGATGATGTGGTCCTGTTGGCTTCATCAGAACATGATCTCCAGCTTTCGCTGGAGCGGTTCGCTGCCGTGTGAAGCAGATGGGATGAGAATCGGCTCCCAGGACACACTGGGGGGACTATGTCTTTCGGCTAGCCAGGGAACGCCTTGGGATTTCCTGGGAAGAGCTGGCTTAAGTAGCTGGGGTGAGGGAAGTCTGGGCATCCCGGCTTAGGCTGCTGCCCCCGCGACACAACTCCAGAGAAGCGGCTGAAAATGGATGGATATTTTGGAGTAATTTTGACATTTCTAACTTCAAAATGTGAGCAGGAAGAGGAGCTGGTCTTTTCATTACAAAATCTCACAGGCAGTGTTGTTTTAGACAGCTATGTAGGTTTTAGTCCTAGTCTTTTGGATGAAAATGCATTTTAGTCCTAATAAGTTTTAATTGACAAAGATTTTGGTTTTAAGTTTTACAAAAAGATTAAATGGAGTATTAGGGATCAGTGAGCAGAAAAAAATAGTCTTGACAGACTAACCAACACATTCTTCATAAACATGTTCAGAAAAAATTTGTTAAAAATGGTAATTTCTTTCATTTATCTGCCCAAAATATATGTTTTCAGGAAGTGCACAGATAAAAACGTGTCAAAGCTGCAAGAGCAAATTTAGAAAACAAATTAGCTTAAAACACGTTTTCATGCCTCTTAACGATGTTCTAATGTTCTTGTTCCCTGGGTCCTCAACTCATTACACACTCATGCATTTAGCAACAGAACACCACTGGTGTGAGAGGTTCTCTACTGAATATACCAGAGAAGGAGAAACAGTTGGCTGCTATCACTTCAACTTTAGGACAATTTACCAGAGTCCCAATAAGAAAAACACCATTTGAAGGTTTGGACCTAGAAAATGGTGACTGGTGTTTAGCACCATCTCGTTTCCTATGGCAGCATGGGTGTCCGATTCTGTCAGAAGCATCTCAGGGAAGATACCCAAGGGGATGGGTTTGTGTTCCGTGACTGTGTTTGCGTTCAAAACCTAGCTTGCCCTGTAAATTCACAAAAGCATCTTTAACATTATGAATTTATTACTAAGTATCGTCGTGCTCGCTCATATTTGTCACCGTTTATGTCAGCAGTAAGTCTTTCTCTCAACTGCACCCAGACCCGGTGACAACAGCAGCGGCAGCGTTACTTTTTAGCTTCAGACAGACAGGCAGAAGTTTGCTTTTTGAGCACAGTCTTGTCACATCGTCGGCATCTCATTTTCGTGATGAGAAAAGGGGCATCAACAAAACCATTCAGCCCTTGTCATCATTCACTAAAACAACGCTGATCACATTAATAAACTAACAAAGAAGATAAACTTTGTTTACAGTTAACTAACTTTCTTCATCACTACCCTCTCCTTGTTCAGCTCTCTATCAAATCTGCCTTTTCCAGGATCCACCAATTACCTCTTTCTAATTCATTTTCTCTTTCCCTTTCCTCGCATTTTTTTATTTTTGTGATATATTTTAATAATTTTTAAATATTTTTTATTAATTTATTTATTTTATTTGGTATTTGTGAAGCGCCTCGTGATTTTTATCTTGAGAGGCACCATATAAAAGATTGTTTCTTCCACTTCCTCCTCTAATGTTGTGGAACAGCTACTTACTTCTTCCTTCTTTTGTGTTTTCTGGTGGACTTTTCTTGTAATCTTTTTAACTCAACTTGAGCAGTAAATCGCCAGGCTTTCTGAAGGTCTTATCAAGTATTTACCTCGACATTTTCACTCATTTCCAGCTCAGTCCTTGGACATGACTGTAGGGTATATCTCAGTAGGGTGTGCAATTTGTCCTGGACAAGTAGAGGACAAACAAAGTTCTTGTACCTGACAAAGGACTGCAGCATTTAATGCAATGTGTTTTCAAATAGTGAGGAAGTGGACAAAAGATGAATGGTGGGGCTTAAACATCTCCAAAAAAATGACTTTTTATAGTAGGTTCCTAGCAGCAAAGTACATAAATATGGGGTTCAAACCATTTGTTTGCTAAGTTTTCTATTATATTTTTGTACATCACTGGTTCATCCCTTGAGTTATGGTTTCCTTTGTAGGGATGCACCATTAAAAGGAACTCCGGCTATGAGGACGTGTATGCCCTAAAAAGCCACAAATTTTCTGTTGTACCAAACTATGTTGTTAGAAACACACAAAATATAGCCATTTATTCATAAATCTGTAATATTTAATACATTTTTGGACAAACGTAGGATGCCATGTTTTCTGCACGCAATGCACTCTGGGGGCAATGACGTATATTGGTTGCTCTTGGAAGAATAGCTATTGATGCTAGTGTTTGTTACGCACTCACCATATTAAAAATTAAGTAAAATGCCGCATTGCGCTGCTTTTGGATGTAATTTCCAGTCAGAGGGCAACAAGGGGAGTGATGTGAGGTTACACAGCTTTCCCACTGGCAAGAAGAGGAGAAAGCAGTGGGAAGATGCCTGTGGACGAACACAACTTCCTAAAGACCCACGGCTGTGTTCCCTACATTTTTCTCCTGATGCGTTTGAGGCTTTTAGTCGACCACAACTACTTAAAGAGCTCACCAGAGTGGCTGGGTATAAGAGAAGGCGGAAACTAAATGCTTTACCGACCATTTTCCCACACAAGACGCCTAAACACCCTTGGAGAGACAAGAGACGCTCTCCTGAGCCGACAACCCGCTCCTGCAGCTGCCGCTTCGGTCATGTTCAGCAAACCATCGGACACGCCACTCGTCATGGATGAAGCTGAACGTTCACCTCTCCCGTCAGTAAAACAAGCAGTAAGTGTAGCAATACAGTGTTTTCCAAATATATAATATCTGCAAAAATGATTTGTCATTTCACTGAATATCCTAATCTTCTATAAAGCACACGACAGCTCTGGATGCTAAAATGCTCCAAAATCATTCATAATTGAATAAGTTTGATCACACGATAGCTTACCGTTAACTTCTGCTGACAAAAATGTGAGCTCTTGACAACAAACTCTCCCTCTAAGTTACCACGGAGACGCATTTGCCACACACGCAGCACTGGTTTTGTCCTGCACTCGCGTCATCCCGCCCTTCTTGTTCTTCATTTTGATGCTCGTTTAGTGAAACATCATCAGTGATGTCCTCACTGATGTCCTCACAATTGCATTGCGACGCCAACAACAATGGCGACCTACGCGTTAAACTATTTTTTACAAATTTTATAAAAATGAAGACATTAAAAAGTTTTTTACACCACTTTAATATAACTGATACTAGCATTTATCTTTTAAGAACCACAAAGTTTTGTAACCTGGGTTCCTTTTAAAAACATTTTGTATCTGTCTGATACCACGTGTTTGCATAGTCCAACTTCTCACCATCAATAAAACTATGCGGCAGCATGGCGTTCACCTCCCAGGTGAGTGGTCAGGTAGTGAGGAAGAGTAATATGATGTTATGTAATGGGTTAGAGTTGTAATGTGGCTCATCAGCTCAAATGGTAACAGAACTAAACAGAAAGAAACTCACCACCACTCAAGAGTTTACAGACGTCAGCTATTTGAAGGTACTTCTAGGTGAAAATGCACATCGACAAGTATCAACATGAGTGTTTGTACGAGCACTCAGTTTGATTTTAAGAGTTTAACTAACACTCAGTCGGGTAATGCAAAGTAAAGAGTCTGGATTGATGAAGAAAAGGCCAATAACCAAAGAGCAACCTTCAACAAGTCTAAAGAACAATTGATGAGGAACATCAGGAGAGAGAAAAAAGTCTGGGACACTAATTAAAAAATAAAAACTGTTCGACTGATCGACTTTTATACAGAACTGTACAACGTTAATAAACACCAACCTATACAATTTCCCTTCACAGCATACCTCCTCCAGTTTGTGTGTGGATTAAAACAGTTTAGGCCAAAATAATTAAAAACTGCATTCAACGTTCACTGTGTATGATGTAGATATCTCACTGACCTTGTGTTATAATTTTAAACACCTAAAATTGCTGTATGGAAATTGAGTAAAACTGAACAGACTGTCAATTTGACACTTCCTTAGGCACTCCCCAAAGGCAACTGTGTTAAACCATTTGCCTACGGATCAACCAGTTCAAGTACAGACTGAAAGTTGACCGTGAATCTCAGTTCATGTTCACAGAGAGCAGGGAGGGCCAGCATGAAGGCAGCTCTCCCAAATCCATAAGAAGCATGCTGACTGAAATCAAATGCTGAGTGACGCAGATGAACTCTGAAGAGCTGGTTGAATTTGGACACCATGTCCTGATCTTCTGCTGCCTACGAAGGCCGGTCTGTTCCGTGTGGTACACGCTACATCAGTTCTGTTAACGGATCCACCCAAACATTCACACAATCCTAAATGTCAAGTGTTTTAGTTCAATAGAAGGTGCCCAGTGATGATGTTTACACTGATTATTCTCAGATAATCAAACACAATTTTCAGTTCAAAGCTCGTTACTAATGAGGTTCGGAGCCTAATTAATTTCACTGCATGCGCCCGATTTGAATGCTCTGATTAGCTTTGCATGTCCACCTTCACCTCTTCTACTGTTCACCTCATATTTAAGTTTTTAGACATTTACCCACCTGGTTTAACAACCTACTGTAATCCATAGCTGTCACCAGACGAAAGCCATTTACCTACAAGTTCCCCAGACGATTGATTCTTTCATCGGTATAAAATGACCGGTGAGCTAATGACAAAGGGAGCAAAAAAAAAAAAAGAAAAAAAAAAAAGAAATCAATTTTCCCTTCCCCTTTGACTTTAAGCAGAGATAATGTAAATTCCTTTGGGGTGCTTTGATCCGTTAAGTGCTGCATTATTGATTGACATTAGTAGGAGGTCTCGTTTAGAATGAGAAAAGGCTCGCTGCCCAACTGCCTGGCTGGCAGAAGCACATCACAGAGCTGCAGCTGGAAGATGGTCATAAATAAATCTCTGTCTGTTCTTTATTATAGAACCTGAGAACAACAAGACCCTGAGAAGATTTAGAAAAGGAATAATCTGATTAGTATAGCCGTTTTACAGACAAAGGGTGAAATTTGAAGCTGGTTCAGTACTTTAAAATAGCACGTCTCCATTTTTTGTCTTTTACTCAACGTGACTGTATAAAAATTGAGCTGTAATGAAATATTTGAAAGCAATAACCTTGTGAGTCTGTTGTGCGTCAGCCTCACTCTACTTTCTGTTTTCTGATTCATGACTGAGGAAAATTCTGTATCGTTACAAAAATAAAACACTGGCTGAAAAGTCAGTCCTGACATTAGGATGATGTTACATTTTGATTACATACAATACACTTGGTTTGTAAAGTCTGATGAACGAGTCACAGCAGGGCTTTACTAACATGAAACAAAACCACTTATCATATACATGCATTTAATTATGCAACCAACAATGAGATGCATCCTATGAACTCAACTTGAAATGATTAATTTACATTTATTCAGACAAGGGAGTCCAAAAGTTTCTTGTTAGAGATATATTTTCTTTGTGGGTCATGCTGATTGAATTTGTGTCGTCTTCTGATACTTAACACCATCTGATACGGATTGCTGTGTGGAAATAATCTTTTAAAGATTTACCTGCAAGCCTAGCGCGTCCATTTGCATCATGTGTGCGTTCCACCCAGAAAACCTGCTATTTCTGGTGTCTTCCTGCCTTCTGCTTCTTTTTCTATTGTTGGCCTCAACCACAGAAGGGCAATGGTACCTTACCTCACTACAGGCAAAGGTCCTTAACGTTTCCTCACCTGTGTAGCTTCAGTGCCAGGTGTGACATAATACCTTCTGAGGAGGGTTTCAGAGGCCAACAGGTTAGTTCAGCTGACTGAATACGATTTAGTCGTGAAAAAAGGACTCAAACATGTCTATGGTGTTTAATTACCATGTCACTCAGTGTCTACTCCCTAAACCCCTGCAGTTAACTTCTGAGCTTTGTTGCGTTTCATGGTGTCTTAATAAAAGAGCATTTTCTGTGTCTTACTGTCATAACAGCTTTATCCAACGGATGAACAACTTCTCATGAAAAATCCTCTGACCAGCTGGCCTCTGGCCCACTGCCACCAGATTTTCCATCACTTTTCTGTGTCTGACCCCCAGCGTGAGTCGTCTGACACGTAGCTAGTTTGATGTGCAAAGTAGAAGTGTTGTAGACATTCTCATGAGTCTGGTTTTAAAGAAGCATGAAATTATGTGTCATTTTTCTTGGGTAAAAAATGAAACCTTGATGTTTTTACCTCCACAAATAACACAAGCCCAAATCTATTCTTCCATGCTGTGGAGTAGCTAATGGTTAGCTTCTACTAGCTAAAACATGCTCTGGCTTTTCTGGTTTGCTCAGTTTCTGGTCTGATTCCTTTCTGTGCCTACTGCAGAAAATGTGGGTTGAGGACAATTTTCCCGCTCAGCATGCATATGCAACTCAGACCATCACATTTTAAAAAGTATCTCACACTTTCTCAGTGAACAAGAACTTTAATGGACTTAAGATTCAATTTAATAAGTCCTTTTAAGTGAAAACCAAGGTGCTTTATCTCTTGAGGCATGAAAAGTAATGACATTAAAAGTTAGAGGGGCACAACACACGGCGTTATTTCCATTGGTTGTAAGTTAAACACCTTCAATAACAGCAATTTGCCTCACGTGTGACTCCAGACCTCTGATCTCAGTTTGGAGTCAGATGGACTACTGAATATTAAGAAGCCTTGTTGTAACTAATAAATTATTGCATTAGTCTCTTGGTGAGAATGCAGCAGTAACCATCAAGATGAAAAATTCTTCTTCAAAACCTACAAATTTACTGCAGTAAAATCTTTTTCTATTTTGTGTCAAACTGATTTAGCTACTTGTGACCTTATTCTTTGTCTTCATTTGGTGAAAAAAAAATAAAAAATACCTATTTGACCCGAGGTTGTTGACTCATGCCTGACAGTGCACACTAAATGTTTTCAATCAGTTCTCTTACAGAAGCACCATTTGAGCGCCTGGTAAAAAAGATGATTTTGCACAAATATTGTAAATCTTGGCCAATGGCCATCTCCGTTTTACTTTTTTTTTCTAAACAACGTTTCCTTATGACTCAGCATTTCCTCTGGGAGCTGTAGTGTCGAACTTGACTGGTGCCGATCTACTCTACTGGAACCACTTTCCACCTGCGCAGATTTCTGTGATTAGTGGCCGTCTATGAATGCTTGTGTGACAAGTGACGACTGCGGCAGTATGTCTGCTCAGTATTTCTGGTCCATAACTGAGTCAATAAAACATTTCCAGCTTAAATGCAAAAGATTGAACTGGGAGAGCACATGAGATCATTGCTGACCATTAGCTGAACCCGCTCTGGGTGTTTAAGAACAAGAGCTCACACCACCAACTCAATTTTAATACTTATTTTCTTCATCGTTTATCTGACATTAAATCATCTTCTTGCATGAGTTCTTGTTTAGTTCAGTTCCTATCATCTGCATGTCGATATCTTTATGAAATTTCCTTTTATTTAAAGTAAAAATGCCAGTTTAACTGATTTTCTAAGCAATTTGAAGCACATAGCATTCTCTGTGTGGAAAACTCACCATAGATGAGAACAACAGACTCTTCAATGGCATGTTGGTAGCTGAACTGGGAATCTAGCAGAGCTCGGCTGACAAAAGAGCCATAGTAGGTGGACTGGTACCAGCCCACATGCAGATGGTCAATGTTGACATGACGCAGAGAACGCATCATCTCCATCTGGTACTGGACTAGAAGCAAAGAGGGAAGGAGAAAGAGAGAGTGAGAAACTCAGATAAATGGAACAAGTGGGGGAAAATGTTTACATATGAATTCAATTTAAATTAGCAATATTTTTTAGATCTGTGAATATCTGTGGACCATCTGCACCTGGATACGGTGGATAAACAGAGGATGTGAGATTTAGAAAGAAAATGAGCCACAAGGAAGCAAAGGACAAACGTGATCAAACTGGGAAAAACAACAGGCTTCATCTGCTGCTGTCAAGTGGCCATGGAGGTGATTTCTAAAACAAACATAAACTCGGATCAAAAGTCTGCCTCTTGTACTTTGTCAGTAAATAAATCCTGGCAGGGGAAAACAGCTGGACAGATACGCGAGCATGTTTCAGCTCCTGAGGAGGAGGCGAGATGCATTACAGAGAGCCTTTTCATTATGGCGGACACCTCTTAAGGACGTGCAGCAAGGAACACAAACACCCCGCATCACCGGCTTTAAGTAACAACCACAGCAAGCGAGCAAAACAGTGTCTAAGCAGGCTAGCTGGGGGAGGTTGATAAATCAGGTTGTGATTGGGCAGCTGTGGCCCCTGACGCTCAGTCTGTAGAGCACAACCCTGCCCTGCTGGGGCGGTTAACAAGAACAAAGTGGAGGGGTGAAAAACAGGGAGGGAGAGCACAGAGGGCAAAAACAGGAGCAAAGACGGAGTGGCTTCGGACACCAGGAGGAGAGATGGAAGGTGCTGAAGAGGAGCAAAGGAAGATAAATAACAATGAGCAGATACAAAAGAGAGAAGGACTAAAGAAAAATGTAACGTCACCCATTTGTGAAAGGGAGATTTTTCTCTTAATGGCCTCGGTTGTGTCTGGCAGGTCACTAAGGTCACAATACTACAACGTCAGACCCAGTATAAGTACATAAATATAGTTTTTTATCATGTCTGATCTTTAATTAATGAGTAGTTAAAGAAAATGTCTAGGAATAACTGTTTTAATCAATTAGAAACTTTGATGTTTCTAAAGAGAATTTTTGTCACCACTTCAAATAACTTCTAACACTTTACTGATGGAATAAACTTCAGGTGACGAGTAAAACGTTTACCAGAAACAGAAATACTAAATGTCAGTGTAAACTAATGCAAAAACACTACTTTCATCAAAAGAGAAATCAGAGGTCAAATTACCGAGTCCACTATTAATCGACTCATCAGACACAACACAGGTTTGTTTTTCGTGTTGACTGAAGTTTGGAGTTAATCAAATCTGAATTAGTTGGGTTCCATGTTGACCTAAAACAATGCGGTGACACTTCACAGTTTCATTAATTAGCTGCCAACAAACACACACGTCATTCTGAGTTTGATGTTTGCTTAAATATCAGTTTTACAAAAATAAGATGTGACCCTTCAGCAGCTTAGTATTTCTGAAATGTATTTTCCCTGTAGCATCCTTTTTCACACTGATTAGTTCATCTCTCCCCGTCTTTAAAGGTAGAGCCATATGAAACATTAACCTTTTATTTCCATTTCTATTATTCTGGATTCTGCGAGTTTACAGTGTAGAGGGTAAATGTTGTTGCTTTTAAGCTTAATATATTACCTTTACTTATGACCAATAAGCTGTGATCCTCTATAAAAATGTAGAATATCAACCTGCTTGGTCTTTGGATGTTTAATCAGAAGATTCTAGGGTTCTTTGCTTTTTCAGGGATCAAACACACTTTGTCTCAATTCAGACAGAGTCAGGTTCATAAAAGATAAGAAATTTATTTTCTAAACAAATAAAAACCTGACAAGTTAACCAAGGCTACTGTGATGGATGAATCTAAGAGGATGGGATGTGATGTATAGTGATTGAATGGTGTGTGTTTATCAGAACCTTGTATCTAGAAGGACTGAGTTCTGGGCGTGAAAAGGAATTTGGTTTGCATTAAACTATGAAGTTGATTCTTATCAAAATGGCATCAGACGCAATCATGTTGTGTTCTACGTACCCCCGAGGAGGATCCCTTTCCGTAGCTTTCTCTAGAACTCTCACAGTCAAGTGAGCTCTGTTTTAATATTCTCATATGATTTCTTGGCCAACCGGGACGTGCCATGTTAAGGGGTGTTAACAAGCAAACCTCAGAACATCACGCCTTCTTTCAGATACAGGATGCTCTGATTTGTGGCTAAGAAAATATCTATGTGTTATGACGTTTAACTTAACTTTAATTTATCTCTAGTGAACCTTGTGTCTGAGTGTAGATAATGATTCACTTGTTAAATCTAAAAGTACTGATCATACCATAATAATGTTCATTTCAAACTTCAGTAATTCAAGCACAGATTAATCACCCTTATTCATTTAAGCACAGATTAATCAAGACATTATTATTATGCATCACCCATTATGGTTCATTTCATTTCACGATTGACCAACTCAAATGAGCTGAAAATAGTCACTTTATTCTGAGAGTGAGCAATCCTGCAGTGTTATCAAAAGAAGGCTTTGTTTGGGAACACAGCCTGACATCTTGTTCCTCCTGAAATGTAAACAAGGCTGCAGTATCCTTTTGGGTTTGTTGGAAGCTAGGACGTAAAATCCACCTTAGAGAATGGAATTTATGTCTGCAGATGACCGGTGGCATGTAGGTCAATCTGTAGGTGAAAAATGACCATTGTTGGACACTACAACAGCATTTTTCTATCCAAGTGTTTTAGCGTGTGGTGGATTTGCAGACGTTCATTATCTGAACTGTTTTGTTCTCAGTAGGGTCAAGGGGAGCTGGTGTCTCTCCAAAGGTGGTTGGGCGAGAGGTGGGGGACACCCTGGACAGGTCGCCGGTCCATCACAGAGACAAACAGGACACACAGTCTGTGGACACACACACACACATCCATCCATACCTTGCAACATTTTAGAGTTGCTAATAACATGAACATTCATGTTTTTATTCTGGGAGCAAAGCAGAACGCACAAAAAAACACTTTTATCAAAAAAAAAATAGCTGCAGCCGGGACTCAAACCTACAACCACCAAACAGCCCAATAACTATTAAATGGAAAAATAAACATTCTGTCAAATTTCAACAAAAGGAACACAAAAATATTTTTAGTAACAAATGTTTAAAGGGGCATCATGGAAGTTTGACAGCCAAAACATGTATAGAAATAATACATTTCTTCTTCATACATTCTCCTGCAATGCCCTGGTTCTGTAGAATGAGCCCTGGCATTTTTACTGTGATTGCCTGTTTTTCTGTAAAATCACAGAAAAAGAGAGATGCTCGGGTAGAACAGGCTGCTTCATGCACGTTCACGCTCAGGCATAGCCCGTAGCATTTGCTATCAGTAGCTTTAGCAGCAGAGAGAGAGAGAGAGAGAGGTAGTGCGACTTTGTCGCTGTTCCTAACGCCTAGTGACAAACCTAGCTACATTTCTGAGGACCCTTAGCTACTTTCTGTAGAACTTTCTTCTAGATATTTCCTGCAAATTAGCAACAAAATAGCCATTTTCACTCCGAACCGTTCTTTGAACGTTGTTTCAGCTGTCATCAAGATATACAAATGTTACAGATACAAAAGACACCACTGGCACTTTAGCTCACCTAGTAAGACGTCGGACTTTTGTGCAGAAGACCCGGGTTCGATTCTGGATGTGAACATAATTTATTTAGAGTTTCTTTTTTACATTACTGGTATATTTTTTTACAGTAAGATGCCCAAATTTTTATTTGAGACTCGCCGAACAGCATTGAATTCACAGATAAAAAAGATGTGGGTTCAACTTTCATTTTGGAAATATTTTTCAAGCAAGGGAAGGGAATGATCTGAGCATGCAGGAGGACTGACCCATCTTAAACCTTTGTCGGCTGTGCTGAAGAGAAAGGTACAGAACCAAATTAATTAATTAGCTGCGCGTTCTCCTGTCCTCTGGGCCACACACACACACACACACACACACTATCACACACAAGGGACTGTCTCAGCTGTTATTTTCGTTAAGGAGTGTGCACGTACAGCATGCACGCCTCGTGCACAAGCCTACTATTGAAGCTGCCGTTACGCTTTTGGCCTGAGGGGCAATCGCGAGCATAAAAATTCTAAACTCCGTAAAGTCCCTTTAATTATTTGTTGATCATTTAACAAATCAGAGATCGCCTCGCAGATTTAAACTGACCATAGCACAGTTTTAGTGTTTACTCTGCAAAGTAGCACATAAATGTGATGAAATAAACAGTCTATACACACACACACACACACACACACACACACACACCTTACTACAGAAGTCAAGAATCAAAGACATTTTTACGACCTGTCCAACAGCGACGAACTGGATGAAACAATCTGTCCTTCTAATCTTACCTTTTATTTAGTGGCTGACATGGTCTGAGCGAGGGACAAAAGGGGACATGGTAGTGGCAGATGAGAAGGTGGGAGAAGAATTAAAAGACAACGTGGTGTACTGGGGGAAGAAGGCAAGTAATTCTGGAGCATGCTGTTAAGTGAAAAATGTTTTATCCTGCTGAACTTTGACCTTAGCCGTCTATCCCCCCAATTTCCACTAAATAAATTGGAAACTATCACAAATCAGTAAAAAAAAGTGTATGATTAGCTAGTTATGAAATCATGCTGAGGCAGTGGTTCATCCCTTGAGTTATGGGTCTTTTAATAATGCTTGAATGAGTCATTGGTTAGTGACAAATGCATAGAAAAAAGCATTTCCCAAAAAGACAAATTTGAGCCTAAAGTGATAAAAAAAATTAGTCAATGTTTAAAGAAGAAAAAAAAAGATCTTAAACAAACCGGGAAAACGGGAATTTAAAACTACTTCATAAAATTACAAGGACGTCTGGCTCCAGGGAAGCTAAATATAAAGAAAAAAAGTATGCTCCAGACATCAGCGCCATAATTTATGTAGATTAAATTATTACGAGGCAGGATGCAAAGATGTTAAAAAAATGGAGTCAGCAGAACTGACTGTTAACAAGAACTACTCCATGACGTGAGGGAGAGAGGTAAGACGAAGGATGTAAGATGGTGACAGACTGCTGGGGAGGGGCCCTGACCATGAGCAGCCCAAAACAGAGCTTAATGGAGGAGGAAGACAGCCTGCCACCAAACCACCCCATTTGTCTCAGCACTCCTCTCAGTAGGAGTTCTTACCTCTCAGGCACCACTGATGCGTACGCCTGCCCCCACATCCCATCATTAGCAGGGAAATTGTGCACAAACTAAGCTGAAGGATTGACAGAAACGGCAGGAAAACCGCACACAGTCTCCATTTCACGATTCAATCAGCAACTGTCTACCCGATATTTATATAACCTCAACATGTGTAATATGTTATGATGCGGGTTAAAGTTTTCATGTAAAACTGATGAAATTTTAACTTTAGCAAATGATTTATAACAGCATGTTCAACAAGTAGCACAAAGTGAGAAGCTTAAAAATAACGTTTTTTTAAGGCAACAGCTATGTTGAGTAAAATTCTCCAGCACCAAACCAATCATTTGCTTGTAAATAGTAACACGGATGACCTGGTCCCACCTTGTTTTAATCTACAGTGTACCCCGTAACAGTCAAGTCTTTTTGTGTAAAGAAATCTGACAGCTTATATTTACGGTGAATCTTGGTGTTCTTTCAAAGTAAATTCAGATGAAAAGCTGGGTGGAAATTATACCAAGCATCCTTGAAATGCATTTAGAGCTGCGGTTCCTTCAACCTCACGTTAATTCAAGGAATATGCTGAGAAAAGACACTGATCTGAGAGTGGTTCTTCAAAATTAACTCAAGTGGTAAGAATTCAAGAACAAGGAGAGAGGATGCCAATGAAGTTGGAAGAACTGCACTCTCAATGCCTCAAGGCCCACTGAGCAGCTAAGAGCTAGTAAAAGACTAAAACAAAACTAGACGGTATGCTCAAAGCAGATGAGCTACAGAACCTAGCTGGTGTTTGTTTCATCATGCTCATCAAGGTGGAGTCTCGATAAAGCAAAAGGTCTGACCAAAAGAAAGGTCGAACGAGTCACCTTTGGGAGATAGTTTTCTGAGTTTTTTGAATGGCGAGAGTTCAGAGACGAAGACGAATTCAAACGGTTGTAGACCTGGTGATCACGCTATTGCACTGCTAAGCACAGCTTTTGTGGCCGGCTGGTTTGAAAACACTGGTGCACAGCAGGGATCCATGATTTAAAACCAGGGCGTGATATAACACAACCATTCAGTTACCATCTGACTACGGTAGTTGTAGAAAACTTCCTGTTTGTTTAAACAGCAATGTCACAATGTTGGAGTCACATCCATGATTCTGTGTCTAAATTTAAAGTGACATTAATTTGTTTGTTTTACAGTCTAATAAAATTATGTCTGAGGGTCTCTGATGATAAAAATCTTGTAAATTACACAAATGTGTCACTAAGAACCTCTCACAGCAGCAGTCTCCAAAGCAGTGGGAAGCTGCACAATATCAACAACCAAAATAAGCAAGCAATAGCTGATCTTTAGGTGTATAGTGGAATTAATACCTCTACAGGTCAGCACTGCTTTAGCAGGGAAAGAAAGACATTAGCTAAAAAACTCAAAGAATCTTAACTGTACAGATAATCCACCCATCTGGATGGCATTTACAAGACTAAAGCAGACAGGTAGACCTCCACACAAACCACTACAATCTGTACTACGGACAGGGATTCAGAGAAAAAACAAAAGCAGAAGGCATGAAGACAATCAAATGACTTTCAGCCTGATGGCTAAACTTAGATTTAGTTGGCTGAGGGAGACAGGCCAGTGGCAGCCAGCCAGCTCATCCCCACAAGATCTAATACAAAGCACAGAGCCTTGTAAATGCCACTGGATCACTACCTTGTTTGTTCATAAACCATGAATTATAGCCATCAAAAAAATATAGCACAACAACAATCTCAGTGACCATCACACGTGTATACCCCACAAAATATTGAAGTCATAAAGTCAGTAAAGATTTCGATTTGTGGAGTGAAATAACAAATGTCAGACAATTATTTCTACAGATTGTATCTTAGTGGTTAAAAAAATCCCCCAAATCCCTCTGAAGTAAAAGTCTCTTGTAAAAAAGAGAAACAGAGGTAAATTTGTAGCTCTTCTTTTTATTTTATATATTTTGTGTTGTTTATTAAATTTGAGAATAAATGTTTCATTAAAAATTACTCACTGTTTTGAAGGATTAAAGACTATTAGGGGAAACAAAGGATTAAAAATGCGTACATAACCAAGGAAAGCTTTTGTACTTCCCATATGGCAAGATTAGAGACGAAGAGAGTCAATGGGTGGGACTACATCCTGGTTAAATGAATGGGAATTCTGAAAACAAAACGGTCAATTTGACAATATCACCAAGGCGTGGAGGTGGGAGTGTGTGCCATCGTTTGCTATTCCTCATTCATTTTTGCTGCCCTGCTGCCTGCCCTATCAATCAATCTGTGTCCCGAGGCCAGACTGGGAATGAGTCTACCCATTGTCTCAGTGCTGCCTGGTTGTGTGCAGGTGTGTGTGCAGGTGTGTGTGTGTGTGCAGGTGTTTGTGTGTGTGTTTGTGTGTGTGTGTGCAGGTGTTTGTGTGTGTGTGTGTGTGTGTGTGTGTGTGTGTGTGTGCGTGCGTGCGTGCGTGCGTGCGTGCGTGTGTGTGACAGCAAGAGAGCAGTGATGTTGTGCTCACTTGAGATCGAGACAAAGTGAATGTGTGTTTAAAGGAGAATGTGTGAAGCCAAGAGTTAAGTACGGATAACAAGAAAATGAACGAGGAAGCAGAACTTGATTCTGTGGGTTCCACGGCTGCAGGAGAGCAACTGAGTGTTTAAATGTCTGGACAGCAAACTGGCAAAAAACTAAACATACATGTGAAGTCCGGGAAGTGCAAGCCCTGAATACTGTGCATTGAAAGCTGAGAAAATGTGTGTGTTCAGTGAAGTGGAGGCCTTTGTCAGCCATGAGTAAAACTCCTCACCTTGGGTAGTAATGTTAACAGGTATAATCAACAAGGCACTATCAGCGTGTGTCTGCGCCCTGAACCAGGCAGTCCATACTTAAATACTCAATGGCACAAGAGGTGAGCTGCAAAGGACCTCGTATTCTGCTGCAGGCCACAACAACTCCGTGCAGGCAGCAAGATGTGTTTCAGAGTCTGAATGTGAGGATGCACATAACTGCATGTCACAACACATTCTAATCACCCCTTTGACAGGCTGACGGCGCCTTGCCTGGAAAGCCCGATGCAGTTTAACACACGCTTTCCCACAAACACCAGCCTAAGTTTATATCCACCAACTTCAAGTTAAACAGATGAGTAATAGAATAGATGGGATGTCTGAAACTTTGGGGGGGACTTTGATTTTCTTCCTCTACTTTTCAGAGACTACACTACATCTGTCTACACTGTGTTGGATCATTTCAAAAGAGGAGAATGCTTTCCTAATAATAAAATAACTGTTCATTAACTGAAATATGATTCAACACCACAGGTGAGGCAGGCTGTTTGCATGAACGACAAATCAAAATGCAGAGAAAGAACATCCTAGTTTGGTTAAATAATCTTTTCTTTCTTTGATACCATTTACCACTTATTCCAAGTATTACTTAAATTCAGCAATAGCTACAGGGTCATAGGGAAGGAAGACAGATAGAACAAATGGTAGAATTTACTCAGTTATTGTTTTTATTTATAGAGCGCAAAGTGAGTTTGTGAAAAAAGCTGCTGTATACTTGTTTCTGAACAAAACTCTCTAAAAACCACACGGCTAAAAAAAGAGATCCATCACTTTAATAAGACAAAAATCATAATTCACATGTAAGTGGGTCAGTCATTCATCTATATCTAAATTTATTTCACTGATATATTTATTTGTAGGAATCTGTTACAACTATTTATATTCGAGTTTGGATAAATTCAAAAAGGATGTAGGAAACAGTTGATGTGAAGGATTCTTTACAAGGAAAGAAACTGTCGTAGTGGAAGTTAAGTGAATGTACAAGGTTAAGATGCATTATATATGTGAGTTTAAAAAGCTGATTCAGATTTGGCCGCTGTAATCCCAAAGACAGGTTGTACCACTGTAGTTTGATCACTTTACATCAGTCTGACTGATGTAACCAAGTCTGAGATAAACACATCATTTAATTAACTGTTATTACCTCTGAATATTCAAGGACAAATTCTAAAATGTTATTGAAATGTCAACATCTTATTCAAAGTCTCAGGCATGTTCAAATTTAAATATTACTGTGTGTGTGTGTGTGTGTGTGTGTGTGTGTGTGTGTGTGTGTGTGTGTGTGTGTGTGTGTGTGTGTGTGTGTGTGTGTGTGTGTGTGTGTGTGTGTGTGTGTGTGTGTGTGTACCAAAAACATAACAAAAACATGTTTTTGCAGACTGGTGGTTGTTCCTGGATGGACCTCCTTGTGTTTAAGATGCTCAGAGATGACAGCAAGGTGTCCCAGGAGGAATTTCATTATTACTTCAGGTGAAAAACAAACTAATGTTTGAACACATTACAATTTAAAGACGGCCCATGCTACCTGTGTTTTTCTAAGTGAAGAACCGTGCAGTTCTGTAGCTGCTTTCGTTATCCCTCGTATTTTCTGAACTCTGAACACCAATTTTAATTTAATGAGTCTAAAATTTTGACCCATTCAGTCAACACAGCTGATATTCCATGTTTGCTCTGCACTTAGTTGTGAAAGTCACCAGCATCCCAGCTGTTTGGAGGCTGAAAACAGAGTGGCTCTTACCAACTCGTGTGTTTACACCTTTGCAGTTTTCTTTAAAAAGCACCCGTGAAACTCTGTAAGCATTCTATAAAAATACATGTTCATATGCAAGTTAACAAAACACCACTGCTACTATTGTTTATGCAGGGAACCAACACATATCAAAGTTTGAAGGCATCTTGTTCTCTTTTCTTTTTGCAGTTATGTTTAACAATCCTTTTTTTACATCAGTGGCTTCTCTGAACTCACTCAGGGTCCCTCCATCTGGGAAATTATGACAACCTCCAAAAGACATCTGCACAACTATGTTCTAGTAACTTGAAGCCATTTTGCGTCAGATATATAAGTAGCAAGAAAGTGAACAGATTTCTGTTGAGTAACACATTTTGACTCGTGTTTAGCGCAAGCCTTCAGTTCTGTGTGCAAAAGGTCAAATGTGAGCTGGGAAAAATCTTTACAGTGAGTTGAGACGTAGCAGCTGGCCCAGCACTGGCTGCACTCGCAGAAGAAATAGGGAAAACAAACCTGAAATAAAGATATTTAGCTACTGTCCCAGTCTCTCACAACCATCCGAGCCAGTTGTAATTTAATTGTAAGCAATGGAACAAAATTCTGATAGATGTGAATAATCAGTGACTTTCATCACAATAATCAGCATCAATATACTGAATTTAGCTTTTAATTTCTTAGCTGAAATGAAATGAGTGTTTTCCCTCCACACCACTAGGCTGAGCTGGGCTGTCCATCAGTCAAGTTCAGCTGCAGTCGCTGCCAAAGCTGCAACTTCAGAGCGAGCATGGTGGATAAATTCATGTCTACATTCGCTTTTGCAAATTTGCATCAAGCAGAGTTACAAAAGCTTAAAAAGCTGCCAGGATCTAAAACATGGTAGTACTTTAAGCTAGCCAGAAAAAAATGAAAAGGTGTTTTTTTTCCCCCCACTCTACAAAGTTTCGTCTGCTTACATCGCGTTTCAGAAGAACATGAGCCGCTAAAGCTGCTAGAGTTACTGTATAGAGTTACAATGTCCGACACATTTTTCAAGTGAAAACATTTTGGATGAAACTCTATAGACTAAAATCTTAAAACACATTAAACATTGCATCTTAGGTACATTTGACCACATAGATACTCCTACTTTCTAAACACATTTAAATAAAAACACTCATTTTAAATTCACATTACATGCAATACTTTATGAGCAGAAATGTATTTATGATCATTCCAGTTCAATCCGAAGGCTAACAGAAGGCCAGAACATGTAGGCCTATCCGACAGGACTGTGGGGACATGGACAAAAATAAATAAACCAAGAATGATGTAAAATATGAAACACATCCACAAGATTAATGACAACTATCGCTCAACAAGAGTTCAACCGATACTGGTTGGTCTATTGCCAATTTCAGAAAATTTCAGAAGCTGAATCAGACTTGGAACACTGAATTTAACCAGATGTTAATCTTGTGCACTTTGCTTAGTGATAAAATCAGACAACTACCTAAAATTATTCTAACAAACCAGTAAACTGACCAGGTATTTAAAAATAAATTTCAGTTGGAAATAATTTGAGTATTTATTAAAGCAGATGTTATTCATAAAATACACTTAAATTAAATTCTGCAGCAGCACTGGGCTGCCCAATGATGTGCCTTACTTTAAATCAGCTTTACTACAGATGTATTATCGGCCAATGCCAATATGCAGTACAGGCCAAAAGTTTGGACACACCTTCTCATTCAGTGTGTTGTCTTTATCTTCATAACCATTTACATAGGAAAATTCTCACTCAATGCATCAAAACTATAAATTAACACATGAGGAGTTATGCACTTAACCAAAAAAGGTGAAATAACTGAAAACATGTTTTATATTTTCTTCTAAATAGCCACCATTTGCTCTGATTGTTGCTTTACACACTCTTGGCACTCTCTTGATGAGCTTCAAGAGGCAGTCACCTGAAATGGTTTTCCAACTGTCTTGAAGAAGCTCCCAGAGGTGATTAGCTCTTGTTGGCCCTTTAGTAAATAGTCATGGTCATGAAAATAAAGAAAACAAACTGAATGAGAAGGTGTGTCCTAACTGTTGGCCTGTACTGTATAAAAAATATCAGTTACCCCAATGCTCAACTGAAAACGATCTCTGAGGTCCAAAGAAACGGGATGCTGATTAACAAAAACTAAAAAGGTTTTAAAAGGAGGAAGGAGATCACCTGACATTTAATGAAGAGTGCCAATAATCTGTGTTATATGCGTGTGTGCAGGGTTTTTCCTGCATTCAAATTTGTGTGGCGGCTGCCTCCAGCTAATTTTGTGCCGCCCCAGCCTGATTTCACTCTGCCTCCAGCTATATGGATGTTATTGTAACTGCAGTTGCAGCGTTGTGTGGCGCCGTATCAGCAGCGGTGCACCAAAAAGCACTAAAACCGCTGCAGAAAAAGATCAAAAATTGCTTTTCTCGCTAATTGGTACATATCTATGGTTGGTGATTGACATCCTGATTTTACCCCAGGCTCTTCCACATCAGAGCAGGGCTGTACAGTGTGGCGAAAAAAACTGTCTGTGCGTGTCTGTCTATTTTTAAACGTAGCACTGGTGCAACATCTTTGAATTACTATTTTCCCCAGAACTTTATTGAACAAATGTAATTTACGTGTAAAAAAATGCTTTTTACTGGTGCACAGTGTGGTCATCTGGATGCAGTGGAGGAAAATAAAGGAACCAACAAAGGAAGAACCGGTGTCGTTACAGGATCTGCTCGGGTGCGAGATCGGCTTGGGGTCCTTCGATTGCCGATGATGTCAAAGTAGTTGATGGGCTGAACATGAAGCTTACGGAAGTTACGTTATCAAGCTATGATTTTGATTGGTCAGAACAAATTTGCGGTCGTAGTCTTAGCGATTGTAGTCCTGTAGTCCAAAAATCAACACTTTTTGGAGAAAATATGTTTGAATTTCCAAAGGAAATGTAAAATATAAGCAAATGATAAACAGTGACCCTCAAAAGCTCTTGGTGTTGATGAAATGGGGCAAAATAAAATATAATAATTTTATTGAAAGACACCAAACAATATTTTGAATCAAAGAATTTATTTGTATTTAGATAACAACTAAGGAAATAAACAGATGAATTCCACATTAATACAAACAGATATGGCTTCACACTTCACATATAAGAACTGTTCTATTTTTTGTCAGTCCGATGTTGGTTTTATGCAGTTTCACATTCTTTACAAAACAAAGATAATATGGTGATTTATTAACAAATTACAATTATAAAGAAAACATTTAGGTGTTAACAAACAAGAATTTATTAACAAAACTGCCGATGTCTTTCCAAAACATATGTGTGAAAGCCGAGTAGATTTGCAGTAATGTGACATCATCAGCAGGCGCTGGACCCCGAGCTGATCTGGCACCCGAGCAGATCCTGTACTGACACCGGTCCAAAGTTTGGGATCAAAAGTGCAGCTACAAGCAGCTACAAGCAGATTGGCTAATGCTAAAGCTAACGAGTAGCAGTCTCGCGATCAAGTGGCACACAGAAAAATACACGATGATCGTAAAACTACGAAAGACTAAACTCTACAAGCGCAAGAAAAGTCCCCACCATCCTGTTTATTCTGCATCCTGCAGCGTTACGGATCAGAACCGCTGCAGATACAAGTCACATTACTGCTACAAGTCTACGGAAAGCTGTTGTAGAATATAATTCACAAACGCTTCTATCTCTCAACATAATTTAAACTGGATTATTGCCAACCCGTACATAATAGACATGCCACCATTACATTGTTAGCAGCAGAAATTAAATGTTATTACCATTTCCAGTACAAATGCAAGTTAAAGAAATACATTATATTTTAATGGATATATTTATGTTATTTTGACTGAGATGAGTTATTAATACAAACCTAAAATGTCACTGAAATGTAGGTCAAATATATATATATATTTTTTACTACAAATATCAGATGGGAAAAAGGGAACTACTCCTCCTTGAACCGTCACCTTATCATGGTGGAGGAGTTTGAGTTCCCTAATGATCCTAGGAGCTATGTTGTCTGGGGCACTTGGTGCCCCTGGTAGGGTCTCCCATGACAAATTGGTCTTAGGTGAAGGGTGAGACAAAGAACAGTTCAGAGGATCTTAAATGGATGTAAATTCAAACAGTCGGAGTACCCGGCCCGGAAGGTTACCGGGGTCCCACCCTGGAGCCAAGCCTGGGGTTGGGGCCCGTGAGCGAGCGCCTGGTGGCCGGGTTTCGCCCAAGGGGCCCGGCAGGGCCCGGCCCGAACCGGATACATGGGCTCATCCAACTGTGGACCCACCACCCACAGGAGGAACATGAAGGGTCCGGTGCAGTGTGGATCGGGTGGCAGACCAAGGCGGGAGCATTGGCGGTCCGATCCCCGGACAAGGAAACTGGTTTTTGGGACATGGAACAAAATCGTTGGCAGGGAAGGAGCAGGAGCTTGTGGCAGAAGTTGAGCGGTACCAGCTAGATATAGTCGGACTCACCTCAACACAGCATTGGCTCTGGAACCCAAGTCGTTGCGAGGGGGTGGACATTCTCCTTTGCTGGAGTTGCTCCAGGTAAGAGGCGAAGGGCTGGGGTTGGTTTTTTGTTAGCCCCAAGACTCTCTGCCTGTGTATTGGGGTTTACCCCGGGGGACGAGAGGGTAGATTCCCTGCGCCTTCGGGTCGGGCAACGGGTCCAGACTGTTTGTGCTTATGGGCCAAATATCAGTTCAGAGTAACCACCCTTTTTGGAGTCCCTGGGACGAGTGCTAGATAGTGCTCCATCAGGGGACTCCATTGTTCTGCTGGGGGACGTCAATGCTCACATGGGCAATGACAGCTTAACCTGGAGGGGTGTGATTGGGAGGAATGGCCCGCCTGATCTCAACTCGAGTGGTGTTTCGTCATTGGACTTCTGTGCAAGCCGCAGTTTGGCCATAACGAACACCATGTTCGAACATAAGGATGCCCATCAGTACACTTGGTACCAGGGTAGCCTAGGTCGCAGGTCGATGATAGACTTTGTAGTCGTATCATCTGACCTGCGGCCATATGTTTTGGACACCCGAGTGAAGAAAGGAGCGAAGCTGTCAACTGATCACCACCTGGTAGTGAGTTGGATGGCAGATGGCAGGGGAAGATGCCGCGTAGACCTGGCAGACCCAAACGCATAGTGAGGGTCTGTTGGGAACACCTGGCAGAAGAACCTGTCAAGACGGTCTTCAACTCCCACCTCCGGCAGAGCTTTGACTGCGTCCCGAGAGCAGTGGGGGACATTGACTCCAAATGGGCCTTGTTCCTCTCTGCGATTGTTGAAGCGACTGTTGCTAGCTGTGGTTGCAAGGTGGCCGGTGCCAGTCGTGGTGGCAACCCCCGTACCCGCTAGTGGACACCAGAGGTTCGGGGAGCCGTCAGGCTGAAGAAGGAGGCCTACAGGGCGTGTCTCCGGAGGCAGCAGACAGGTACCGGATAGCCAAGCGGGGTGCAGCAGTGGCAGTTGCCGAGGCAAAATCTCGGGCGTGGGAGGAGTTTGGTGAGGCCATAGAGAAAAACTATCGATCAGCTCCAAAGAAGTTCTGGCAAACTGTCCGGCGCCTCAGGAGAGGAAAACAGCAACTCGCTCACACTGTTTACAGTGGGGATGGGGAGCTGCTGACGTCAACTGGGGCTATAGTCGGATGGTGGAAGGAATATTTTGAGGAGCTCCTCAATCCCACCTACGCGCATTCCGAGGAGGAACCAGAGCCGGGAGACCTGGGGATGGGCTGTCCAATCTCGGGGGCAGAAGTTGCTGAGGTAGTCAAACAACTACAAAACAACTACACAGCAGCGGAGCCCCGGGGATGGATGAGATTCGTCCTGGGTATCTCAAGGTTATGGATGTTGTAGGGCTGTCGTGGTTGCCACGTCTCTGCAACATTGCGTGGTCAGCGGGGGCAGTTCCTTTTGAGTGGCAGACCGGGGTGGTGGTCCCCATCTTTAAGAAGGGTGACCTGAGGGTGTGTTCCAACTGTAGAGGGATCACACTCCTCAGCCTCCCTGGAAAGGTCTACTCCAAGGTACTGGAGAGGAGGGTCCGATCGACAGTTGAATCTCAGATTGAGGAGGAGCAATGTGGTTTTTGTCCTGGCCGTCCAGCGCTGACCTTCAGCTCTTGCTGGGTAGGTTCGCGGCCGAGTGTGAAGCGGCTGGGATGAGGATCAGCACCTCCAAATCTGAGACCACGGTTCTCGACCGGAAAAGGGTGGCTTGCCAACTCCGGGTCGGGGGAGAGGTCCTACCTCAAGTGGAGGAGTTTAAGTATCTTGGGGTCTTGTTCACGGGTGAGGGTAGGAGGGATCAGCAGATCGACAGGCGGATTGGTTCAGCGTCTGCAGTGATGCGGACACTGAGCCGATCTGTCGTGGTGAAGAGGGAGCTGAGCCAGAAAGCCAGGCTCTCGATTTACCAGTTGATCTACGTCACAATCCTCACCTATGGTCATGAGCTTTGGGTGATGACCGAAAGAACGAGATTGCGGATACAAGCGGCCGAAATGAGTTTCCTCCGTAGGGTGGCTGGGCTCAGCCTTAGAGATAGGGTGAGGAGCTCGGACATTCGGGAGGGACTCGGAGTAGAACCGCTGCTCCTCTGGATCGAAAGGAGTCCGTTGAGGTGGTCTGGGCATCTGGTCAGTATGCCTCCTGGACGCCTCCCTGGGGAGGTGTTTCGGGCATGTCCTGCCGGCAGGAGGCCCACGGGTCGACCCAGGACACGTTGGAGAGGTTACATCTCCAATCTGGTCTGGGAACGCCTTGGGGACCTGCCGGAGGAGCTGGTGGAGGTGGCCGGGGAGAGGACGGTCTGGAGCTCCCTAGTTGGGATGCTGCCCCCGCGACCCGGACCCGGATATGCGAAGGAAGATGACGACGACGAAAAAGGGAACTAAACACCAATCTAATGCATATTAGTGAGTCTTTCATAATAAAAGTCTGTTATTCAGCCTGATAATTTTGTTGTTATATTTCATATTTTAAAGCAGCAAACCAGTTTTGTTTCACTTGAAACATTGTCAAATGTAATATTCTATTAATCAACAGAAGCTTAGATTAGAACACTTAACGAAAAAATATTGGGCCTTTAAAAAAGTGAGGCAGTTGAATGCACAGAGTATGCATGTGCTAGCCCATGGTCAGGATGGTACCACCTCTGCCTCAATTTGAGCCAGGAAAAACCCTGTGTGTGTGTGTGTGTGTGTGTGTGTGTGTGTGTGTGTGTGTGTGTGTGTGTGTGTGTGTGTGTGTGTGTGTGCGCGCGTGCGTGCGTGCGTGCGTGCCCAAGATGGAGGTTTCACAATGCAGAATATTGACATGAGCAGCCAACAGCAGTGGTCATCCAACTATCCTCGACACCAGCTACATCACAGATTGTGTCCCTGCAGAAACACCACCATGACCCCGCTCTGTCAGATTTTCTCTTTTCTTCTTTCTATATCCAGAGAGGAGGACAAACGTTTTCACTCTCCTGTTTTGTCAGCGCCAGCTGGTACTGATGTGAGGGAGCAGATCGCTTATCCTTCTGACACGGCATTTTGTCCATCCATGCGTCCGTCTGTCGGAGGAGGAGGAGGAGAGCGGTGATAAATGTGCAGAGCGCAGGGAAGTAAATGGCGCTATCGAGTCGTGGTCTGGTCCTGTGTGTCAGGAGAGTCGTGGGGCTAATTTTCAGCGGCGAGCCTATAATGGGATGTGTGCGCCTGTTTGTGTGTTTGTGTAAGTGTGCAGAGGATAGTTTTGCTTTCCACCTGGCACAGTGGATTAGGTGCAATTAATCTTAGTTAAGCACGCCCTGCAGAGAGCTTCCTCCCTTATTCACGCGTGTACACAGAAATACACACAGCGCCACAAGTAGGCACTCATACACACTCAGTGATGCACCAGTAAGAGAGAGAGCAGGGTGAGGCAGATGCTCTTGTGTGCACCACACTGACAAGTTAACCATATGCACATTTGACAGCTTCACTTGTCATAAGGTTTTGTTTTTATAGTTAGGAGACGATTAGAAGGGGAACGCTGTCACTTCTTTATGTATCGTGGGGTATCTTCTTGAAAGGGACAAAAAGGAAGAAGAATTTTACTTGAATTTCCTTGTCAATATTTTATTTAAACAATATGTTTAGTCGTATGAGCTGACATTTCATTTAAGCGTAGGCAGTTTGCAATGTGCGACAGTCCCATAGCGAGTGTGATGTCAGGCAAAGTCAGTCGAGCGTGGCAAACTAACTCAAACACTTCCCACTACAACTTTTTCCTTGTGGGATGCTAAAGGAGGAGTCACATTTCTCATGACTCACACACAAAACAGCAAAAAATGACTGATATTACTGTTCAGATTTTAGAACAAGATTTTTTTGGTTTATACAACAGATTTTGATTCTAACTGACAGATTGGAATAAAACACCCTAAAATTAGCAGGCATGATGGAAAAGGAAATGCTAAAAAGGGATCTGGAGGCAAAAAGAAAATAAAACAAATCTGAGTTGAATGTGTGATGGGGAAAACAGCAGAGATTCAAGTGAAACAAGACTCACTGAAACGTGCTGAAGCACAGTGACTTCCTCCCTGTGGTCGGAGGGATGAGGGGAACGTACCGGTCCTCTTCAGGCTCCAGTCTTCCTGCTCTCCTACTGACAGTTTCCTACGCACAGTGGGAGCCACTGAGCTGCTGCCTTTTCAACCGGTTAGACAGGATGGAGAGAAAAGGACTAGAGTTCTGCCACAAACCTTGAAATAGCCTTATTTCTGATGAAGGATGCGACAATGGAGCTCTTTCAGCAGAAGGAACAACAGACTTCCTTCCCAGGGTTTGGAGCAGCGCTGCACTCAGGTTCAAGACAGCAGCGTTCTCATTAAGAGTGCCTACAAACACCCTGGTTATTTCACTGCTCCGGATTCTGTCACGTGCTGTGAGAAAGTTCACCAAAGGCACTAAAGAAATGTTGGTGAAACAGATGGAAACAATACAACAAACCCTTTTGTATGGGTTTAGTGGCTCTAGAAACTGGTCAGGATCATATCTCAGGACCCAAAATGTATTCACATTTACCTGTTTATGTTTATTATGTTTATTCATTTAGCAGACGCTTTTATCCAAAGCGACTTACAATTTATAACCTATAGGGCATGTTGTGATCTGTGGGGGAAACCGGAGTACCCGGAGGAAATCCACGCATGCATGGGGAGAACACGCAACTCCACGCAGAAAGGCCGCAGCAGAGTTTCGAACTTGCAACCTTCGTCCTGCGAGGCAACAGTGCTAACAACTGCGCCACCATGCAGCCTTTAATGACTTACGAGCTAAACCCCCCAAGGTGCTTCACAACAATCAGTGATTCCCCCATTCACACTCTGGTGGGGATGAGCTACGATGTAGCCACAGCTGCCCTGGGGCGCACTGACAGAAAAAAGTAATCATGAATAGATCTAGGTTATATAATAGGATTTAAAGATGCAATGGCTAAATTTTGTTGGACTTTTTGAGGGGATTTGCAAAACAGCTTTTAAACACAGTCGTTGAATTTGCACCCCTCACACCCCATCGCTCACAAAGCTAGCTTTGGTGCAGATTAGCCATTATTTCCAGTTTTAGACAATGTTTTTGTAGTTCAGCCAGTGATGTTTGAGGTTTAAAGACGGCCATTGTTAATTTGTGGATCAGAAGCTGAAAAGTCAGAAATTTTATTTTATTTATTTATTTATTTAGGACAGTGCATGTTAATGAACATTAATGTCAAAACAGCTTACATGAATGTACACATGCCAGATTATAGCCAAAGGCTAATCTCCATCTGTTGTCCTTAGACATAAAAAGACATAATAATTCATAAAAATTCATCATTTATTCATGATAAAAACTCCATCACCAAATTAACACATACACACCATTCTATTCACAAATAAAACATTAAAACTATTAAACTCATACATGATCACACGCTTGATTTATCCATAACCAGTTTTTAGCCTTTGCCTTAAACAAAAAGTCGAGCATTCTCTAATGGGTTGAGTAAGACTGTTCCACAGATGGCCACCCTTAACAGAGAGGACGTTCTGCCCAAATGCTGTCCGTCTATGTGGTATAAATTCTCCTCGAATTGTAGCTCGTGTAGTCCTGTTTGAGCTTTCTTTATGCCTAATGAACTGCTTTAGTGGTGGTGGAGCAAGGGAGTGTAAGACTTTATATATTAAACAGACTCTTAAGTTTCATTAAGTTATTGAAGTTCAGTAATTTATTTTCTAACACATGACAATGGTGGTGGGAAGTCAGTTTTTTGTCAAGCAATTTTAAACTTCTTTTATAAATGTTTTCAATAGTTTTAAGTGTTGTTGGACAAGCAAGTGACCAATAGGTCAGGCAGACTTTACAGTAGACGCATCATCAAGTTTAAATGGCTGCAAGATCCTGTTTGCACAGGATCATTACCCCAATGAAGGGCTTGGACCACAACTGATCATAGCCTGCTGGACTTGAGTCATCAGAGACAGAGAGGCATGCAGGTGAATCTGACAGGACGCCCCTGATCCCCATGCTTGCTTTAGGCGATAGCAACTGAAAGGCTAAAAGCACGCCGTTTGTTTTGTGATAAACGTGTTTTAGCTCAAAATTTCTTTTTTCGAAACTGAAGTTTGTCAAATCTCTGACATAAAACACTAAATAGAAAAAAATCTCACGTGACCATCAGAGCCTTCTGCACAGTGCAAACACATGGTTTTAGTACGGAAACAGCTTGAGTTACATTTTCATCTGCATTTCTATTTGACTCTCAGGGAGTGAGAGACAGGCATGTGGTTACTATGGCAATGCTGATGAGAAACAAATGCTCACTTTAACGTTTCTTTAGATCTGGACTCTTTTTGCTTGTCTTGGTAGTTAATACAACAACATGTAGGCATTCTGCTACAGCTTAGATCAGGGGTAGGCAATCCTGGTCCTGGAGTGCTGCTATCCAACATGTTTTAGCTCCAACACACCTAAGTGAATGGTTGATTCACCTGTTGAACAAGATATCAGGCTCTGCAGAAGACTGTTAATCACAAAATTGGGTGTGTTGGAACAGGGAAAAATCTAAAACATGCTGGATAGCGACACTCCAGGAGGACCAGGATTGTCTACTTCTGTTGTTAATTATTATAAATTTTTTGTTTGAAATATTCATTAACAAGTTATTTTTTAACATTATTCATCCTTGGATTTTAAAACTATTAGTGAATAATCAATTGCACTTAATTAGATTCAACTTGTTTCTGTTCATTAGATTTCTACATCAGAACATCATCATCAAGCATGTAGCTTAGAATAAACAGCACCACACTCCTGCAATCCGTTTAACGTCCTATTGAATCTGAAGAAGCAATGACAACTGCGTAAGGAAAATGATTTCCAATAATTCATGTTTAACCTCACATTTCATCCCCCAAATGCTTTTTATTATCACTCACCTCCCCACAGACTCGGCATCTCAGCTCATCTGTTCACAGGTGTTTGTACTCATACAGGATTCCCCGTCTGCGGCGGGACAATTAATTGCAGCAACACCCACATCATTTGTCTCAGTAAAATCCCATGTGGTAACACCTGTGTAGAACTACAACTATCAGCCTCGCATGAGTAAACACAGGCCCACTTGTGATTAACACAGCCTAACAGAGCGGCTAAAGGGAGAGGGCGTATTTCAGACATGCAGTTTGTCAAGTCCAAGTCCTCTATCTTTACCAGCTAGTCGATGTTAGAGTGACACCTAAGGGTTGGGTGGGCATTGAAACTGCTCCAGTGCCGATTTAAAATTTAGTTTAAACCAGAAAAGGGAAAAATTAACTTCAAGCTGAACGGATTTGGTGTCGGTGCTTGGCTGATCATCTCAGTAGGACGGTAGGATTCTCTCTTTGGGCTACATCTCCCTGCCGTTTTTCTTCTTCTACCAACCCTTACTGGTTCCCTCGCATCTGCATCTCTCAGAGCAGTTTACTCCTGCTGTCCATCTTCACCTGCCCCTCTTCTCTTATGAGCACCAACCCTCCATCTCCTGCTTGGCTGCTCTTGGAATCACTCTCCTTTTTTCGCATCAGCTCCTCATGCCTCTACCTCTGTCCTCCTTTCCCCATCGTTCTTGCCATCCTCTGCCCTTCTCTCTCCAATTATTCACATCAGTGACTACGTTTACATGCAGCCAATATCCGGTTTATGATCGGGTTAAGGTCGGTATTCGGGTTTCTGAGTTGATCACAATAACCCGTTTACAAGCATAAATAGAAAGAGTTACCCCTAACTTGCATAACCCGATTTAAATGCGGATGTTGGGATAGCATCAGGACGTATGGACTACGTCAAGATGCAATATGCGTCATTTCCGGTTCTTCTTGTTCCGGTATCCGTGAAAACAACAACATGTTTCCCAGTTCAGAAGAGATAGCGACCGCGTTTGTTTGCGCTATAGTGCTGGTATTGACCCACCAGCAGCTCTTACAACGACTGTGCGTACTGGCCTTCATTCGAAGGATAGTACGTGAGCAAGAAATGGTAAATATAGAGAGAGCTGCACTAAACATACAAGACGTCTCGCTACTCAAAAGACCAAGATTCCTTGCGAACAGAGCATGCGCAGAACACACACTTTGATGGGGATATCCCGATATGCGTTTACACGACCAAACATTCGGGTTAGAAAAGGGTTACCCCAGGTGTAGTAACCGGGTTTTTAAAAACCCGGTTATGAGCATATCTGGGTTTTTGGCAGTGTTTACAAGGACCTGCGGAACCGGGTTATTGTGAATATTCGGGTTTTAAAAGGGTTACTGGCTGCATGTAAACGCACTGTCACATGGAGCCAAATCCCCTCCCCCACCTGCTCCCTACAGCCCACCTGGATTAGCAGCAGCAGGCAGTAATGCATTCTGACCTCCCTCCACACACAAAATTTAATGTAGGGCAGCATTGTGACGAGACAAAGGAGCAAATGAATAAAACAGTGGTACTGATGCTGATGGTGACGGCACTCGGGGGACTCACACTCTTGATTTATAACACCTGGTGAACATTCAGGAGCAGGTACGGCTACAGCTCTCTGCTAACAGCCAGCTTTACACAACAGTTAGACAAAAGCAGAGCTCTGACAGGCGGATAGAGGCCACCAACCCAAAAAGAAAAAACCCATCACACTTAACAGAGCATCTTTAATGTTTATGCATTTCCCTTAAAGGTGGGCAGGAAGCGATTTCTAATTAGCCTCGGAGAGGGAGGACGAGAAGACGGAGGAAATCAATTTCCCATTTGGAGCAAGTAGAGTGATCTATTGAAGGACTAACCCCCAAGGCAGACCTTATCAGAATGATAGTCCAACTTTTTTTTTTTAGACAACGCACAAGCACAATCTACACATACATGCTTCATTGCATACTGAAAAGTATCTGGAGGAAATAGTGAGATGATCATGGCAGAGGCGGTTTTAATCCCCCTGACTTCAATTAACCCGACGTGAACGTATCTGCCACCAACGACAATACCAGCTCAGAAAACTAAAGGCTAACCTCTCAGACCTTAGAGGAGGAAATATTGACATAATTGGTCATAATTAGTTTGGTTTACATTTAAACTTTTGCTGCTTTGCAGTGATTAAGTCACATGTGCCCTTTAATTCATATATTTCAGAGTGCTTTACTTCTTTATTGCTTAATAAAGAGCAGATCGCTTGAATATTCCCTCTCCAAGTGCTCGATATCAAAGCCCCATGTTGGTGGTGATGTGAAAATGAGGTGAAAGAAGTGTGGAGCAAAATAAGATGGCTGCAAATAATCTAACATATCAAGAGAGAGACAGTGCTCAGCCAGCGGTGTTGTCAAGGATCATCGGGCTGACAATGATGGAGAGGAAACTGAGGCAGATGCTGCGTGTGTCCTGTCAGCGGAGGTCAAATCAGCGCAGTGGATTCAACAACACTAAACAGGAGTCCAATCCAACAGCTGACGCGTTTCCTTTTTGGGATGGGGTGGGAGGCTTTAACAGAGATGACATTTTAGGAACGAAAAGCCAAACTCTGCAGCTTAAACAGAGCTCTAGATTATTATGCTCAAGCCAAATGGTGTACATTTTTGCAGTGGATAAGGCTCAGGCAGACCCATATTTACACGTCTGATTCTTAAGTTGAGTCAATATTTCCCTGGGCTGTGAGGGTGGAGACTAATTGAGGGCACAAATTTGTAAGAAAATTTAGGAAATTCACAGATACATAACCTGTGACATCCAAGCAGGTTTTATGTCCCAGTGTGGTCACAGAGGGTCCTAATTATGCCTCAGCTAGTTTACTAACCACCTTATCATCTCCACTTAGAAAACTTCAGCTAGGGTTGGCAGTCAAACATTCCTCTCACTTTCTGCCTCATAAAAACTGGGTGGAGGCGGGTTGCAGATGCTGGTGCTATCTCTGGCTGTTTTGAGGATGTTTAGTAAATGGCCTGTATTTGATAAAGCACATTCTAGGGTCCCGAATCAAAGTACAATCTAACAGTCTGGTCTGGCTACTTCAGGAGCTAAATCCCACATAGACACACATCAAAAACATCTAAAAAAAACCTTCTATATTAGTTTACGTCATCAGAAAAGCTTTTAAAAGCAACAGAAACCAACAGGTAGTGTTGGTATCAGCATCTGTCTTAAGGATTAACCAAGAACAACAAAGGAGTTCATATTCACTTCTTCCATCTGTACCGTAAATGATTGGTTTGACAAAGTCATGCAACCAAACCCCACAACATGGTGTATTATATCAATCACTACTTGCCGTTTAATTCTTGACACAGTGGTCACTAAAGGTTAGCCTGCTCTTCTCACACACAAGATCCATTTATAAGATAAAACTACACGAGTAAATAACGGCTAATACGTAACAAAAACAGACCAAACTGGGCCCTTTTGGAAAGCCTCCCAATAACCCTTCCTTTCACCAGAGTGCTTTAATCAGAGCAGACACACTTGCCTTGCAGTGAGGCATTTCCTTTATCTTCCATCCCAGTCATAATAAATCCAATCTTAAGCTATGTGGCTAATTGGTTTTGTTACAAACCATGGCAGCAGGAGTGACATCAACAGCAAATAGCAAACAGAGAAGAGGGTGTCAATCAGCAAAATCAATCTAGTTAATGACTAAAAGTTTTTTACACATCAAAAGGAGGTTTACCGCTCTTTTTAATTATGCGTCTTGTTAGAATTGAAGAAGCGGTCTTCTTTTATGTTGACCGTCAAATGTCCAACTTAAATGCTCTACAGCTAGATAAGACAATAGTCTTAATAGTGTCACCCAACAGAGCTAACACATCTCTAATTAAACCTGGACTCTTTGTAAACAAATTTACAAAAACTAGTTTGATTCACTGAGAATAAGCGTGTTGAAAGCATGACCTATAGAAGAATCGCCACTGACCATTGGGAAGAAGACTGCTAATTTGCCATCTAGAAAGGCCTGATGATCATAGCAAGGAAACCGTAAAACAGATAATAGGTACATACGTTTTCAACTGGTGATGTTATTTATACGGGTGGAAAGCCATCAGGAGCAAGCTGGAAAAGCAGTTGTCCACTAAACCTAACTAAAACTTAAATAAAGCATTTGTGATAACTGGTAACGAGTCTCTTTACCTGTAGAGGAAGTTTGTCCTCGTCTTCTTTGAGAAAATCTTTTAATTTAGCAAAGTTAGAGGGTTGTCCTGCATGAAGAGCTTGTTTAGCCAAGAGTCAGAAAACTCCTTCAGGAGTTCCTGATAGTGAGCACAATTCTTGGTTTAATCAATTAAAGCAAGTGGTTATGGTCCTGATGCAGCAAAGCAACTACCGACAATCACACTATCACCACCATGTTTGATTGTTAATTTTACCCCTTTCCATGATTGGTCAGGTGAATGCTATCAAGATGGTCTCTCTCCCAAGATTTCTATATCTCTTTCAGAATGTCACCTTTTTTTTTGACAAAGTCATTTTTAAAACTTTAGATTCTATTATTGTGCCTTTTGTTTGTAACTTTAGGACCCACAGGATATCAAAGACCGCTTATACAAACCAGAAGAGAGAGGTGGGCTAGGCCTACCTTGTTTTATGCATTACTACTGGGCAGCAAATCTACGAGCTTTAATTTATTGGCAAGGCGGCTATAAAAGACAAGTACTGAGCAATACTTCAGCCTGGATCGTAATGGGAAAAAAAGCTAATAGTTCTCTTCCAGCACTTCTTTTTGCATCACCCAGAGTTGCTGTAAAAACAGTGACAAAGAAGAGAGTAATTCTGAATTGTTTCAGAATCTGGTGGCAAATTAGGAAAAGTTGTAAATTACCAGACACCTCCATACGCTCCCAGATTTGTTATAACCATACCTTCCCTCCATCCCTCTTCGACAAAGCCTTTGAAAAATGGAGATTGGATGGCATTGCTTCCCTGAAAGACGTGTATTTCAATAAACAATTTGCTCCATTTACCCAATTACAGGAAAGGTTTTCTATACCCTCAACACAATTTGTTAGGTATTTGCAAATTAGGAATTATGTTTGACAGAATGTAAAACACTTTTGAGTGTCTCCCACAAGATGAGGGGTGCTATGTACTTTTAACGGGCCCCCCGAACTCCAAACACTCAATTATAAATATTGGTAAGTTATTTTCTGATGTTAAGTTTGATACACAATTTATTAAGAAAGCGTGGGAGACAGACTTATCTATTGCGATTAGTGACACTGTTTGGGAGAGGGGCCTCAGCAGGACACAATCCTGTTCTGTTAATATGAGACAACCCTAAATAATTAAGTTTAAGGTAGTACACAGATTTCATAATTCAAAAACTAAAAATTGTACAAAATGTATCCTTCAATTTCACCTTTATGTGGTTGAGGCCCATCTCTTCTGGTTTTGGCCAAATTTGTATAATTTTCTGGAATGATATATTCAAATGGTTTTCCAAGACTGTGAATTTAAGCCAGACCATAGCATTGCATTGTTTGGTCATTCTATGGCACTTCCTAAATGTAACTCTTGGATTCAGACCACTTTCATGTTTGGATCGATTATTGCTAAGAGAATGATTCTAAGACCACGGAAAGCAGAAGTTGCTCCCACATTTAGAGACGGGCTCTCTGAACTAACTGGAGTGCTGCATTAGATATGATATGCTGGATGAATCTGAATCTTTTCGAAATACCTGGCAGCCCATCTTGGACCTTCTAAATCAACAAGTTTATAAATCCAATTGATATGGGACCCCATAACGTTCCATCAACAAATGCAACTAGAACATATTTTTGTCAGCAACTATTTTGGCCTTGGAACAAGTGGGCCATCAGTGCTTTAGATGTCCTAGGTCATTTTGTTCTTGTTTTGTTTTAGAAGAGGACATCATGTGTTGGTTTCTGAGATCTTTTGGTATACTTCATCGTGTCAGTCTGGTAGTAATCAGGTCTGGGTGTGGCTAGTGGACCTGAATCGGCTTTCCAAATAGTGTCACAATTAATCACAGTTAATTTATGACTTATCAAGGAGGGAAAAGACCTGGAGGGGTGGCTTAATGGGGAAAGCAGTGGGTCACTGGTTTGATCCCAGGTGCCGCTGGCCACATGTCCAAACATCCATGGGAAATAATCTGGACTGAAAACTGGGGGTGTAACAGGAATGGTATTCATGTTTTCGGAATGGAAAGGGGGTGTACCCAGTTCCCTCACGGAGTTAAAACTGCATTTTGCATTTAACCGTGTCACTTGGTTCACCTTCAATATCAAAATCACTGAAGGGACAAAAAAAGTAAAAGCAAATGAAATCTAAGGGGGTAAATACTTTTCACAGCACTATTAAATGTGGTATTTTTCTTAGAAATAGCATTAACTCCAGATTTCTAATAAAGAACACCCCTTGCTGGTAATCTAAAAAACAAATGACTTCTGCGAAATAAACTGCTCTATTTCTGGCATATGATTATCCCAACAGGACATTTGTTGGGCGCTTCAGTATTTTTCTCTAACAGTACGCATCATAATTAATTTTCAGGGAGGGAGGGATGGACAAAGGATTTGGGAACTGAGAAGGTAGAAGGGGAGCTAGTGATTGAGGAGAAGCAACAAAGGGGAATTGGCGGGAGAGAAGGGAGGAGGCGGCACTCACATGTAATGAGTTAGGAAAAGAAAACAAAAGATGGAGAAGTAGAGCAGGAGACGTATTGAGAGGAAGAACTAAAGAGGGTGTTCTAATTTCGTTCCGTCTTCAGGATACTTTCTCCTGCTGCCGAATACAAACAGGAAGAGTAGGTCCCTACAGGCCAAAAAGAAAGATCTATAGATCTGATTAGTTAGCTGAAATTATTGATTAAATCAGCTGCAAATCGTTGTTCAGTCTGCTTAAACCCAGTTATGACCATGTTATAAGGTGAATTATTTTTAGTTCACTAAATTCTAAACAGAAAACAAACTGCAGAGAGAAAACCAGACTGGTATTATTCTAGGCTGTCAAAAAGTTACTCAAGGAGTTACATTTAATTATTAACATCCCATAAAATCTGCCACCAGCAAGGTTTCACCATTTCAAACAGTGAAGATGGTAATTAGGCTAGATGGGAGGACTCTTCTGGTGTGTTTAGTGCAGATATTTACTAATGTAGAGGATTAGCAAACAACATCGTCAACCTTAATGTCAAAACGGACTCAATGACTAACGTATCAAAGTAATCTTTCATATTCAGCCACTCAAAGTTTCACTCTTACATGCAATGGGATCCTCGCAGTATGGAGCTCAGCTGTCATTGTGGGGAGGCAAAGAAGAGTTAGCATCATTCAATTAAAACATGTCTTTAAAATGTTCCCAGTGTGATCCAAACAGTCTCTCATTTACATCACTTTTGTTTGGAGATCAGTTATCAGTCAGTGGAATTCACAGTTTTACTAAATCTTATTTCTGGGGCCAACTTCCCTCTGACATCGACCTGGGCGGTGTGATCCATGCAGCGTGAAACCCGACTAAAGTCTGAGCTTTTCTGCAGCAGCTGGTGTAAAAGATGAAGACACATGGAGCAAATCTTTGTAAGAAAGAAAATGGGAAACCTACGTGCATGTTAGAGCGGTACAACAGAGGATGGATAGCACTGAAAATACTAGGTGGGAACATTCCAATTAACTGACGCTGAGCTGAGTTACAGACTGCAACACACCATTTTAACACTAAACTAGTGTATACTACTATAAATCCCTGTCTTGTGTAAAATGAGAAAATCCTTATTGAAACTGATAAAAACAACAGTTTTTATGAATTTGTAAAAGCACAGTGAGGAATTGTTTTTAGTGTGCGTTAGTGCCGGGAGCACAGAATCACAATCACTACCTTACACAACTTCATTCATGCCCACATCCCTAATAATCTCTCCGTACCAGGATACGTCGTCTCTGTAATGCTTTATCACTGATATCACAACAAAGGAAGAGGGCCGGCCTACATTATTAACATGCTTCTCTTGTGCCTGTACTGCTCAGAGTGCCAGCCTATAGTTCTGCACATCTCATCCATGCATTCGAGTCAGTGATAAAAGGACAGAGTGTGCAAGAGCACAGGAGATAGGGAGTTGGTGTTCAGCCTAGGATCTGTATTTTTCTGCCTTTTTTAATCTGAGCCAGATTCTGCTCGGTGTGAGCAGTTATTCCTTTTCTGTCTTTTTGTTGTGTTTTTTTACTCATTTTGGTCACATTTGCAGCCACAGGCTGCCCTGCAAGCACAGCTCCACACTGGCACCTGTTGATGAAGTAGCAGCATGGCACGCACTCAAAAAAATACACAGATGAATGCATTTATTAATGTGCTTTCTCACAAACGGCCAACACACACGCAACATAAAAACAAACAGCCACATAGCTGTCAATCTCAACTATTGTTCCTTTAGAGATGGATTCCAGGAGTCATTCTAATCTGTGGAGCCGCCGGCAACAATGAGTCAGAGGGAGATGATTCAGCGAACACACACACACACACTTACACTTACACTTAAAGTGATGATGACAAATGCAGAAATTCATGGGGCAGAGATATAAACGCACACCCAGACCTTACGGGCAGAATGTTTGTGAGGGACCAGACTCCACCAAGTCTTTCATCTTGAACTCTAATGAACACACCGATGTAACAAACTCACACAAATATTCACGTGGGACACTATGAGAATCTTATGGAGCGAGGCTGCAGCTGGTCCAACTGACCCCCCGGTCACACAACAGGATGACAGAACAGGTCGTTTCTGCTGTGAAGGCTGAGAGGATTTAGTGTCAGACTGACAGCAGTACACCAGACACTCAAGTCTGTCCATCGGCACGGTGAATGCTGGCGAGAAAGCTGGAGGATGACCAGAATGTCTTGGTTTTAAAGAAAAGGCAGACAGCTCCACAAAGACACCCCCCACCACTATAAGCTGCTCCCATCAGGCCGACACTGCAGAGCACCTCCGGCAAAAAAAAAGATAACATGCAGAAACTGTCTGAGTCCCGATGAAATATCAATCTTTAACACGGCGAAACAGCCGGTCGCTTTAATGGGGATTCGAAAGTCTTCATATTCATTTATAGAACTATTAATGTTTGAGTGTAGGAGAGAAAAACAATGAACAAATATAAACCAAACTGAGGAACAGATTGGAAAAAATACATTTTGACGAGACAGACATACTTTGAGCCACCAGACCACTTGAATTTCCATCTAACAGGGTGTGTGTGTGTGTGTGTGTGTGTGTGTGTGTGTGTGTGTGTGTGTGTGTGTGTGTGTGTGTGTGTGTGTGTGTGTTTCCTGATAAGTAGCTGAAAAAAGCCACCACTGTACAGAATAATAGGGTGCTTATTGAAACATTACTTCCAAGAAGCAAACAACTCAGCACAAGTAAAGTGCAAGTGTGAGCAGCTGCATCCAAATTACATGAGCTGCAGCGTTTTTCTCCTCCAAAGGGTAAAAAGTAGGTGAAAGATGAACTCTGTTTAGCATTACGGAAACATGTGTGAATGTTACCGCCCATTATTACACAAAAGTGATGTTTTTGCCAGCACCGGTGTTCATTCTCACAATATTTCATAAGCCCCTTGATGGATACCAAGTAGATTTGGACGTACCTCTGTGGTTAATACAAAAAACTGAGTCATTATTACAGAAACTGAGCTGCAGTTCTGAGGTCACTGACAACACACACTCTGACAACAGTTTGTACATTATTCAATCATTTCTCCAAATGATGCTGAAAGTTCAGCATGAAAAACAGTGGGCGATCAGCAGTCCTTTAAAGAGCAAGTAACGTCTAAATTAACTTTTTTTTGCTGATGAACTGTATAAATGAGTGTCTAATAGTGTTTTAAATGTGTGCATTCTTTATTTTAGCATTTTGGTGCATTTTCTTTAAAAATTAAAAATTCTGTCTAAAAACACAGTAATGCGCCACCTTCAGTTGAAAACATAGAATTTGAGTCATTTTGAATAAATTTTAGCCAATGGCTAAAGAGTAAAGTACTACGTAAACCAGTAGAGTACTACGTAGCAGCTCCGTGCCAAAGTTATAAAAGCAACGAGCGTCTCGGCCACGCCCTGTGGCGAGTTGGGAGTTGGATTTGCAAGCGAGTGTAGGAGGTCAGCGGTAGTTCAGCATTAGCATATAGCATTAGCATATCCTAGTCTTAGCATATCTTTTAGTGTTATAAATACTTATTTAGTGTTAGATTTGGCTGTTGGATATTGTAGTTTAGTTAGTGTTTGGCTGTTAGTGTAATTGGGAAAGTATTTTGGGTTTAGTGCTCCATATCGTCTTAGTATTGGTGAGTAGGTGTAGTGTAGTATGCTTGCGGTGACTCTGTGGGCATTTTACCCGCGATTCTGCACGTCTCCGTTTGAAGAGGGAGGCTGCCCACCGTGGCTCTTCCGCGATTTAGATGCAGCCCACCGACTCTGCTCCCCCACCACGGCGGGCTCCAGTCTGAGGTGAGTAAGCTAAATAAACGTTTTAACATCTTCTAAAGACAATTCCCTACCTAAATGCAAAGTCTGAGAGACGTGGTTCACTTCCTTTAGCTAGTCAGTCGGCAATTCTGCAACAGTGGCTCTAACTGATGCAGCACTAGTTGACAGACAGCATTACAGCGTGAAATCCAGCTTGTGAACAGGTTCTGTGAGGAATTCTGTTCAGGAGGTCGCATTTCAGGCTCTCCACATCATATGTGACTGGCTTTTACGTTATAATGATCACACACTAGGAATGTTATAAAGCGCCTATATAGGAAAGTTTCTTTTGTATATTATCTGACTTTATAAACTCCCAACAACAATGTGCTTATATATTTTTTTCAGGCTAAATCTACCCAAGACACTGGCTGTCAGACTGATTTAGCTGCAAGAATGCACTTGTCCAGGCTGACGTGAAACCTTCCCTGTAGCAAAGGTGAATTATTTTTAATAATCTTCTAAGTAAACATTTTATTATTACCTTCTAGTTTTAATTTGTTTTACAGATTATTGTTACACGTGATTTTATGCTCTTTTAAACATTTATAAATGTGCTGCTTCTTTGTTTTTACATAGCCAGCCAGAATGGAGTTCACAGCCGCAGTGTGTCTGGTGACCCATGGGGACCATGATGAAAATTCATCTTCCAGAAGGTCTCAGAGCAGCGGCCACACCCCCTGAAAAGACCAAGGTTTGAGGTGTCTGTTGTTGATTCCAGCTTCCACCTCAGTGACAGTGCAAGCTCAGTGAACCGTTCAAGGTAAAAAAAAATTAAAACATTTCAGAATTTTTAAGATATTAACAATTAAATAAGTATGTGATTACATCATGACGGAGGCTTCTGATTCTGGCCCCGTGACACTTGGTGGTGACGTGTGAGCTGATTCACCTGGAAAACAACTTTTACATTAAATATTTTGTTTTTGCTATCAAAAGTAAATTAACTAATAACCTGCATTATTGCAGGACACTCAGCAAAATATGGACTCTACACCATGAGGCAGGCACACGTTAATATTCTATAAGAGCACATAAGGTGAGCAACACCACATATTGTACACTGTCCTGAATTTGTTTTCTTTCTGCATCTCATTAGCCTGGCTGATCACCTGATAACTCCTGTCATCTGGTTATGACAGCATGAGGATGTCCTCACACACCTGTAACCTATCAGCTCATCTGGCAGAATAGAGAGAGAAGAGACAACACCACATCTCCTGTTCCTGGAAAGCCTTCAGCCATCCTTCGATGACTGAGAACCTCCATCAGCTCTGTCTCCTGTCTGCCTACAATTATTATAATAAATATTGTGTTTGACAAGTTTTTTGTGCTGCCAAATATCTCATTTTGATTCCAGTTTTGATATTTTAATGGATATTTATAAATTACATTAATTGAATTATCACAATGCATGTTTAACTAGCTCTATTGTGATGAATTAAACTAGCACCTCACTGTTAAAAGTTCGTTTTAATTTCAAGCATGTTTAAGTATTTATGGACATGAACAAAAACAGGAAATATATAAATTGAGATTTATTTAATTAATATAACAAATAAGGGGGAAAGAGTCATTGAAAGGCACATTCTTCTGGAAGCTCCTGATCCTGACGACACCAGCAGGAGACCACCTGCAGACACCAGAGGACCTAGAACCAAGAGAGCAGCTGTTATCAGTATATAAATAAATCAGGGCAGTTTTAGTGAGCTGAACACATTACAGAATAATTTTCTCATGGGGTATTTTCATAACTTTATGCAGCAGACTGTAACTTGAGCCCAGAGCTACCGGAGAGCTGCTATCCAGCATGTTTCAGTGGATTTTCCTGCTTTAACAGGTTAGATTAACTGTTAAGCAGCTCAGCTATTTGTTGCTGATTAAAACCAGGTGTGCTGAAGCAGATAAACCTCTAAAACATGCTGAATACTAGCTCTAGGGCCGTGGAGACAAACCCTGCAGCTAATCCAATGCTATGGCTAACGACTACTTACGTTCAGAGGTGGTTCTGTTGGGTCGGTTCTGGGAGATACAGGCAACTCACAAGCTCACAACAATAAGGCTCAGGTCCGCTTGTCTCCTCCAAATAGACTTGGTCCCTTTCTTCTCGAGTGTCTGGGTAAGGAGGGGGAGAAACATCCTCCACTTCTAATAACTCCATAGAGTGAAGGGAGCTAGCATCGTCTAGTTAGCCGTCGTCTTCGTCACTGCCGCGGCTCCGCCCTCTCGGTCCTCCAGGCAACGCCTACTAATGTTGCATTTTTTAAAATTGATAAGTGGGTGGAGAAGGACTCCGAGGCTTTAAGAAATGCTGTCTGGTTTGATTTAGAAAACGCGATTTTAAGTCCGAGGTTTTTGTAAATCTAACAGGGAAGCCAGCTCAAGTAGTGGACTGTTTCAAAGCCAGCTTAGAACCAAAGCAGAACTCTTTGTTCTGTGTGGGTCTGCAGAGGGTCGAGGCAGCCCACTCCAGCACCAGCACGTATGAAGGGCCAGCAATTAGCTGCTCTGGAGCAGCGGCGACCGAGGCAGTTGACTGCCCAGCTGGTCAGCTGTGTGGGTGGGGAGAAAATTCAAGCTGCAGTCCAGTCAGAAACAAAAGAACATGAAATCAGTTTTACACCTTATGGCTGATCAACTATTTAACTCTGCCGACTGTCTCCTTGGCTTTGATTCAGAGGAAAAGATAGAGAAGCCAAAGAAGGATGAGGCAGCAGCTCTCTGTAGAGTCACACTTCCCCTTGGTGTCATGTTCTCATCTGACAGAACAAAAGTTGGCAAGAACCAGCAAGCACAACATGAGTGAATCCTATTTACATTTGGAATTTGGTTCCATACCGGCAGATAACCTGAAGCCTGTCACCTTTTGCAGCTGGATCAGAATCCGCTGAGAGGATTTCTGTTGTAGCTCGGTAAATTTACCGGAGTTCACAGCAAGCCGTCAGTCACTGAAGCGCTTGTTAACTTAAAAAGAGTGACAGATGGAAAACCCAAACCATCACGAGTCCACATCACAGCCGGCTGTGGCTTTCACCAACTCACACACACACACACAGATCCACTGCTCCTCACACTAACGACCTTTAGCCATCATCGTTGCATTGCATCCTGCTCAGTGTGTTGACGGTTGCTCATTAGCAGTGGAGGCCTGTTAGGAGTTTTCTCGCCCTGTCCACCTTGCATCTGTTCGTCTTCCTGCCGCCCCACGGTCCAGCCTGTAGGAGACTGGCACAGCACTGAACAGGCAGTCGGTAAAAACAAGGCTCAACGAGAGCGGGGCAGAGGTCCGAGGACACGGCAGCCTCCAGTGAGAGGCGTGGGGTGAAAAGGGAAGTGGATTTTTGCAGATAAAGATTAAATTAAATCCTAAACACGTTCACGCAGTTCACCTGTGACCCCCAGAGGAGGAATATTCCACCCCTACCCTGCTGACCTCTCACATCAACCCTGGCACTGACAGCGTAGGACATCTGGCACCGAGTGGGTCCAGTTAGAGCTCAATAGTGTCCTTAAATCTGCACCAGTGGATCAAAAACACACTGTTACTCCAGGTTTACATGATGATACAACCATACCTCAGAGCCTCACCATTTCATCAGGCTAAGATTTCAAGACTCACTGCCAGCATATCCAGCTAGAGTCAGAAATGTTTATTTTAAACCAGTTTTGTTGAGTTTAAAACCCAACTCTGATAAGATTGTAGGCTTCAAGACAATAACCTCTTTGCCCGCCTGTCACTCAGCACGATCAGATAAACTAAAACCAATCCATCCACGTTTTACAGCCAAAACTAAAATGGATTACCCCACCACCCCCTTTTGCACAGAAATGTTTCAAATGAACATTTCCAGCACCATCTGCTATATCAACCCAAGAAGTGGGAGCCAATTAAAAACCTAATCATCCCAACTTGCAGTTCATAAAGGCACTTGGCCGAATCTGAATGACAAAGGGAGTTCTTATCAGCAATCAAAGTAACCGTTTCAGATGCGTTCAAATATGGTATCACAAATCCATCTACCACCATCACTCCAGACTATGAGTTGTGAGTAAATCGGCACAGCAAACTGAATTACCCTCGTCGAAGTCTGCATCGTCCTCGGTGTGCTGAGGAAAGGGGAAGCAGTTGGTTATCTCCAGCCGGTCGTCCACCACCAGGCCCAACAGGACCCCCTGCACCACCTCGCTGCCCTGGCCCTCCTCCTGATAGTGCTTAATAATCTTCAGCACAACCTGTGAGCGGAGACAAAAAGACAACTCAGACCAAGAGCTTTTAACAACGGCTTCGGGGTTTTGATTATGTTTTCTGACCTGGACGTTTACGGAGTGGTTTTATCATATTATCTCATTAAACCTGAATTTATGCCATCATGCTCAGTCGTGTCCCGCCTGTCAGCTTAACTTGTGCTCATTAGAGTGATTTAGGTTTTTTTTTTTTGTTTCAGAAGGCAAAAAGGAACCTTTGCTGATTCATTTCTCTCCTTCCAGTTCTTCAAAACACATTTGAGGACAAACAAATTAAACGGGTGAACGAATCTAAAGGAGAACAAAGCAGATGATGTCTAATGTCACCTTCTAATATGGAAGTGCATGTATAAAATTAAAAACATAATTAGGAAACATTCTGCGGTTTGTGAAAGTGGAAAAAACGTTAATTAAAACGTTTTCACATTGATTTTAATGTGTTTTAAATAAAAACTGCATTAAAGCGAGAGAGAGGCTGCGTTTAGGAGGAAGGATGTTCAGACTGGAAAACTAAAATGTTGGGAATAAAAAAAACCTGGTGCTACAATCCCTATCCAACCTGCTCTAGTTGTTTCCTTGTTCTAACACAACTGATTCAGTGGCTGAATCGCCTGCCGTAGCAGCCTGTTCATCACCTGCTGATTAAAGTCAGGTGTGTTGAAGCAGAGAAAGAACTGGATGGGGGTCTCTAAGGCCAGGGTTAGGCACACCTGGTCTTAACGCTCCCAAACAGGAAAAGTTTTGCCAAGGTTCCAAATGTGGCATCAGATTGTTGCTGTTGTTGTTGTTGTTTTTATTAAAACAGTAAATATGAGCCACTTTACTTTGATGCTGTTAAACCAAAAAGCTCTGTGAAGTTTGGCTCAAAAGCCAATGAAACGGCACTGTATTCAGGAGGAATAGGAGGGATGACCCGTGAAATTGCTCTAGGAATGCAGATTAGTTTCACTGAATGTTTTTAGGATTGATTAAGGATTTTCCTATTTTTGTATTGTAATTTATTAAAGAAATCTTATAGATGATGATTTAAGAATAATTTAAGAATATTGAAAGATTGTATTTTTGTACTTACCTGTGTCTGGGTTTTAGGATTAGTCCAATTAGTCACACCTGTTATAAATACAGCTCTGTGTTTGTTGGAGACGGTTGAGAAATGGATGGAGCGGCATGCATGGATTTTTGCTGCCTAGTTTTTAATTTGTAAAAAATGTAAATAAATGCACTTGGGTCTGCACTAGACGTCGGCCTCCTCAGTATCACTTTTTCCTCCGGAGCGCATGAGGGTCATCCTGACAAGTGCCCTCGGCGCCATAGGCACCAATACAAAGCACAGACCTAGTAGACTTTTAATCATGAACACTTTTTATTCAAATATAACTTTTAAATATCTTCATGGCTTTGTTCCAGAGGAAATGAAATAATACAAAAGCCAGCAGTACAGGAGCTAAGGGGAGCAGTTAGAGGAGACCAGGGCCGCTCGCTCCTGACAAAACCATACTAATCTGGTCAAATCAATCATTTGTTGAGAGTTCACATAATCAGGAGACACTGATTGACATCAGCAGATTTTAAAAAGAGAAAACATACAGATAGGTCAAGGTTGCATGACGAAATCACTTTTCTGTTGCCTGTGGCTGCTCAATAACGTCCAACCAACCAAATCACAGAGTGCAACAGTAGAGGGTTCTGTCTGTGTTTATAGGAACACAAGCGGTACCGTTTAGGGCCTTCATAAAAATGAAAGAGGGTTCATGCATAAACAATGCATCACCACAATCACGGTATATAACAGTGTAATCAATCACACAGTGGTTCCTCCTGGCTTTGATGGAAAATAAGAAGATAGATACTGTATCTAAAAATAAAAGGCTGTCTTACTTTAAGCTTTTTCAATTAGAAAAGCTATGTACACACAAAATAAAAGCATGTCCCCAATGCATGTACTCATATACTTGACAGAGAACTAATAAATTATTCAACTTGGAGTGGATTAGAAAAGCATTAACTTTGCTTTGTAGAGTCAAAAGAGAGGTTTGCTGAGACTAAAATATGGTTTAAAGCTCTTCTATCTGCTGCACTGCAGTGGGAACGTAAAAACAAGGGCGTGGCTGTCAGCTGTCTATGTTTTTATCAAAAATGAAAATCTAAATTACAAAGCCGAGTAAGCCTTAGGTTATTTAAATTGTTCATTCCGATTTAAAACGCCATGCATGTACATCACCCTTCATCTAGGTTACTGGTAATGGAAATCCTCTTTTACATGACACAAAACAAAAGCACTAATTAGCCATCTCTGTGCACACGCTAACTTTTGTTGAATTGTTTACTTTCTCTTCTTTACCACTGAACATCTTTCCTGATGAACACTGAGCCAGCTGGTGAACTTTCCAGGTGTGAGGAAGGAGTCTGTCTGCATTTCCGAGTAGGAAGCTGGAGGGAACTGTAAAGCGTTAAGGGTGCACAAGAAGCTAAATTCTATTTTTCTTCACATAATAAACAGACTTTAACTTAAAGTTATGACAGCTCAGCACGTCCGGATGAAGTGTTGTGAAACAGCTTTCACACACATCTGCTAGACCTATCAGCAGTCTTTCCTGTGATTGACCACAGCATCTAGGCTCGAGTGTTGTGTTGGCTTGAAGGGGTCAGCTCTCCAGTGGTTTCACTCTCATCTATCTGATAGGCCCTTTTATGTGAATATGAGACCCTACAACTTGAATGAATGGCCCTTGAAGTGTGGTGTGCCCCAGGGCTCAGTTCTCAGTCTTATTCTGTTTGCTTTGTACATGTTGCCACTGGGGTCCATCTTTCTGAATGACGGTATTTCCTTCCATTGTTTTGATGATGACATTCAAGTCAGTCTTCCTCTAAAATCAGGAGGAGAGTCTGTTGGTTGGTGTGGTCCTGAACATTTTACAGCTGAATGAATGTAAAAGAGAAATTGTTACTTTTAGGAATCGTACCTTGATGCTAGACATTCCTCTGGGCTATTCCTCCTGTCACAAGTCAGTGGCGAAAGATCTTGGTGTGTGCAGTGACAGTTCTCTTAAATTTTCTAAGCAGGTTAGTGCGCTAGTAGTACAGTCAAGTTTTTTTGTTTTTGTCATCTAAGGCTTCTAACGACGGTTAAGCCATATCTTCCTGCTAGGGTGTTTTAACATGTCATTTATCCGCTTGTCACCTGTAGAACAGACTATAGCAACTCCCTTTATTTTGGTTTATGCCTTCAGATGGTTTAGTATGTGGCTGCCCACCTACTGACAGGCATGAAGCCATGTGAGCAAGTTCTACCAGTCTTGAAGTCCCTTCACTGGCTTCCAGTTATTCACAGGGTCAAGTTTCAAATCTTGTTTGTTTTTAAATCCATTAGAGGCCTTGCCCCCTCTTATTTGACGGAGTTTCTAGTACCTCATACTCCAGCCAGAATGTTGCGGTCTAGCTCCCAGTTACTTCAGGAGGTCCCAGGAACCACTTGGGTCTGCTCAAACTTTAGAATCTTTTAAATTGTCACTGAAGACCTATTTATGAGACAAAGTGTTTAGCAAAACCTAAACTTTTAGTTTATTTGTTTGTAATTTATTGGCTGTGTGTTATTCATTCGCTTGTGTACCTTAGAACTAATTTTAGCTTTATAGTCAGTTTAACTGTGTTTAATGCTTTTATTATCTATTCATTTTTGTCCTTTATTCTTTCTTGGTTTTAAACTAGATGTTTTCTGTGAAGCACTTTGGTCAGCTCAGCTGCTGTTAAGTGTGCTATACAAATTAACTTGACCCAGCCTGATATTTTATGTTTATTCATCTTCAGGTGCATCAGCTGATCATTTTCTGATGGAATTGCAATGTCAGAGAACACGATCATGAGATCATTAAAGCTGTGGGGTTGTTTGTAGCACTCCTGACTGACCCAGGATCTATTTTACACATGCAGGGTTCTTTATCCCAGATGTTACAAGTACTAAAACAGTAGTAGCTGGTGTGGGAGTTGGAAAAGCCAGATGCTTGAGCTGACAGAGCAGAGCATTTGGTTCATCTTCAGGAATTTCTTATATGCCATGGCGGCGGTGCTACTACAGTCAATATTATTTATGGCTGTGGTCATCTTTCAGACACAAAGAGCGAGAGGCTGATTAAACAGCTTCCCAACAACACTACAGGAATTTGAAAGCACAACATGTCATCTTTCAGTAACCATTTGAAGTTTTCCGATGGCACACGCAGTTGTGGAGTTACAGTAAATTAAAGTCTCCATGTAAAAAGAGTCACTGATCTGTGTTGATGCTTTTGGGATAACAAACGGCTCACAAAACTGTCCAGTTGTTACCTTTAGACTTCATCTTTGCATTAAAGTACCAGCTTTTAATGTTCACATGGTAGGATGCCATGTTTGTAAACATTATTGCACAAATAAAGTGCTCAAGCTTGATTTGAATAAAATCGTGAATTTAACTGAAATCACAATTCTTGCGAGGAAAATCACAATTCAATCATTTCCTCAAATGGTTCGGTCCTACCATGAAGGTTAGGAAACCGCTTGGACCACTTTAACACCACCTAGAGGCCATTGGCATATTTACCACAAGGGGGATGGACGGAGAGCAAAATAACAAAGGCTACTTTTTGAGTTTGTACTCTTTGACCATTCTTGAAATAGCTCTTCCCTTCTTCAGATCTGACAAATATTTACTCAGATGTCTCAGAATAATTGTTTTAGTCTTAGAATCAAAGAGCTATAATTTAAGCACCAGTTAGATGGCCACCACATCAAACAGCATGTTCAAAAGTCATCATTCTGTACAACAGCTACTAACCTCCTACATACAGCCATGAAAATGCCCCCAAAATCCTCGTTATATAAAGAGGAAATTCTGGGATGCATGACTCAGGCAATCACAGACTGGCTGAGTGGTGGAGTAGGATGTACCACCTGCAAGCTCCATCACTCGGGCATCGCTGCTCGTGAACGTGTGCAAAAGGCCAGTTGGTGTTCGGCACCGCTCTAACTTGCAGGAGGAAGGCGAGCTGAAACACATTTTTTATAGAAATACTGCTAGACCTATACAGCAAGGAGACACACCAGAACTTGTACTCTAATTTTCCAAATAATTTTAATTCATATAAACAAAGGAAACTGTGTAATAAATGTTTTATGTGTGATAAAAAGTTCAACAGCCTTCACAGGTTCTAGGAGATGAGCATTACTATACACATGTTCACTAATCAAAGGCCACAAGAAAACAGAGCAGGCTGTCTGGAGAGAGGGGCTAAGTGTCTAAATGAACAGGAACTGGATGAAGAAAAAGAGCACAGCGCGGACAGGTAGAGCATAAATTACACTGATAACGGTGTGGGCAGGTCACAGCCAGAGGCATTAATAATACACACGCACACACACACACACACACGAGCAGGGTGGCAGTGCTGCACCCATGATCACAACAAAAGGAAGCCCTTCCTGGATGCAGCTGCCCCCGTGTGCACACGTACAGGTTGTTCTGGGAGATGATTTATTTTAGCAGAGAGCTGAACTTGTCATGCAACAAGTTAAGAGCTAGGGGCAGCGGGAAGAGAGACGATGGGAGCAGGAGCACAGAGAAAAACAAATCTCATTCCATGCCTGCCTTTGCTTTTCTGACTGAGACGGAGGGTCGGGGGTGTCTGAGAAATAGGAGGGGTGCATGGATGGAAAAGGAGGAAAGAGTGAAAACATGCAGGAGTGAGAACTCCATGGGGAAGATGATGCTGCAGGGCAAGGAGGAAATATGGCTCTGAAATTGTGAGATGGTGAGATGAGAAGCACAAAGAAAATGCTGACAAATGAGGGCAGGAAGAGGCTCAGAGGGCGACAAGAGCAAACAGATGTGGCAACGAAGGCAAGAGAGGTGAGGAGGATGGGGGACTGGGATCCATGGCTCCCCCTGGCTGCACCTGTCAGAGGTTTCTATTCCACCATCAGATAGCGCCCTAGCCTCTCTCTCTTCAGCAGACACAGATATGCCTGCAGCCATCTTCCTTTTGGCAATCTCTTCATCACACACTTTAAAAAGCATCCTTCTGGGAGGAGAGGAGATGAGGGAGGGACAACTGACCAAAAAAAAACAGCATATAAAAGGTCAAGCAAAGGGAGCTACATTTGAGTTCAGAGAAATTCTACAGAAAGGCTACAAAGGGGGGGAAACTGAGGAGGCATCCGCCCTACAAGATAAAGGACGAAAGGTAGGAATGGTGGGGGTTTCAGTGCATTTGTATCCCGGCTTCCTGCTGCTGTGTAAATGCCATCAGGTATGGAAAGCAAATCCCTGAAAGCTCTGAGTTGGAGCGATGCACACATGTAAAAACTAGTGCTCTCTCTCTCTCTGCAGCATCATCTCTAACTGCAACACTTTCTCTCCCACACCGACACTCATGCTCAGATTTATTGATCTAGCTTACCGGCGGCTAGCCCAGCCAACTCACCTCATGTGCGGAGACCCCAGATTGATATGTGGATAGCATATTATAAATCAACAAGCTTAAAATTGAATTGTGCAAAATCAATTGCGATCCAAATCTCCCGTTGGCTGCCTTTAATTCTTATCATAAATCTTCTCTCGCTCACACAAAAAGAGCTCCTATTCCCGACACGACGGGGCTCAAGTTATGAGAAAGTACAGCGAGAGAGACAATCCTTAAATGAGTTTTCTTTTTCGTTCCGCCGCTCAAGTGTGGACGAACTCGACACACAAGAGTTGGCTGTGAGGTGCTTGGTAGAGAAGTGCTGTGGGAGTCATCTGTTGGGTTAAGCCATGGATGAAGACTATGGCAGATTCTCACTTCATCTGTCAGCTTTTGCCTGCTGACTTTGAAGAGAAAATTTCTCAAACATGTCGGTCCAAATCTGGCTTAAAATGTGAAGATTCTGGAGAATGTATAATCTGAAAGAATCTAAAAGGTAAAGTGGGGAGTAACCATAACAACTTCCCTTAAACCAGACAGGATAACACCTGGTTGACTCAGCCTAAAATCTTTTATTTAAGATTTTTCCATTTTTTCTTCAAAATAACATAAAATTTCAATTTGAGGCAAGTTTCTGTAAAACAATATAAGGTTTCCATAGAATAACTGAACAGACAGCAGCCAGAGATACTGACTGGTGTGTATAATGTGTACCATGAGGATAGTAAGTGGTCTCCTGTGTCCGTGGCATCCGATCTGTGTCACATTATTATGAGACATATTCCTGACAAGCCCAGGCTTAAGGGCCTAAGGCATGTGTAAAAGCCTCAGGGGAAGAACTGACTGTTCACACTGTTCTTTTCATACTCCTACACCAGCTTTGAAACAAAAAAAAAAAGATAAATCAATGCTGGCGCCGTTTCAAGAAACATTTAGATTAAACTCTTCCTGTCTTTGCATGAAAATCCCAGAGCTTTTCAAATTCAACGCACCAAAAATACACCGCACAATGTACTCAGACTTCTTCCTCAGTTCATGACATAAAAGCGCCGTCTGACGTGCGTCGTACGTCAGAATAAATGAAACCAGGCTATTCCTTTTTTCCCCAAACACGGGCGATTGCTCAATCACAGTTGGTGTTTAATAGAAACTCATTGCAGAGCTGCAATCTAATTCTGTACCAGCAACAACCACTGAGAAAGTCTTCTAAAGTGGGAAAACAACCATTTCAACAACACAGAAGCAGTGATACCAACTACAGGCAAACCTGCAGCTAAACCTCTGACAGAAGGGTAATGATGTAATGCAGCAGCAACTGCTGCATATCAATGCATTCAGGTGAAACGAGGTTCATAATTCTACCTGAAATAAACATCTCCTCCAGCACCCTGAATAGAAATGAGATCACACAGAAGAAGGGGCTCGCATCTGGGATTAAAACATTCAGTTAACAAGGTTGTGGATGGAATTAGAAAAATATCAGAAGGTGAAATATTACAAATAATTGAGGTAAAATATTTAAATCTGTCAATAGAGCCTGATACCCAAGGACAGTTTTAATGAGAAAAATAAGTCTTCCTACTGGTGGATGCCAACGCAGCAAGTTTGTCCTCTGCTGTTTGTACAGAGGTATTACAGAATGTAAAGATGGACTGCGTTTTATGGTCACTTTCAACAAAAACACTAAGTATGAATAAAAAACAAGTCATTAGAGCAACACTCACTTTGAAACTATGTTGTAAAAATATGCATGAAGCAATGTGTTTACTAAAACATGTAAAACTTTATTCGTGTATGCATTTGATTTTAACACAAGCCTAAAGCTTGATTCCTGACATAATTAATTTCAAATGTAAAAACAACTTAAGTGGCCATAAAGTTATTTTCTGGAAAACTTGTCTGAATTAATGACGTCACGAAAAAGGTTTTTATACACAAAATCTTTAACAAATCAAATAACACTGATTGTTTACAAAACAATGTGAGAAATGTAACTATTATTATAATTATTTCATAACTTAATTTAAAGATTAAAAACATTTATTTGTTTTTCGTAAATATTTTATTATTAAAATTTGATGATGACGGGATTTTGATTTGGAGCCCATAGGATGCCTCCCCGTAGCAGTTTTCATAACAGTTCAACAAAAGATGATGCTAGGAATGTCTCGCATTAACATATATAAATATTTGCATAAACAGTAAATGTAAATAGTATAAAAAGGAAATAAACACCGTCACTACCATCTAGAAAATCCCTAACAGGGAGGCCCCGGCATTAGAATTAAACGCTCCCTTAGTTGCAAGCTAAGCATCAGGCAGCTAACCCAAAACAAGCCCAATTACTCTTTTACCGAGACAGTTGTGGAATAATTGTACTTTCATGTAAAGTAGTGTATATAAAAAATAGAATTGTCAAAGGATGCGGTTGGGGAAACCACAATCAAAATAAGGAATAGACTACTTCGGATGCTCATTATCTCCGCGCCATGATGATGCTAACACTTAGCGTTTGGTAGCAACCGTTTCTCTGCAAAAGCAGCTCGGTTCTCTGAAATGACAGCAGGCACACTTACCAGTCCTTCAATCTGGATCTGTTTGACTGGAGAGTCCAAAGTACCGCTTGTAGAAGCCATAGCTGCGACAGAAGTAGAGGTGGACTCTTTACGTGAAGACATGAGCCGGTGTTGGTCCACGCCAGAGAAAGGGGGAAAGAATTTGGTGATGCACTTTTCCGCTTTGGGTGCATCTCCTTTCATGTCCGTGTAGAAACATGTAATTTTAAAACATGGCTAAATGAAGTTTATTCCATCCTTTCGCTCCGCTTATAAAGTTGTTTTCCACTATTTTGTATTTCAGACATTATTCTGTATTTTGTAAACAAACAGCTTCTAAATGAATTTACGTTCAATTCCAAATTTGACGCACCCACTCTTCTTGAGAAACACGTACTCGTGAGCGCTGAGGAGCTGGTACCAATCTCCAGCAGTTATTGAGTAATGGGACAAAGGTCACCCTGGAAAGATCATCTGACAGAACCACATCACTTTTCACATCTGTAGGAGGAAGCCTGAAAAAAAACCTAAGCATGCTCACGCCATGCAGAAAGGCCACAGCCATGATTTGAATCTCAAATCTATGAACCTCTGTCATAAAATATTGCTTTTAATGACCACAGACTCCTTTACTAAGCCAAGTTTTAGAAACACTTTATTTTTTTACAGATGTATCACAACTAGAAGTTATCTAAAGTCTAAAAAGATGGGACAGTGATTTGCAACAAGTTGCCTCGTTGCATAATGCAAGAGACTGATGAGCATAAACGTAAAAAAAAAAAAAGTACATTAAACGTAACCGATGAATTGGCTGAATTATACATCAGAAACATAATGCCAGGTATGATTTTATCGTTGACAGACTAGGTTTTTTGCCTACCCAACAAGTGCAGCAGGAAGGTGATGGAGAGTTTACGCTTCTGAGCAATAACAGTACCTTTCCAGAAAATGTACAGAACCAATACAGGATCACGTGTGATGATGCCAGATTTTAAGTACTGAAGCTGAAAGAGGGGACATCATACTAAAGATAATGAATGAGCCGACAACAGATCTTTAACTTACAAAACATTATGAAGCAAATTTTCAAATAGGTAACTGGTAAGTTTCCTTTATAAATATACTTGTAAAACATTCCTTACTCCTCATGAACCAATACTGTAGGATTATATTTGTAGTACAGTAAAATCATTTTCTTAAAAGCTTCAAACCCTTCCCAAGGGGGAAAAATGGTTCAACAGGAAAACAAAATAAAAAAGGCAAAGAGTAAAAAAGGATGTCTGTTGCAAGCAGTGTTTGTTTTTCCAATCTCTAAATGAGGTGGAATTTTGGTCCAGCTGTGGCGATGATGTCGCTGTAGGGCTGAGACTGAGTGACTTCGATGGCTTGCTGCTTCTTGAGGACCAGGAAACTGTAAAACTTGGCAGCTGCTTGTTTTCTGTTGTTGTTTCGGCACAACTCAAGCAGACTGACAGAGTCTGCACCAGTCTTCGCCATGACGCGCTACGGGAAGAGGCACAGAACTATAAATACAACCAGGAAATACACTTCTGCACTAAACTTCAGGTGACCTGAAATAAAAAAAAACACAGTTGATCTATGTCAGGCTCTTCTACCTGAAGGCCGTGCAGCATTTGCTGGGTTCTCTTGTTCCATCTCTTCTCCTCCTGATCCTGGTCTCCAGCCTGACCGTCTTCTTCCTGTGAACCACAGATGATAGTTAGAACTCCTCAAGAAGCGCAGTCACCAAAAACTTTTTTTGATGGATCACTTTTCACTTGTTAGCTTTGAAGCAATTAATCAAAGCTTGATACTCTGTGGCTTCCTCTCACCCCTTCTTCTTCACTGTCGGTCTTCTTATCTGTAGGCTTATCTTCAATGAGGTCAAGCTCAGGAACAAGCTGGGTGAGGTCCACACTCGTCTGTTCTGCAGGTAAATCAATCTGAGACATGCCGAGCTGCTGAGACAGGTCTGAGCGGTCTGCCAATAGCTGCTGCTGCTGCTCCAGTGAAGCCATCTGAAAACCAGCAACCAAACAAGGGACATACCCAAACTTAGACCACAGGAGTAGTACGAATGCATTTATGTTTACTGCATCATACAAACTAGAGTCATTGCACCTAAACAGCCGATAAATCCAATGCAACCTTATGAGGACAAAATAACTAAATTGTGTCAAAGAACAAAACTTTGAAGACATAAAAAGTTGAGTACTCACAGGAAGGGTGTTCTCCTTGTCAACAGTTTTGCGTTTAACACCACGAGGGGTGGATGGAGGGGGCATGACGGTTTCATCCAACGTCGTCCTGCTGCCTTCCATTACAGAAGGTGCCAGCATGCTGGGCTCCTCCATGATGGTCTGGTCTAAAGGGGCGGATAGCAGAAATATTTCAAATAAAAGTACAAACCAATGAAGGCAAGTAGAGCATATTTTTGCAACAACACATTTTTAAAACAGGGTTAGCCACAAGCCTCCACTCGAAGCATCAGAGCTGGAACGTGGCCATCACTCACCAATAACATCTCGGTGCTGCGTCATGATCTCCTCTCTGGGCACCTCTGGGTTCTCCAGCTCTTTCAGGAACTCATCCAGACTATCAGCCTCGCCGCCCTTTCTCCTCTTCCTCAGCTCGTCTGGCACCAGAGGTGTCAGGCAGCGTGTGAACATCTGGGATGTAACAATGAAACTCTGAGAAGGGACCTTTTGTAAAATCAATATTCTCAATTTAATTTACAAACTGCTTTAGTGTGTCTAAAGGAAACTACATCTTAGGCCCAATCAGGGTCCGAAATTAATTTTTTTACTCACCGGCCAAGTTGGCCGGTAGATGATGAAAATCTACCGGCCAAGCATATTTTTTACCGGCCAAAATTCTAAATGATTTAGATCTACCTAAAGCATGTTACTCTATATTATGTTGATTCCAAACAGAATGACAAAATAATTAAAACTTCAATTAATAAGAAAAACAACTCTTTTGTCATTTTTACTATTTATTTATTTATTTTTAGAGATGTTTTTATGAACTCTTTCATTGAAATCTAGACAGACTCCTTGTTTTCTCTGTCCATGAAGTCTGGCCTCCTGCTTCTGACACCGTCTTTGTGCCAAAGCATTACAGCCTCATTTGGGTCACAGTCCTTGATCTCTGGAGAACACAGCTGCACCATGAGAATATCTGAAAGTGTGTCAGGGCTAGGGTTGTCACGGTAACCGGTGTAGCGGTAAACCCCAGTAAAAAAGTTGACAACAATAATAACCGTCTTGTTTTAAAAAGATAAATATTATCTCGGTGGATTACAGTGGCTGCGGTGTAGGCGCGGTGACCCTTACCAGCCACCGTATCATCTGCTGAAGTTGCCGGCGGCACGTGCGCACTTTGTTGTTTACGACCAAAACTTTCTTTAAGCTAAAGCTGAAATAATGGCCAGAGGAGACGGCACTCGGGACATTTATTATCCCTCAAAGACGACAAAGTCGAAAGTATGGGCATTTTTTTTTTTTTTGGATATTTGAAGAATGCCGAGGGCCAGTTGTCTGTGAAAGGCAGCAACGCTACGTGGCCATCATAATGTAGCCATTGTCTTACGACTCCGCCATCTCCGGTTCGCCACTTTTCACAAAATCTTCTGGTTGCCACTGGTCCTGGTGGTTTTTCTTCCAGTTCGACGAGTTTTCTTTTGGAAGGCTGGCTGACTCCAGTTAAAAACCGCCACATTTCACCACTAGTTTAAACACAAAGCTAACTGCTAACTTGATAAACTGATTGAATGGGATAGGTGGAAATGACGTTGGATGCGGCGTTCACGTTTCGCGTACGTTTGTGTACGTTGCATGCAGGCGGGAGGAGTATCAGAAATCCATGGAAGATGACCGATAAACATAACTAATTTGGTGCAAACATTTACTCACCATGTGGCAGATAGAGCTCAAAAATTTACTCGCCAAATGGAGCAATTTGCTCGCATTTGGCGAGTGGCGAGTGTTAATTTCGGACCCTGAGCCCAATCCTAATACTCACACCTCCACCCTTCAATTGCGCAATCCCACCTATGGGTGTAAGGTGTTCAGATTCTCAAGTGTGGATGTTGATCACGCCCCTTTTGCAGCCTTGATCCACGCTTCACCCAAGTCAGCATTGCTGCGGACTTGTGTGAAGAGTATTACCCACAATCCATTGCTGCAGAAGAAAAGGCTCAAGTTCCTTTTCTGAAAATATGTATTTTCCAATGAAAGTAGTTCATTTTAGGACGATTAGCTGATGCTCTAAATTTTTTAGACAAAGACTTTTTAAGGCCACTTTGACCAAATTTAAGCTATTTAAGCAGGGCAGCAGTAGCTCAACAGGTTGAGCGGGTAGTCCAGTAATCGGAAGGTTGCAGGTTCAATCCCGGCTCCAGACAGAAAATTCTGCTGTTGTGTCCTTGGGCAAGACACGTAGCCCACCTTGCCTGCTGGTGGTGATCGGAGGTACCGGTGGTGCCTCTGTCAGTGCGCCCCCAGAGTCCTTACTATGACAGGTGCTATACAAGTGCAGGTCATTTATCATTTTTAAAAACTTTATTTAAAAAATTTTAAGCTATAATTTCCAGCTATTGCCTGGAACTGGTGCTAACCACGCCACGATCGTGGGATTAGCCATCCAGTTACCATTAAACTTGCACTTCCCCATGGCGCATGCTCCCACTAGCTTAACCAGCTAATGTGCTCATCTAAAAATGGGCCTTTCACAACCAACTGAATGTGTATGGTTCCGCTTACGCCAACATCGTACACAAAAAACGCTGAACACCAACTAGAAATTCACGAAAATTTTATAGAAATAACAGAATCTTGTTTATTGGGTCTTTGGTGATTTAAGACCTTTGGAAACTGTATTTAAGGATTATTTGTCATTTAAGGATTTTTAAGGTCTTAAATTTGGAAAAGCTAATTTAAGACTTTTTAAGGACCCGCGGATACCCTGCATTAGATTGTTTGAAAGTTGTTGATAAAGGTTTTTTGTTCTAAACGCATTACAGCGACCAGTATCCAAGCATGCATTGCGGTCAACGATGCAATGCTCCCTGTCTCAATTCGGCTATTAGCACAAATGTGTATCAAAGCCTTACTGCACTTTCTTCAAGTGCACTTTGCTGAAGACCGCAGGGCGAGTATTGGGCCTTTCATTCAGTGTTTACACGAGTATGAAAGAAGCACCAAACCAGCCCCTCCTCCATCTCTCGTTGTTGGGTGGATACTAACTTGTAACTAATAGTGCTGGTGTACCTTGAGTAGTCTAGCATTCCATAGGGGTTGGGCAGGTAGAGAGAAGAGCTTCTCCACTCCTCCAGTCTCCTTCCACATCATGAGCTTCTTAGTGGGAGGAGCCAGATCCAAAGTGGTCACGATATCAGAGTAGTCAGACAGCTGGGCTCTGATGGTCTTACTGTCCAACTCCTTCACGCTGTCCACGATCAGCTTTCTTTTACGCTTCGCCTTGGTCTCTTTCACTAGAAACAAAAGCAAAGTAAGCATGAAGAAAAACATAGAAAAGTATTCTGAAAATGTTAAAAGAAAATAAGTTGACTATTCATTAAAAACTATGAATGCAGTAAACAGGAAATCCAGATGTTTACAGTAGTACAGCTAGAGCATTTTCAAAACAGCCATTTTTTCTGCATCGATGACCTCTCAGACTTCCGTACATTCACCACCAACAGTCAGCGGCAGCTTTTTAATAATTTTTTGTTCCCAGATAAGTTTGATGAAACAAAGTGTCTTATTTAAAGTCTAAATCAGTAAATAGACAGGAGGAAGTGGGACCTACCAGTGATGTCGATGGGCTCCAGGGCGAATGCCTCCTCCTCATTATGAACAAGTGTGGTCTGCTCCGTTTGGTCAGCCATTGCTGGCAGTGGTTCAGTCGGGCCAGAGTCTGGACTGTCTGGACCAGCTGGACAGACACAAAACCAGAACCTTCTTCTAGACGACAGCGCACACACGCTCAGGAACAGCTAAAAACACTTGTTTCATTGTAAACTGATACTTACGCGACTGAAGGTTGTCAAAGTCGTCCTCATCATCTCCGTGATCTGGAGGCATCATGACGCTTTCTGTGATGGCTGGAGGATCATCAAAGATGCCACCTCCATCTTCGGAGCTCAGCAGCTTGTCAACTGGAAGAGGAAAGATCATGCAATGTTAAAAATGTCCTTCAGAAGAACTTTACTGTTAGACCTAAACGGTCAACCATGAGCCATCAAGGCAAAACTCACCCAGCATCCCACCATCACTGTTGCCCATAGGGCCGTCCCCAAAGTCATCATACTCCATGTGGTTGGATTTGTCGGGGAGGTTAGCTGGACCGGGCTCTGCCTCCAGCAAAAGGTTTGAGGCTGTGGCACCTTGGATGATGTCATCTTCAAATGTGCTGGCATCACGCATAATTTCTCGGTCATCCATACCGAAATCAGCTGAGGAGCAGAACCACAGACTTGTTTTTCCTTTGTCCTTTCATACGCTCAGATGGAGTGGAGAAAAACTCAGCTTATCTTTGTCTCACCAAAGTCATTGTCCTGCAGGATGTTGATGTTCCCAACATCTTCCCTCATGGTGATCTCTTCTACTCTGCTTTGGTTCAAGGTGAACTGCTGTGCCACATCAATGTCACTGACAGGAAAAGAGCCAGAAATGGCATTTAGGTCAGCAGCAGATAAAAATCTGTTCCGAAGCTGAGGGGTGACCAACAGGTCATCGTCTGTTTCTATTCTATTCTATTGTAGATCATCCATACAGTTACATGTCCTCTTTTAGAACACTTTTAACATGTTACGATACGACTCTGGTCGACTTACTCCAGATCAGGAAGTGGCTGATCAAAGTCATGGAACTCCTCAGGTAGAGTGATGGCGTTGTAAGCTGCCTCTCTGTTTTCCTCAGGAAGATCCACAACACCTGAACACAGGAACAAGAAGACTTGTCACGTAGAGCAGGAAGACCTGTGTAATCGGACCATACACTAGGTGTTACTCCAACAATGTAACAGCACTTCTCACCAGGTCTGAAGGCCATTTTGATCTTGATGAAGGCTTCATTACAGTCAGCAAGCAGATACTTGGCCTTCCTGTGGTAGATTCTCACCACCCCGAGCAGCAAGTGGCCAGATGTACGCAACGCCATCTTCACCTGGAAGCCAAAGATACCAGATGACGATGAACAATAAGGACTACAGATTAGAAATTTATAGAAAAAGCAAACGAGAAAAGTACAATAAAATATATTATTACAGTAAATGATAGAACTATGGGAATTAAGTCCTGGGCTTTTATAAACAACAGTCATTAAATACTGGGTTATTTGGCTACTGGTGTGTTGAATTATCACTCATTCACTTCATAGTTGAGAACTGTTTAGGATTTTAAAAAACAATTGGAATAAAAATGTGGAATTAAGAATAAAATAGAAAAAAGCTGAATTTGGGATAAAAAGAACTTCATAGAGCCCTGGTATTCCTGCCAAACGATTTACGAATTAATCACTTTCCCCACCAGATTTATTCTCATCATCAAAATACTCTGAAGTATCATGATGTTATGTTTGGAACATCCTGCCCACCCCAACACAGAGCGGCAGGAACAAATGTCATGAGAGAAAGTACTGAGTGATTTAACAGTAAAGACTTTTTGAATAATGCATCACTATTTTTCACACAGATCAATTATTTTAGCCCTTTGTGTTTTCAAAGTCAAATAAAAGTTCTCCACTCCTGATCTGGATGGAGCTGGCCACAAACAGGGAAAGGTGAAGACAGAAGGAAAAGCCACCAGTAACCAGAAGTGTTCTTGTTACCTTGGGTGAAATGATGCTCTCCACGCTGCTCTCCAAGTTGCATTCAAACACATGGGCCTTGGTCAGCTTCTTGTCCCAATGGGCCGCCAGCCAGATCTTGGCCAGCGGCCCACGTTTGCTGAGGACAAAGTGGGCGTAAAACATTGCCCTGGCTCCCCGGGTTCAAGCACTCCCTATGATAGTATGGCTTACCTAGGAAAAACAATTCACTCTGGTTAACGTAAACACACATAACGCATGTTTATAGTTTAACATAAATACACACGGTACTTAACCCTGAGCATAATAGTAGCAACATACAGTTTCTGTAAGAATCAGCCACATGAATAACACAGCTATAACTAAGGACATAACACAACAGTGCTGCAATGACAATACGTGTAAAATGTATATTATGAAAATGTAAATTTTCAAATCATTACATAACATTTGCTCATAATTAGCTCGTCTCTAGGGGCTTTGATTTGCATTTAAATACCTATTTTTCTCTCTTATAGGCTTCACATAATCTGATTTACCCAGACATGGCTAAATTACACGACTAATTGTGTAATTTATGTCAAACTCTGTCCTTTTCGGATTGCTAAAGTTGGCAGCCCTTCATAAAGTCATGAAACTACAATCTTGCAACACAAACTCAACCAGTAGATTTGATAATCAGCAGCAGTGGGCAAAAACAAAGGGGCCACACACGCCAAGAACAGCAATATGCTCAAAAATCTCATGTGGTCAGTTGTGTGTCATTTTGGCGGTCCAGTTTAATCTCTTTAACCAATTTCAACGACACAAATAGTTTTTTCGAGCTACAGGTCGTTAAAGAAAAAATGTAATTGTATGAATACACGTGTTTCTAAACGTTATAGTGTTTTATTAGGACAAATACGCACACTTTATTATCGGTGGCTATTAAGTCAGCTCACGTTACGTTTACTTGCTTTGTTTCCATGAAAAGGTAACCGGTTCTGAACGTTACATTTGTGTAAAACATCAATGAAGTGAAATAAATAGGCAGCAATGCGTTATCAAAACAAATTCAAGTTAGTTCCGCCTATTTCTCAGTCCAATGGGCACACACTGGAAATGCATCGCGTGAAAGAGGAGAAACTTTTGCAATTTACAATTTTAAACAGTACCTTTACACACAGCACCGCATAAATTCTGCACAAGTACAATATCCACACACGCGCACTCACCAGACGCAGAAAAACGCCTGAAAGCGTCAAAGTGATGGACGACGCCAGTAAATAGTCGGCGCCATCAAGTGGGACGAACTAAATTAGCCGAAAGCTAACTACAAAAGAAGCAATGAATTCGTAAGCAGAGCGAGCGGACCAGCACATTTAATCAACAATACAATCATTCACATTCTAAATATTGGCTCTTAAATTATTTTTCACTCTTATGAGCACAAAAAAGACTGTTTTGATGTCCACTCAAACTTTCACCCTCCATCAGTTCAACACCATCGTTTTAGCCAGCGGTTCTTCGCACAAGGCCGCGATGACAAAAGCCCGACATGCACGTCTACGCCCTTTAGTTAGGAACGAAACCCAACGCGCAACAATTGCCGCTGCAAAGACGCTTACCGAAAGGTGCCCTCTCTGAGTGAAATCACAACGATTAGGTAATTTCTCCCAGTAAATTCTCCCTTGTTGTACTCATTAAAGCAACCAAGATGGCGCCAGCCGCCTTCCTCCCGCTCAGCGCAGTCCTTTTAAAATCAGCAGGATGTTTACAGTTAAAAACGGGAGGAGGAGCCTGGCGAGAAGGCGGTTAGGCAAGCCAATTTACCATATAGCCTCTACAAAAATGTGGCGTACATGTTTTAAATATAAAACAATGCCGTGAAAAAACTACTTAAATAATATATAAATTTCGCCCTGAAGTGGTTTGTTTTACTATGATTTGTTGTTACTTTACTATTTCCTCCTCTTATGTATTTTTATTGTACAGAAGCACTTTGGTACACGTCTTTGTTTTTATTAGTGCTTCAGAAATAAATTGTAATTGTAATTTGATCTAAGAATTAAAGGATGAAATTTATTTAAAAATTATAAATACCTAGTGAAATTTTAATGCCGCTGTCATGAAGTTTGGAAAAAAAATCTGGTGAGTTTTTGAACAATACTTTCCATGCATATTTTACCTCAATCAATCAATCAACTTTATTTATATAGCACTTATTCCTACAATACATGCAACTCAAAGTGCTTAACAAATTAAAAAGGCCCCACATACCCACATTCCCTCCCATCCCCAGAATTTTAAAAACAGTCTGACAATAAAAAAAAACCTTCACAACACTCCTCCACTGACACACACACACACACACACACACACACACACACACACACACACACACACACACACACACGCACACGCACACACACACACACACACACACACACACACACACACACACACACACACACACACACACACACACACACACACACACCCTTCCCCATGATAAAAAAACACCATTGGCTGAGATCAGATGAGCCAGACCAGCTAAGATAAGGATAAGGAAACGCTATCAGGGGAGCCATCCACCTGGACAGCAGCAGCCGAGGCACTGACACCGGGCGCCCACGGCAGGGAGGGCAGAGACCCCCACCATCACCCAGGAACATACGGAAAGCACCCAGGCCGCCACAGCCGACCACCGCCGCCGGGGCAGAGGGGTCCCACAGAGGAAGCACTGGTAAAAGATTAAATTAAGTTTAAAATATAAAATCCAAAGAGCTAAAATGAGAATTGTAATATAAAAAGTTATATAGATATTAAAATAATGTTGATCATACCTAATTCTTCAATTACTTTTCTGAACGACTCATCAAGCTACCTGTTTTTATTTATAATTTGGTCAGGACAGGTTTGGTCCTGCATGGTTCTCACGAACACCTTTATAGCAGGAGTAGCCAAGGAGTAGCAGGAGTAAATCAACATGGCTGCCTTCTAAGTTTTTCATAAAATGTTCCAGTTTTCTAGATGGTGAAAAATGCAGTTTGCAATAATAAATTTGGAGATTTAACTCAGAACATGAAGGGCATCATTTTGTCACGCAGGAAAGTTGTGTGATTCTGTAAACCTTTTTAAAAATATGTTCTATCGACCTGCCACTGAGAAAAATTGGATTCTGCTGAGAGCGTCAGGAGCACATAGGGGGCGCTGTGACACAAACCCTCCATTAACATTTAAACTAATCATGCAAGCAAAATGTGTACACAAAGTACACAATAAGATAAGATTGTGCGTGCTGTACTTACGTTAGCCACTACTAATGCCATTTACAGACTAATATTTTGATGTATTTAAGTTATCTTCATTTAGTTTAGTTTAGACTAGAATAAACCTTATTAAACCCACAGTGGGGAAATTCACTTTAAGTTCATAGTTTAAGTTTATTTGACAGGACAGTACAAAAAGACATGTTAGAACAACACACACACACACACACACACACACACACACACACACACACACACACACACACACACACACACACACACACAACAAGACATTAATATAACTAACAAAAGTAGATAAAGTAACATGTTTGTTTTTGTTCCACAGTTTTACCTAGGAGGTGAAAACTCTACCAGCCTTAGGGTAACTGTTCCAAATCTGATGACCTCATTTAAAACAAAGTAGTATAAGAATTTTTTCCTAAAATTTCAACAGGTACTTAAAATCCAGTGTTCAATAATTATTAAAATATTTGATGGTGTTACATGATTGGTGGCCTTCTAAGGGTCACAGTGACTCAGATTTCATACAGCAAATTCATTTTTGATTGAATTATTCAAAATTAATTCTGTCTCACAATTATTTCCAGAATTTGATTAGCAGCCCCAGACCATCACACTACCTCCACCATATGTGACTGTTGCTATGATCTTTTCTAAAATGCAGAGGTGGATTCGTACCATCACAGAGCGTGTTGTCATGCTTTTAGCTTCATGCTGTCAGATGGGTTCAGCTGAAGTACTGATTATGCATGTCTGTGTGCGGCTGGTGAGATTTTACTCAGATTTTGAAAGCATGTGGTTGATGTGGTTAATTGACATAATGGGAATAGTATTTTTTCTCCTTTGGCCAGCTTGGTTTGGATAGCTTTGTTTCTCTTAATAAAGGAAATCATTTAAAAACAGCTTTAAAAATGTAAATATGTTTGATGTAGAAACTTGTTTTCTGATCTGAAACTTTTAAGTTTGACAAAAAAAGAAGAAGAAGTTTACATTTGTAAACGGACAACTATGCAACATATGCAAACATATGACCAATAGGAGTCACAATAATACACCGGTGGTGTGATATGTGCAGAGAACACACTCATGTAGTGACAACCCAACGTGTTGCTCAGTGAGTCAAATAAAATGTCAAATTTAAATGAGGAGACTGTTAAATTGCTCAACTTGTATGCAGAGAGCTGAACTCTCCAAAAACCAATTTCCAGTCACTATATTAGATGCAGAGATGAGAAATATGCCTGACAGACAGAGTGACTCATCCACAGTCGAAGTGGGAAGCGGGCATGCAGCAAAGCGGATTTGTCTGGTGGGCATCTGTTGCAGCAGAACTGCTGCCAGCTGAGTGTGTTTATAATTTGCAATCCTCAGAGCTTCTTGTCACTGAGTAACCTGGATAATGAGGCAGCAATACGGTAAACTTAGCTCTGGCGCGCATGCAGGATTTATTTAAGTCAAATTCACATAAGATCCACGCAGAACTAGTCCTGTTTTATTGTAAAGAACACATCAGGGGTTCTCTAATCAAACGTGTTCTAAGATGGCTCTTTTATTGTGAGTTTACTAAAATAGTGCCCAGATCCCGTGGATGGTGATGACACAAAGACCCTACAGGCAGGAAGGGTTGTTTCAAATAAAGCTTCTCATTTAAACTGAGGTCCTGTCATGCAGCAGCAGGAGTTTGCACTTCCACATACAGACACACGTTCTTCAGAATAAACTCCCGAAATGTGCCTGGCTCGTTTTAATACAGCACTGCCCGACTTTAGGCTCCCATCTGTCAAACTGGATGATTTTATCTCCAGAGCAGCTTGCTGTTATCATGTCACCAATATGTCTGAACAGCCTCAGAGAAAACAGATCGTTTTTTTCCCACAAACAGATAATGTTCTGCTGGAGACACGCCATGCTTCTTAGAAATCAAAGACTTCATCTCTTCATATCAAAGCTGGTAAATCATCGTCCGTCCGTCCGTCCCTCCATCCATCCATCCATCCATCCATCCATCCATCCATCCGTCCGTCCGTCCGTCCATCCATTCCGTCCGTCCATGGTCTGGTCACGGGGGAAGCAGCCTAAGCAGGGATGCCCAGACTTCCCTCTCCCCAGCCACTTGGGCCGGCTCCAGGAATGCCATGGCGTTTCCTGGTCAGCTGCAAAACATAGTCCTTCCAGTCGGTCCTAGGTCTTCCTTCAGGTCTTCTTCCAGTTGGACGTGTCCAGAAAACCAGAGAAGAGTCCAGGAGGCATCCTAACCAGATGATCGAGCCAACTCAACTGGCTCCACCCCATCTAAAATGTTAAAATGTGTGTCGATTCAAATAGTACATCAGTCAATCACATGGCAGAAACTCATTTTACTTGGGCTTCTAGTCATGGTAAATAGGACTCGCTAAAATTGACCCTGAGCATTAGAATGGTGAAGAAATTAGATTTAAGTGGCTTTGATGGTACCAGATGGGCTGGTCTGAGTATCACAGAACCTGCTGATCTACTGAGATTTGAACCCACAGCCATCTCCAGAGGTTACTGAAAATGTTCGGACTGATTCTGGATGATGAAAACGACAGAAGCTCAAATAAGCAAATAAGCACTGGTTCCTATAATTCACAGACCAACAGAACTGGACCAGAAGAAAACCTTTACGGGTCGGATGAGTTTGGATTTCAGATGTTGGGTCAGAATCTGGTGTCACCAACATGAAGCATGGATCCATCCTGCCTTGTATCAGTGCTTCAGGCAGATGTGGTTGGTGTAATGGGGTTGGACCTCTCAGTGCCACCTGAGCCTGGTTTAAACAGTAAAGGATCTAAAAGTAGCATCTGTGCTCCAATTAAACAAAAAATGAGTTAAATAAAGAGTTTTAAAGTACTGGAGATGGAATATTTCTGTTTTGTCCGATCAAAAGGTGGTTTCAGGAAATGAAACAATACACTGAGTTTAATGATCATGGAAAAGTTAATCGATTAACCCTTTGATGCATAGTGGTCACTACAGTGGACAGGTACTCAAAATTGTTATTTATTTATTTTTGCTATTAAGCACAGCTGTTGAAGACTTTATTGCATTTGAGCCCCTCCATTTGGACTTCAGTAAGGCAAGCCAACATATTTCATGTTCAGATTGCACGCTGTCCTCTGAGGTGGACATGTAATAAATTGTTTGTAAATTATAAAATTTTACAAGAAATATTTGTTGAAATTTGTTTCATTCATACCTAAAGACAAATGAAAAAAATTGTTTAAAAAATCATGGTTGAAGATTTCATAATTCATGAATCAAAGGGTTAAATTCAAAAATACTTTATTAATCCTAGAAGGAAATCCGACGTCGTTATAGGAATGTGGAAAAGTTGTGTTTAGAGGGGAAATGATAACATGTAGGATAACAATGTATTTATTTATCTGTTTATTGTTTAATTTCTGCAGGTAGAATTCCTCTTTGGGGTAAGTGGGGGGGGGGGTAACTTACGAAAGGAAAAGGAGTACTCAAGAGTACTGTAAAGTATGTAAGAAGTGGTGAAAATATGTCAATATTGTGTTACATTTAATGAATGAGTCAGGTCTACACCTCTGTGACTACGTGCATGCGTAGCATTCAGTCGTGTTTATTTTAAACAAGCTATTAAAACATCCTCAAGCTCGACAAAAGAAAATCATTCAGCTACACAGAATGTTCAGTTTCTCCCAAATTTTTGCAGCAAAGCTTTGAACTCCTTTCTGAAACACAGGGCAACATGTTTGGAGAAAGAAATAAAAAATAAAAAGGATCATGCCATTTGCTGCAACGTTCAAAATAATCAAACAAGCAGATGTCACAGTGATTGCATAATTTCCCACAGACCCAAAAAGTTACTTTGGATGCAGATCTACACCTAACGGTGAAATTTATCAGAGCAAAAACAGACAATGCAGTTCTCTTGCAAGCTTGACTTTATCTTCAAAACGTCTCCCTTTGCATGCCGAGACGGTATCTGATCAGAAGATGACAGAAGAGGAAAAACGTTTTTGGGATTTGGCCCCGAGTGATGGAGTTTAATCCAACAGCGGGAGAGATTCCTGGCTGCTTGCACACTCAGATCCATCTTCATCACAGATACACATCACATCAGTGGGATTAGGCAGAATTTGCATATTATTAAATCAAAAGGTTTTGGCCACAAGAAAAAAAACAGACCCCAGGGTTCAATGAGATGCTGCAGCAGTGGGTAAGACACCAGATTTTCATTCTTGTTTGGGCTCTAGTCCAGTTTTTTTGTTTAACGGATAATTATAATTTATTCCAAAATAGGTGTGTGTGTGTGTGTGTGTGTTTTGAGAGGCAGCTGCTGCTCCTGCAGTGATCCCCTCAGCTGAGCTGACATCCACCTGCACCACGGGAGAGCTGCTGTCATTTATGCAGCATGTCAAAACCAGTCATCCTGACAGAACTTTGTAAACACCACCTTTCTATGGCAAACAATGAAGTACACACACAGAGGAGTCTAACAGCATGACTGGGTTTGAATCCCGGTCAGTGAGAGCAGTGGGAAGGCTCAGGATTCCTCAAAGAAGAGTTGGTGATGGGAAACAAAGATGAAGTTCAGTGTTGTTAGCTCCACTCTAGTTTAACCCAACTGTACTGATGTGAAAAACGTGTTGTCCCTCCCACGGATTCTTCATGCTTTTGCATTTTTGTCAACTCTGAATGTTTCAGATCAGAAAACAAATGTTAGTTATCCATCCATCCATCCATCCATCCATCCATTTTCATCCACTTATCCAGAGTCGGGTCACGGGGGCAGAAGCCTAAGGCGAGAGGGCCAGACTTCCCTCTCCCCAACCACTTGGGCCAGCTCCTCCGGGGCAATCCCAAGGCATTCCCTGGCCAGGTGAGAGACATAGTCCCTCCACCGTGTCCTGGGTCTACCTTTAGGTCTTCTCACAGTTGGACGTGCCCGGAAAACCTCACCAGGGAGGCGTCCAGGAGGCATCCTGACCAGATGCCCGAGCCACCTCAACTGGCTCCTCTCGATGTGGAGGAGCAGCGGGTCTACTCAGAGCCCCTCCCGAATGACCGAGCTTCTCACCCTATCTCTAAGGGAGAGCCCAGCCACTCTTCAGAGAACACTAATTTCGGCCGCTTGTATCCACGATCTCGTTCTTTCGGTCACTACCCAAAGCTCATGACCATCGGTGAGGGTAGGAACGTAGATCGACCAGTAAATCGAGAGCTCCGCCTTCTGACTCAGCTCTCTCTTCATCATGACAGAAAGGTACAACGCCCGCACCACTGCAGATGCAGCACCAATCCGCCTATCGATCTCACGCTCCAGTCTTCCCTCACTCGTGAACAAGACCCCAAGATATTTAAACTCCTACACTTGGGACAGGACCTCATCCCTGACCCGGAGAAGGCATTCTACCCTTTTCCGAATCAAGACCATGGTCTCAGATTTAGAGGAGCTGATTCTCATCCCAGCTGATTCACACTCGGCTGCAAACCGCTCCAGCGAAAGCTGAAGATCACGTTCTGATGAAGCCAACAGGACCACATCATCTGCAAGAAGCAGAGACCTGATCCTCAGACCACTAAAACGGGTGCCCTCCACACCTTGGCTGCGCCTAGAAATTCTGTCCATAAAGGTTATGAACAGAATCGGTGACAAAGGGCAGCCTTGGCGGAGTCCAACTCTCACTGGGAACGAGCCCGACGTACTGCCAGCAATGCGGATCAAGCTCTGACACCGGTCATACAGGGTCCTAACACCCTGTATCAGAGGGCTTGGTACCCTATACTCCCGGAGTACCCCCCACAGGGCCCCCTGAGGGACGCGGTCAAACGCCTTCTCCAAATCCACAAAACACATGTAGACTGGTTGGGCAAATTCCCACGCACCCTCCAGGATCCCCCCAAGGGGTATAGAGCTTGTCCAGTGTTCCACGGCCAGGACGAAAAACACATTGCTCCTCCTGAATCTGAGGCTCAACAATCCGACGGACCCTCCTCTCCAGAACCCCTGAATAGACTTTACGAGGACAGCTCAGGAGTGTGATCCCCCTGTAGTTTGGAACACACCCTGTGTTCCCCCTTTTTAAATAAGGGGACCACCACCCCGGTCTGCCAGTCCAGTGGGCCTGCCCCCGATGTCCACACGATATTGCAGAGCTGTGTCAGCCAACACAGCCCCACAACATCCAGAGCCTTAAGGAACTCCGGGCGGATCTCATCCACCCCCGGAGCCTTGCCACAGAGGAGCTTTTTAACCACCTCAGTGACCTCCGCACCAGAGATTTGAGAGGCCAACCCAAAGTCCCCAGACTCTGCTTCCTTACTGGAAGACATGTCGGTGGGATTGAGAAGGTCTTCGAAGTATTCTGCCCACGATCCACAACGTCCTGAGTAGAGGTCAGCAGCACACCGTCCCCACTATAGATAGTGTTGGTAGCGTACTGCCACAGGCCAAAAAGACCTGATAGGACTCTTTCTTCAGCTTGACAGCATCCCTAACCGCCGGTGTCCACTAGCGGGTTCGGGGGTTGCCACCACGACAGGCACCGACAATCCTGCGACCACAGCTCCAGTCGGCCGCCTCAACAATGGAAGCACAGAACAGGGTCCATTCAGACTCATTGTCCCCCGCCTCCCCCGGAACATTTTGGAAGTTCTGTCGGAGGTGGGAATTGAAGCTCCTTCTGACAGGAGACTCTGCCAGACGTTCCCAGCAGACCCTCGTGATACGTTTGGGCCTGCCTGGTCTGACCGGCATCCTCCCCCACCATCTGTGCCAACTCATCAACAGGTAGTGGTCAGTTGACAGCTCCGCCCCTCTCTTCACTCGAGTGTCCAAGACATGCGGCCGCAGGTCAGACAAAACAACAACAAAGTCGATCATCGAGCTGCGGCCTAAGGTATCCTGGTGCCAAGAGCACATATGGACACCTTTATGTCCAAACATGGTGTTCATTATGGACAATCCATGACTGGCACAGAAGTCCAATAACAAAACACTACTCGAATTCAGATCGGAGGGGCCGTTCCTCCCAACCACACCTCTCCAGGTCTCACTGTCGTTGCCCACGTGAGCGTTAAAGTCCCCCAGCAGAATGAGGGAGCCACCGGAAGGAGCGCTCTCCAGCACCCCCTCCAAGGTCTCCAAAAAGGGTGGGTAGTCTGAACTGTAGTTTGGTGCATAAGCACAGACCACAGTCAGAACCCGTCCCCCCACACGTAGGCGGAAGGAGGCTACCCTCTCATTCACCGGGGTAAACCCCAACGTACAGGCACCAAGATGGGGGCAACTAGTATGCCCACCCCTGCTTGGCGCCTCTCAGTGGGAGCAACTCCAGAGTGGTAGAAAGTCCAACCCCTCTCAAGGAAACTGGTTCCAGAGCCAGAACCATGCTTTGAGGTGAGTTCGACTATATCTAGTCGGAACCTCTCAACCTCACACACCAACTCAGGCTCCTTCCCCACCAGAGAGGTGATATTCCATGTGCCAAGAGCCAGCTTCTGTAGCCGAGGATCAGACCGCCAAGGTCCCCGCCTTCGACTACCACCCATCACACACTGCACCTGACCCCTTTGGCCCCTCCCACGAGTGGTGACCCCATGGGAAGGGGGACCCACGTTTCCTCTTCGGGTTGTGCCTGGCCGGGCTCCATGGGTGAAAGCCCGGCCACCAGGCACTCGCTAACGTGCCCCACCTCCAGGCCTGGCTCCAGATGGGGCCCGGGTGACCCATGTCTGGGCGAGGGAACACGGTTTCCATTTATATAATTCATCATAAGAGGCCTTCGGGCTGCTCATTGTCTGATCCCTCACCTAGGACCTGTTTGCCATGGGTGACCCTACCAGAGGCAGAAAGCCTCAGACAACTTGGCTCCTAGGATCATTGAGACACTCAAACCCCTCCACCACGGTAAGGTGGCTGCCCAGGGAGAGGGTTAGTTATATATATGTAGACATATATAAATATAACTGCCAACCTTAATTGGACTGTATTGTTTTCTCCTGATAAGACTCCCTCTTGCTTGAAGTCAGCCATATTGGAAATGTTTCCAGCAGGAGTAAGGTCAAAGGGCGTTTGGCCGGGGGCATGTTTGGAGAGGGTCTGCAGCTAGGTATTATTGAGTTTAAGGTCAAAGGTCAAACATTCTTCTTCAGAGTTGAATTGTTACAGCATGTGGTCATGAAGCAGCCCCAGACCATCACACCAACACCTGACCGATGCTGTCTTTTTCTGAAATGCAGTTTAGTTGTATACCAGATAAACTTCAAAATTCACTTTTTATTACGCATTCATTTGTATTGAGGTTTGTGGAAATACACATAAACAAATTGTAAATCAATAACGTTTTAGCTTTTAACCGTTTGGCAAGTGAGCGCCCAGCCTTTGTGTTTTTGGTCAGCGGACGTTTCGGTCATGGTGCTCTCCCATGGAGGGAATTTGTGCACACCTTTCTTTCTGTGAATTTCTCTTATTTCCCTCTGGGATTAATGAAGCATCTTTGAATTGAATTGAATCATGAACCCGGACCTGAACCAGGTGAGGCCAAAGGCTCGGGGTCTTTCTTTATGACAGGCTCAATGCGAAATCCTTTAGCCTTATTGTCAGCTTTTGCCGAAACCATTACCTAATCGAGCTAGACCTGGGTGTGGCTGCTGAAACTTAACTCATGCAGTTAATGACAGCTGGGTAATGATTTAATAAGGGAGGCAACTATTTTATCACATAGGTTTAGTTTGGGTAGCTGCTTCCCAGATACTACATTATATTAATCAATGATATAAAATGTCTTTTGCTGGTTTGAAACAGTTAAAGATGACAAAAAGAAACAATACAAACATATTTACAGCACTGTTTATTATATTTATTATAAAAACAATCAAAATCAGACACAAATAGTTGGTTTATATCAAAACATTTAATTTGATTAATCAGTTTCCATTTGTTTCATAAAATCAATTTTTCCTTTCAGTATCTTTCCATGATTAAAGTCTATAAATGTAGTTGTGCAGGCGTCAGTCTGTGATGAATGTTGTGTTGGGATGTGTGAGGGGAGAGAGGCTTTGGCCGATGGAGCCAACAGTGTCCTTGAGCAGGGAAAATCCAGGCACATTGGGATCAAACAGGATGTGAGCCAGAAGCATCCAGTAGTGTCATTCTATCAGAAGTTAACATTTAACTTGTTGTTGTTTTTGCACAAGGCAGATAAAAATAAAGTCCTATGTGTATTTCCTCTGAAGGCACATGAATGGAACCACCTGGCCTCTGAAACATCAACTCAAACAAGGAAAAGCAGCAAATGCCATCCTCTGAGCTGCAGAGTTCATTTTTAAAATGTTTTAGTCGTTCTGGCAGCAGCATGTTTGCTGAGCTCAGATTATTTATTTGCTTTTAAGCCAAAAGCACATTCCCAGAAATGAAGAACGCCACCCAGCCCTACTCCTACCTGGGGAGCACTCCATCCCTCACAAGCCTCCGTTTTTCTAGTCTCACGTTGTTTCATCACGGCCAATTAAGAGAGGGATGTGTGGCGTTTCTAAAAATAAAACCAAACCGCAGAAGTTCTCTTGGCACACGCAAGGTTCTGTGAATGAGGTTAGCTAAAACCATCGGCTCTTCACGCCGAGGCTGCTGAACCTTGTGTCGGAACAGCCGTGCGGTGGATGATCTGATGGGACACAAAAACAATCTGCTGGTTGGTCTTCAGAACTAAAACATTACAAGATCACCTGGTTAACATCCCAGCTTTATGTTCGGACTGCTTTGTGCTCGTGTACAGATCTGAAAAGGAGGCGTGTTCCTCAGATTCATCAGAAAAGAAAAACTAATTCAATGCCTTCATCTATCAGGAAACAACAAAAACTAATCAAATCATCAGATTTAAAGATGAGAATCAACACATCCCAACAAATCCAAGGGATCTTTACAGAACCTGGAGTTCCTGTAGCTCCTTTACGCTCTAAAAGTCGTTATAATAAAACAGTCTCACAGCGGTGCTGGATCCATGCAAGGTTCTGATCTGCTGCTGCCAAATCTGCCCCAGCATAATGCAGCTGGGTTTACGGTACACCGGCGGTGAGAGGAAATAAAGAAATCTCATTAACCTAAAGATAAAAGAGGGAAAAGCCAATCCTTCCATGGATTTTGCAGTGGTTCCTGCTTTAGAGAGCGTCTTCTTTTGCAAGGCACCACACGGGATGCTGTTCTAACACCTGATCTGGCTCGTCAAATAAATCCTTCAGAGTGAAAAATAATGAAAATCAAAACCATCTCCACGAATGGTTAAGACATCTAGCTGTGTGATGTGAACGTGGGCACATCATTTCACCAGAATAAACCCTTTAGAATGGCACACGATGACTTATCCTTGTTAAAGTCTGGAAAACTGACAAAGCAGCAGGATGAAGGTGTCAAATCAGAACCAAGTCTTTATGTCAGACAATCGGATCCTAACATGGTTGGATTATTGGTGAGGCACTGTCAGATCAACTATCCCCCCCCCCCCCCACACACACACACACACACACATACACACAGGTTTTCTTTATGACGGAAATAAAGTAGCGCTGGCCATTCAGTCACTGTATAAAAATAGCTAAACACAATCAAAAATAGTGTTATCCTCTTCAGATTGTTATTTCAGTAAAAACTCTCACGAGTATGCATCGTGTCCAAAGCTGAACAGTCATGTTTGTCTCTGTTGGGTCGCTGATGCAGCGAGCCGTCCTTTCCACCTGAACTCAGGTGTAGTTAGAGTTAGGGTTACTCATGAGGCGTCTGAGCGACCCCCCGACCCCATGAGAGCAGAAAGTAGAGGACGAGCTCTCCACATGATTTTACCTCCACGTTCCCTGGACCTGTTCCAGTTCAGCTCCACGCTGCACGCATCTACATGTCCGCCCCCTCGCTCTTCACCTTCTGTGTTCACAGAGCGGGGGTGGGGTGGGGTGGGGGGGCCTCAGGAGGGTTATAGTCTCTCGATTTCCCTGTATTTCTTTCTCAATATAGACACCTGGTCTTTGAACAGGACTGGGTCCAGCCTCATCTGAGAATGGACGAGAGGCATGGTGCCAAACCAGTTGGCAAACTTGTTCATGCAGGTCTGACGCTGGGCAAAATGGTCCGGGTCGGCCCAGCGGGAAGCTCTGGAGTTCTGTGGGGGTGGAGGGGATGAAAACAAGTGAGACGCTGCAGTCTGTGATGATACAGAGTAGATGAACAACTAACCAGTAAACACCATTTGTGCTTGTTCAGCCTCAACACCAGCTCTGAGCTACACCTGCGTGTGAAGGGATCACACTCACCTGGCCCATCATGGTTTCCTTGTATTGTTTCTTTTGGGTGACCTTGATGGGGGGTAGTTTAGTTACTGAGGAGACAAGAAAATTCATCAGGATGTCCTCGCAGTTTGACATCTGGTCCACCATGGTCCTCAGACTGGCTGGAAGGTAGGTGGTGTACAGGTAGTGGTAGTACCTGTGGGAGAAGAGCGACGGAGTGAGAAGAGAGATGGCGGCACGGTTGGTGTTAGAGCCAGAGAACAGGGTCGGTACTTGTGATAAACGGCAGCCCCCGTCAGCACCATGGAGTAGTCGTTGGTCCATTTGGATGTGTAGCCCCACCGCTCCTTGTTGCTGTCCCAGAAATGGCTGCGGGCCGGGTAACCAACGAGGCGGTCAGGGAAACTCTGCCACACCGTGAGGGCAAAGTCCACCTGGATCAGAGGGAGGGACGGAGAGAACAGGCACGCAGCTTTGTCACATCCAGAGAAACCAATCAAGCAAAAGACCGTTAACGTGGTTTAGTGGGAGACGGACCTCAGTGGTGGAGAGAACCGTGTCTTCATCCAGGCTGAAAACAGCCTCGGTGGGGATGGTGTCGTAGGGAAGAAAGCGACTGCTGATCACCTACACACACACACACACACACACACACACACACACACACACACACACACACACACACACACACACACACACACACACACACACACACACACACACACACACACACACACACACACACACACACACAAATATAACATGGAAGTAGAGCAGCACGATGTGATATCTGAGCATCAACAGCAACATGTCTGTGCGCGTCAGTCACATGACACGTTGTGCTGTGATGTCAGAAGTGAAATAACTAAACGTTCTCATCTAATGTTAAAGCCTAGTTAACATTTCTCCTTCTGCAGGTCCTGAGACAGTATCCGTGTTCCCACAGGTACACCGACGGAGTAGAGCCCAATTTTCTAACTATCCGTCAAAAGCGACGGAGTCCGCAAGCCTGTGATTGGTCAAGATGCTGAAGAGTACACAGCAAGCATTTTATTCGTGGAAAGAAATGACGGTAAACGTGGGTTTGGAGGTGGTGACTGCATGAAGAGGTGGAGGAGAACGAATTCTAAAACATAAACGCACTAGAGGCGACCGCAATGATGGCAGGGTACCCCAGAACACGTTACGCCCTCTGCTGTCCTGGCAGAGAACTGATTCACCACATTGACACACCAACGCCGAAGAACAAAAGGACAACATCTCCATCAGTACATGTACGTGTATGTGTGTGTGTGTGAGTGTGAACTATGAACTAGGTTAAAGGGTTCCTGACACGCAGCGATCCCCCAGTCCCAAAACTTCTTAACCAGCCTGCAGAAGCAGACCACAAGGGGTCGAGTCACGTGATCAAAAACTGTGAGGCATTTGCTGTTTGATGCACCTCTCAACAATTTACCGCAACGGAATTGATTCAAGCTACACAATTAAGAACAGGGGGCGGCGCTTTAAACCCATTGGCCAATAAAGCTTTGTTTTATGGGGTGGGGTGTGACCCTTCACCTGTTATATCAGGTACGATGTTGACCAAAGCTCACACATCAGGATCGGCGCTATAAAAGGTTGAGGCTAATATGAGGACGCTAACAGAAGCTAGGCTAACAGACACATCAGAAGGACATTTGAAGGTTTTATATTTTGTTGGACTGTGGACATTTTGACTTGTTGTGGACTAAGTTTTTAACAGCAGGACGTTGAGTGGGCCCTTGGACATAGAAGCATGGTTTTGTTTAAGATGGCTCTGTTCTGTCAGTGACAGGAGTATTCAAACAACAAACTGGACATTATTTAGCATTTCCTGGTGGTTTCATGAGTGTACTGTGTCTACAGCTATGATTCAATCTCTTTCTGAAAATCGCTGATTTAATGTAATTTACTCCCCGCTGCGTTTAAAACTGTCAGCAACATGGCGGCAGCTTAGCTTAGCTTAAAGTGCTTCCTGTATTTTTTATCTTGTATTATACGATATTAGATGATAGAAAAGAACAACAATGGAATAATAACAGCTGTTACACTGGAAACCTCCTACATGACTGTCGGCTTCCACCTCGTAGCGGCGATCTGTCGTTATAACAGCTTTACATCTCGTACGATCCCTACCTTGTTCTCTCCCTCTATGACAACTAGGGGCACCGCAGTGGCGGGCCAGCGGTGCTTGGCAGGAAGAGCTTTGTCACAGTTCCACAGAATTATCACCTGCACAAAGGATCAGAGTCAGACAAGCGTTCAGCCGCACCTTTCAATCAAACATCTTTAAACTCACTTTTGTGTCTATGCATTTATGCAAACATGTCAAAACAGATGTTCACAAATGAAGAGTAATAAAGTTCATCTCCATATTCATAAACCTGCATGAAGACGAGGATGTGATGAAGACAACCTGCTCCATTTGTCTATTTTAGGAACTGTCTCCCAAACGACTTCAAAGCAGCACACTATAAACACCACAACAGGAAACGGAGACAACACAACTCGACATCAGGATGGAGTGAAACTAGTCACCTGAGCACAGTACTGAGATTTGGCCACAGCCACAAGCAGCTTCATCACGGGTTGGGATAGGGAGACCAGTGGGGTGACCACATGGATGATTGCTGTAAACTTGGGGTTTGGTTTGATACCTGTGGGAGAAAACTAAAGTCATTCTTCTGTGAGTTTTAGGCTTGAAGAAACGGAAATCAGTAAGTTTTAGAAGGACTTTACATGTTTTACACCAAGGTTCCTCACAGAACAATCAACAGAGATGAAACAAGTGTGTGTGGAACGGGTCTGGAACCAAAACTTGCTCAACAGTTAAAAACAGTTTTCTGTGGAGCACGTCTTGTGACCTAGCCACATACCTGTGTGTGCTTTACCTACCAATTTCAGCACGCCTCCAACTAAAACCAACAGAAGACGGGAGAAATATAAAGCAGTTCTACGTGTGGAATGACTGTTGCGTTAAAACTGAGTGGCTCACTCTTTATTCGTTACAACGCCTGCATCACTGCAGACACAGCACCAATCCGCCCGTCAATCTCACGCTACATCTTTCCCTCACCCCGAGAACTTGAGCCAGGAACTCACCCCTGACCCAGAAGAAGGCATTCTACCCTTGTCCGACTCAAGACCATGGTCCCAGGTTTGGAGAAGCTGATGCTCATCCCAGCAGATTCACACTCAGCTGTGAACCTCTCCAGCGAAAGCTGGAGATCATGTTCTGATGAAGCCAACAGGACCACATAATCTGAGAGACCTGATCTTCAGGCCACCAAAACAGATCCCCTAAACACCTTGGCTGCCTCTAGAAATCATGTCCATAAAAGTTATGGCTAACAAGATCTCTGACAACGGGCAGCCTTGGCAGACATCTATTTGGGCAGTTTTAGGGTTAGCAGTAATTCCTTGGTGCTCCTGAGGTGTTTGATGTTCTGGACAACCAGAAACCGTGACGCGTCCATCAAGTTTCATAAACATAAATGTGCCTAACCAAACCTGGCTCATACACCATGTGAAGTGTTATGTTCCTGACCCAGTTTAGCGTAGTAGAAGGGGAAGTCTCTGAGGGAGGTAGAGTACTGAGGCAGAGCAAAGAGTCCACCAGGAAGACTGTTCCACATCAGGCTGCTCCTTGACCAGTGCTCCAACACCCGATCCTGGATGATCTAGATTTACAGGAGAGCGGAGGAAATTCACCAAAACATATGAACATGGTTTAGAAACAGATTCTCAAATCAACGACGGAAGTTAGAGAAAATAAACCAGGAGTCTAGAGACTGAGGTTATTTTGGGATGTCGTGTTTTATTGTAAACCACAAATCCTCCCGTTTAATCAGTTCTCTCTCCTTTTATTGTTTTCTACAAAGACAGGTTATTTTTGGTTGAGCTTCACAAGTTCAATATTTGGTCCATCTGTTAAAAAGCAGCTCATAATCTACCCAAAATACTTTAATACACGTTTAACAAACATCTGAATTAGGTTTTTATTCACAGAAAGACACAACAAAGGGAATTAAGATATATAATTCCAGCTTTAGTTTTCCACATAATTATACATTAAATAGATATTTTACAGAAGTACAAAAGCTGTTTACTCAGCTTTTACTCCAGTTACGTTGAGATTTCTAACTATAAGATGAGATTTTGAATCTGTGACTTTAAAGGCTACGGGCATCAATAACCTCCACCTTAACCCCTCAGAACAACCAGAAGGATGTTTTAATAAAATGACTGGTTACAGAACAAATCAGACCTTGTCTACGTCTTTTTAAATTGTAAAAATAAATAACATTCACAGGAAAACATGATGATGCTAGCCTCGCTAAAGGAGAACACCTCAGCTCCACACTTACCTGCTTCTGACCTTTAAGATCAAATGTCTGTGAAATTATTCTAAGATGGAAACTAGTAGTTCAAACGACTGCTGGCTTATAGGCTCACATGTAACAAAATTGAGACAAGTTTGAAAACTGATCTACTCCTGCTGCCACTCTAGTAATTTAGCTACTAATTCAGGTTTCAAGGTCTAGCACTTTGACATGTAGAGATAAACCTGTGATAGAGGAGTTTAGAGAAGCACGAGTGCTTAACTATGTTTACAGGTCGACTCAGAACGATGTTAAAAGCCTCTTTTACTCTCAGGAATCTCATACATTCTATCTGCTGCTCTGCCCTGCACCCTTATCAATTTTCATTCCTTTCTGCTCTCATCTGTGGCTGTTTGTAATTCTAACCACAGAGCAGCATGATAGTCTGGCATTTGCTGCACAGAAACCTGATAAACGGACCTTGACAGCAACAAACTATTGACATGATTGATAGCCAAACCTGCAAGATGCAGCCTAAAAACAACGCAGCTCCACAACGGATGTCATCCTTATTTAATCTAATCTGAAGCATTTTAATGTCACTTTATATGAACACAGTCTGAAGGCGAAGAGAAACAAGTGACTTTACTGAAGTCATTAACACTTAACTGTACTTGGAAGGTTTACTTGTTTTGTTTTGATCTAGATGTATTTATATTCAAGAGAAGAGACTAAGTTAAGTGCAATCTACAACAAGTCTTTTTAAAGTAATTCCTGTAGAATCCTGAAGCTTAAATATAATGTGTGTGTGTGTGTGTGTTAGTGTGTGTGTGTGTATACATACCTCCAGGGTTGTTAGCACTATCTTCTCCACAGAATTGAAATAAGCCTCCCATAAAAACTGCGTCTGTTGTCTGAGGGACAGAATCTTGTCCTGGTGGATGGAGCGCACCGTTGATGGAATCTGAGACAGCAGAGAGACATGCCAGGAACGTGTTTCACTCCAATTAAACATCAGAACACAGGGATGTAAGAAAATATCCTTACACTGATATATCGCGATAATTCGTGTTAGGATACTGAAATGATACATTGAAGCAGTGTATCGATTTTTTGCAGAAAATTCACATTGAATGTTCTTCTTTTGTGAGGTGCAATTCAAACTCCGACTGCTAGAAGGCAGCAGTTGTAGCGCCTTCATTCTGACAGACTGATCTTGCAATAATCCTGAATGAGTCAAAGGCCCAATCCCGATACTCACACCTCCCCTCTTGCACACTGTGTTCAGGGGTGCGAGTGTGTGGGGTGTCCCGATTCTCAAGTGTGGAAGTTGACCATGCCCCCTTTTCACCCTTAATATGCACTTTCCCCAAGTCCACATCAGTACGGACTTGGGCGAAGGTATTACCCACAATCCATTGCTGCGTAGGAATGTTTAGAAGAAGGCGGACCAACGGCTCAATTGTCTTTTCTAAAAATATCTATTTCCAAGCAAAAGAAGGTAATTTTAGGACGATTAATGACATTTATTGATGCTCTAAATGTTTTAAACTAAGATTTAATGTGGACAGCAATGAATGAAAATTTTGTCAATGTTTTGTTTGAAAGTTGGTAACTCATTCACTGCCAGCGTTTTTCAGCGTTTTCACTGTTTTTTTAAGAGTCACATAACGTTGCGCACGATGATGATGTCGACGCCAAAACAACCAAAACAAAGCGGAGACTCACCTCTTACATCAGGAAGAATCTGCACGTTTCGAGCGTTATCCTTTCTTCATAATCCGTTGTCAAATTGTGATCGGCAGAAGCTTTTCCGGTTTGCGCCTCACTTTTTTTTACAGCTGCGGCCCAAAACGATCTCCTAACACATGGATTTTCTGCTTTCTAGTCACATGAACATGACGTACACGGATGGAGATCAGCTTTAGAGCTGGGATGTTTGTTCTCATGGTGAAGGGGCTTGTTCCGACGCCCACACAGTAAAAAATGCAAATGGCGATTTTGTTGTCAATGGCAGTTAATGAGTTAATATAGATTTTTTTTAAAGTAGCACAAACGGCAAGCAGCATCCCAGCATGCGTCATGGTCGATGACGCAACAGTCCCTGTCCCAATTCGACTTTTGTTTACACACTTGTGTATTACACACTCAAAGCCTGACTGCGCACTTCCTCCAAGTGCACTTCACCGAGGACCACAGGGCGCAGTGTGAGTATTGGGATTGACCCTTAGAAGCATCTGGCCTGAGTTTTACAATTAAATTTCATTTTAAAATTGCTAATTTCTGGCTTTTCATGCCACAATATATCATATGGTCTCCCCTGTAGTGTGACATAAATCGTATCACCAGATCCCTGCCAATACACACCCTTTTAGAACATAAAATAAACCGTCTACAATGAAAACTGGTGAGTGACATTCAGTCTGACCCAGCTTTGAAGTAACTTGAAAAGACCGTAGTAGTTAAGTACACAAGGAGGACTCATAAATACGAGCCTCTAAACACCAAAGTTAAACAAGTGGTGCTCGCTGCAGAACCACAAAGGCGGAGCTGCACCAGAAGGTGGAGCTGCACCAGAGTCAGCCCCGCCCATTCCAGAATCAGCCCCGCCCATTCCATCAGAGTCAGTCCAATTCCTTCCAGTTGTCAGACTTGATAGCATTCTGGAACCAAAGAGGGTGTTATAGCTAAAAAATGCAAGATTGAGGATGGAGTTGAGAAGTTAATTGAACAGTTTTTGTAAAGGTTCCATATAATTGAAAATCTAACTTTTGGAACTTTTAATCATGTTATATTGTCATTTCCTCATAAGAAGCATGCCAAAGCAATTTTTAGCCTCATTCATGCATTTTCCTCCCATCTCAGCTTCAATTTGGTCTCCTCCCCCGAAGCGGGTCTGGTCTTGGTTCTCAAATCTGGATATTCTGTGAATTTTCTGACAAATTATTTCTGAAATGACCTCTACTGAGACACCGCCAATAAACCATACAGCCCATCTCAGAGACACACTAGGCAGCACAATTAGATGTAACGCCGCATGAGTTATAACAGATGTGGTGGTGTAGTGGTTATGGAGTCAGGTTTACATGCAGTTTTGTGCAGGTTCGCCTCCCATTACTGTAAGTTTTAGGTAGTGTACAACCTCTTTTCTTCATTTCTAGCTACACTTGCCAGTACTATGTTTACAACAATTTACTGGTATACAGTTTAACATATAATGACTAATGTGTTTTTTTATTTATTTATTCGTTTATTTAGCCAGTGTGAGTCCATTTGTGAGCAGAGTTTCAACTAAAATGCTGTTTAGGAACGACCAAATTCAAAGAACTTTTACAGACATAAATATTTTCCTGAAAATAAACATTACAGCTAAAATATAAACAAATTAAATGTTTCAGCTGGCTAAATAGATTGCTGACGACCCCACCGAGAATCGAACCAGCATCAGCTGAGGGGAAAGCAAAACTTAACTCAGACGATCTCACCACTAGACTACCAAAGCCCATTCAAAAGTCTGTAATGCTGTTATACACCATTTCTGTTAGACCGGCTGTGGGCAGATATTTGCTGAAAGAAACCTTTTCATTTCGAGATATATTCAGTCTTTGTCATGTAGCAAGTTATATTTATCTTGTTTAATTGGAGCATAGAACATAGCATTAACGACTGTAAACTAGTAACAGCCGTAATTCATGTGGGTCAGGTCAGTTTGCGATAAAGTTGAAAACAAAAACGGAAGTCAGTGGGCTAGGCTGAGTTTGCGTGAATGGGCGGGGCTGACTCTGGTGCAGCTCCACCTTATGATGCAGCTCCGCCTTTGTGGTTCTGCAGCGAGCACCCTCTCAAGTTAAAATCAAAATGGCCATTTCATCAAAAGCCTCTGAAAATTGCTGCTTTATTTGAAACCATTTGTGTCTGTGTAATAAAAACAGTGTTTGTATGCAAATCGACATCTGATAAGTTCAACACGTCTACCTGCAGCAGCAGTCTCTCATCCCCAATCACAGCTGCCGTTTTCCAGTCGATAATTTCTGAGAAGGGAAGCTCCCAGCCATTACTCAGCATCACCGGCACACAAGCTGCCTGCAGGAGGAATATTATACAAACACACTGGTTTAAACCTTTCATCGAGACTAAAAAGTACATGTGATAAATGTCTTCAAGCATTGCAGCAGTCGCGCATCCTTTATATTTCATATGATGTTAGTCTTCAGTTTGTTTCATCCATTGTTTTGTGTGAGTATTTTTAGCTCTACGGCCAATAAAATGAACAACATTTGACTGACGGTCAAATCAAACCAGACCCTTAAATCAACTCATTTCACATCAACTTTGCATCAACAGTCAAGGGCCTTAAACTTTGCTCATACAAATACATTTGCAGCGGTCTCTAGTAAGAATGAATGCCTGTGAGTCACACTCTGGGGAAAAATAGCTCCAGTGCATCCGTTTCAGCAAGGCCAATTCAGCCAGAGGAGAAAGTAGCTTCAGACGACAGGATTTGGAGTCTTACTTCCTGATATTTGGCCATCTCTCCTCTGATTGGCTAACAGCAACACAACTCTATCACTGGCTCTGTCTGGTCTGCAATTTTGATGTTTTATCTCTACAAATACCACAAGCCTGGAGGAGTTCTGCTGTGTGGTGGGAGTTACTAACGCTAACAGTAAGCTTCTACTAGCCAAGACGTTCTCCGCTGTTTCCTGTAAAGGGTCAAGATGGGTGAGTCCATGAATGTTAGTGACGGTGTGACGTAGATCTGTTAGGCTTTTTTAATCCTAGAGTTTCAACGTCTGTTTTCTATCACAAGCTAAAGCAGGAGATAGGTGTAGGAGTAGGGCTGTCGCGGTAACCGCAAAAATGAAATATCGCAATATGAAGAAGCCCACCGCGCTGCATCATGGGCCACCGCGATTACTGAACTTGGTTCAACTCAATGATGCATGTTGAGAAGGATGGCTGCACTGGTATCAAAACGAAACGTTACTTCGCTCCTTTGGGAGCACTTTGGTTTTCAGTACGTCAGCTGCTGCGCAGCCAGAGTCCTTGGCCGAGACAGAGCTGCCACCAGCGGCAAAAAAATAATAATAAACGCTCGGAGACCTGCTGAAGTCCCGGACAAGCACTGCTTCTGCAACCGTACTGAAGAGAGTTTGAGCCGAGCTGGAGCTCACTCGCTACCTGCAGGAGGAACGCATCCACCCTGAAGAAAACCCACTGACATGGTGGAGCAACAACCGGGAGAGATTCCCTTTGCTCGCCAGAGTCGCACGCAAGTACGTGAGCGTTAGTGCAACGAGCGCACCATCCGAGAGGGTTTTCAGTGTTGCTGGAAATGTTGCCACCCCTCTCAGATCCTCTCTCAAACCGTATATAGTTATCATGCTGGTTTTCCTTGTAGGTAACAAGGACGTGACCGAGCTATAAAGCACCGTCATTCGTGTGTGTGAAAGTGAAATGATAGTGCGCCCGCCCCCCGGCGCGCGCGCGCGCCCGGTACATGTAATTTTTTATGCTTGATTTTAAACAACTAAACAAAATGGGGACTTGTTTCTTATTTGTTAGATGCTGCAGCCAAATTTGCATTTAAAAGTTTAACCTTCTCCTGAATTTTGTTGTTTTTAAGTTCAGTCGGACTCCGACTGTCGCAGAAACAAACGTTACTGCGATCTGCGTGGTTACTGCCCTTTGATCTGCATTCAGTAAAGTGTTATAAAAGAAGGCACGACAATTTTTAACCTTTTTTAAATGTGTAAACATTATGTTTAGATAGTACTGGAATAAAAAAAAGGGCTGCAAAAATATCGCACACCGCAATATTAAGCCACCCTGAATCACCGCAGGAGGAATTCCTCAACCGCGACAGCCCTATGTAGGAGACTATTTTCATGTTCAGCCTGCATGAAACAATCAGAGTAACCAGTCATTTTCAAGCATAAGTAAAATATGGTTTCTCAGTGAGGCTCAACTTTAAAACAGTTTTCTTCCCTAAAGCATGATTTTCCTGCACTGACTTTTGTGCTTGTGTTTTGTATGTTTAATGTACTTGTGCGTGCGTGTGTGTGTGTGTGTGTGTGTGTGTGTGTGTGTGTATGTGTTGGAAAGGCAGTATCTAGCCAGCAGTGACAAGTTCTGTAATCAGCTAAGCAGGATGCCATTTGCTGATTGATCACCAGCATACATACACGTACATCAGAGCGCCACTGAGCTCGTCTAATCTCCATGTTGTCATTAGCAAAGGTAACAATCTGCTCAAAGGCTGCCACACTTTACCTGCTCCTCTGCTTCCAATCAAGAATCCTATAGACCAATCTTGTCTTTATACAGAAGATCTCACACACGTGCGTGCACACACACACACACACACACACACCACACACACACACACACACACACACACACACACACACACACACACACACACACACACACACACACACACACACACACACACACACACACACACACACACACACACACACAAACACACACACAAACACAAACACACACACAAACACACACACTAATAACACTTTGGCCTCACGTGGGAAAGAGAATATTTTAGTAATTCAGGCTTCTAGCTTGTCACACAACACTTGCATCAATAATGCAAAGGCCAAAAAATGGCCTTCCCATTTCTGGGTGATGCAAATGGTCCTTATTTACACACAGTTTAAATCAGTCCCTGCGCATCCTGTAACATTGATGTCACAGCTAACACACAAGCCATTTCATTTCAGATAGCCCATCTCCAACGAACGTGCACCAGTAGAACAGACCATTTAACAGCAGATCCCAGCTGTTTTGACCCCCTTGAGCTCAGCTAAAAACATGTTTATTGAAAACAGATTGCCCCATTTCTTTCAAAAGAAGGCCTGTGTTTCCTAGCAGAATCAAAGAGAGTAAATTATTAATGAAGAATAAAGAATGAATAAATAATTTAAGAGCAGTACATAATCTTTGTAAAACTGAAGTTTTCTGAGCTGTAAAGGATTATATAGCAGTCAGTATTTCAACAAACATCCTAAATCCTCATAATCAGATCTCAATCCAACAAACATGAAACTAGTCATGAAAAGAGTCATTCACTGGTTGTGGACTTATTACAAGAAACTACATTTATTGGATTAAATAGATTTTTATATTTTATAGGGGTGTTCGACTTAATTAGCCTACCGTTATTATCGTTATTATGTCGGAAATAATCGGCATTGATTTTTACTCTTTCAGCTGCAAAACTTTTACATCCCATGCAAATATTACAGCTCAAACTCTTCAGCTGCTTCTCCTCTCACTGAAAACGTCAACATTTGACAGATCCAAGGTTTATGTTGCTTTGGCACAACTGACCTAACTTAAATTGAAGCAGCTGTCATATTTAGCAAATATGCTAAATTTTTCAGCATACATGATAGAATATATGTGATGTTAGGTACCTAAACTTGTTAACTTTTTCTTTATGAGGGAGGCCCTGCATATATTGGTACTGGTTTATATATCAATAACAGGCCGTTAACATCAAAAATTAGGCATTAGACTATAATGGAATATTAAATATCAGTAACAGAGCCGACCTAAGAGCATCCCTAACATTTATTGTACTTAAACTGTATGAAAACTTTACAGGAACTGTTATTTGAACTGAGTGTGCTGCTTTTTGGCACCATAAACATCTGCAGAAACGGGATGACTGAAGGTAAAAACGAGAACGTTTGAAGTGAAAGAAATCAGAGTTTCAGTGATTTGGATAAAATCAAGACTGAAAGAGAATGAAAAATGAAAAGGAATTTGTGTGAGCAAAACAAAACGGCTGAAGTTTCTTGTTTTCCTCTGGACTATAGCTTGTTCTGCAGAATAAGCATTTTCAGACATGAAGCATTAAAACAAAGAAAGAGGAGAGGACAGAATTTTTGAGTAGATGGACGAGGAAAACAACATGATGGAAGAGAGTGACCGAGTCGGAGGCAGCAAATGAAACAGCTAAAGAGACTCACCGAGGGCTTCACTTTAGCTTTACTGTCCTAGGAACCAAAACGTCTGGGTCGATGCAGAGCAAGATTTCTAGAACCAGACTTGTACATTTTTTTAGCTGATTTTTAAACACTCTTTGCGAACTGTGAGAGTATGCGTTGAGTATAAACCATATACATTGGTGCAAACAGACGATGTGCCTAATAGTGCGGTGCCCTCCTTGGCCGTATCAGCACACTGCTCTGGACTGACCTGCAAAGCCTCCAGGAAACGGAAGGAGCCCAGCCTTCGACCTCGAGGGACCAGACAGAACGTGGAGTTGTACAGCATCTCTCTGTATTCGTACCTACATGACAGAAGAAGACATTAAAGAAAATAGATGACAATGTAATCCATAAATAGCATTAACACTTGAAGCACAAGGAGCAGCATGAGAGTCACCTCCTGGAAAGCAAGAGTATTTTCAGGAAAAATCCAGTCTCCATCCCATCCAATCCAACCCTCAGGCAGCACCTGCCCTGACTAAGGAGCTGCCTGGAATTCCTTCACTGAAGTTATAAATGAATACAAGAGAAACTTGTCCTGCTTGGTTAACAATGGGATTATGTTGTACTAATAAGCAGGATTGGAATACTGAATGTAAATGTTTGCAAGGTGTCATTTAGAGGGACAAACTCATGCTAAATTTTGGAATCCAGTTCAAATTGTGGCCATAATTCCATGAATATAAAGAATGCGTAATGGCAACGTAAGATAAGTTCCTATTTCCTGTTGTACTCTTGGAGCTGTTTCCCTAGCCTCTCCTTTACTTATACAATGATTGCACTTAGTGCCTCACTACTGCAAAACACAACACCCCCTCTTTACACCAGGGTGTCCAAGCTAGTCAAGAGGGCCAAAATCAAATTTAATGTCTTTGTCAGACATAAAAACATGTAAATTTTAAATTTAAACTATGTTAAAATGTTGACTCGTGGCGATTTATTTTTCATTTACACTACTATCTAAATATTTTCTACAGTTTTATTTCTCGTTTTACATGATTATATTTCATTACTTGCTTTGCATGTTCTATATGATTATACTTTAGCATAGTTTTATTATTTAAATTATTTTAATGTCTATATCATTTTATTTATTACTTATTTTCTAATTTTTGTCATTTTTATTAGCTCTTTTATTACATTTTTACTCATTTTAATCCAGTGTTTCCTCTGTGAGGGCCCTCTGCCCCGGGAGCGGTGGTCGACTGTAGCTTCCTGGGCGCTCTATAGGTGGGGGTCTATGCTCCCCCTCCACTGAGCGCCCTGACTTAGTGTGGAAGACCTGATGCTGCCGGGACAGACGGCTCCTCTGATGGCGTTTCCTTGCGTTACCATACTTGGCTCTTCTGGACTCAGCCTAATATAATTTTTACTTGTGTGTGTGTGTGAGTCTGTGTGTGTGTGCGTGTGCTTGCATATGTTTGTTAATGTTTTTAACCTGTTATGGGAATCTGCGGTCATTTTGTAAAGCACTTTGAATCACACTTTGTTTGAAAAGCGCTTTAGAAATAAAATTTGATTGATTGATTGATACTAAAATATGCCCAAAATAGACGTATTTGTCCCTCAGGCCCATCTACCCTGGTGGTTTTGCTGTTTGGTCACAGACTAGATTAGTTTGCTATATATTTTTTCCAAACAGATTACAGTTCAAGCCTTCCGATGATAAATCAGCAGGTGATCTCGCCTTGAAAAAGACAAACAACCAGAAACTGTTCCTGTCTTTAGCAGAGATGTCACAAAGAAATGAACACTGCTCTCAGCACGGTCCAACACTTGCAGGAGAAATGGTTTGTAAACTAAACTGAAAACTTTACCTTTAATTCCTAAAAGCAACATGAGGCATAAACTGAGCAGAGGCACACTGATGAAACTGCAGGGCCCCTGCCTGCAGCGCTCTAAAGCCCGAAATCTATCAACATCGAAGGAGTAGAAGCTAAAAAAACACAAAGCCAGCTCACACAATCATATTTAAAATATACCCAACTGTGGACTGCTCGAGTTGCTCCTTTCCTAAGGAGTGATTTGATTCAGCATTCACAGAGATTACAGACCACCATTAAGCCCAACAAACCAATGATCAAAGCAGAGTTCCTGCACACCTTTAAAAAACGCATGTTTAAATCCATATCAATGAATGTAAAACTCAAATCAATCCCATTTCATGTCAGTGAAACCCCGCAGAAAGCCAGATGTTCCTGCTGTTGCAGACTCGCCTCTACCAGATGGCTGCCTGTAGGCTGGAGCGCTCCCAGGGTAAGCTGCTGCACATCGGGAATCTTCAAACATCGACACAGTTCCGGTACTTTCAGCAGAAACCTTCGCCCTTTCTCACGTTCAGATGTAGGTAATTTTATTAGGACTTGCCATTAAAAACAAACAGTTGTTGGTGAGAAGTCTGTTATGTCTGACAGATGTCGGATGGATGTCAGCAATTAACTTTACACCACATGAGATGATTCCCATATTTTCAAACACCCCAGTATCCAGATGGTTAGCAGTGAGCACAGCAGTTTGATGGCACCAAGCTGATCATCAGAGAGAAGTCACAAAGTAATGAGCTAAAGTAAGTAAGTTTCTTTCCCAATCAGGTTGTACAAACAAACCGAACACTTCAAAACTTTTACTTTTAGATGACTCAGATTTTATTAAGATGATTTAAACACAGAGCAGTCACACAGAAACAACTTAGGATTTCCAATGTCTTCTTTTTTCTTCATCGATATCCGATATACTGATTAAAGTCTGATTTTTACTTCATCAGCTCAGGTGTGGAGCTTGATGAAGATGCTTTTCTCAGACTTTTCTGTTGTCTGGGTAAAGTTCCAAAGCAAATCCCTGCCATGGACCACAGAGGGAGCAGCGCTTTTCTGGGGGTATCCTGCCACCACTGCAGTCACGTCTCTGACTAACGAGTGTATTTATATTGTGTTCATGAATTTCAGACACTTTTACCACAGACACATTTGTCCCTCACTCTCCTCCACCTCATCTTGCAGATACCTTCTTCAAACCCACAGTTCCTGTAATTTCCTTCCGCGAAAAGCAAGTTTGCTGCATATCTTTGTAATTCTTTAGTCTTGGGTGTATAAATGTTCATATCGTCAGACTTTTCGCCAAGACATTCTCCGTTCCGTGTCTGCCGGTAGATATCTTTGGCACTTGTTTTATTTTTCTGAGGAAGAATGGCGGTGCTGTTGACAAATTCAAAGGAAGCAGCATCCTGACCAATCACATGCTTGCGGTCTCTGTCACTTTTGATGAACAGTTATAAAAATCGGGCATCTCTCCGTCACCCTCTGCAGGCTTGCTGAAGAGCCCCTACAATGATGCATCATGGGATTGCCTCTCTCCTCACCCACGCAGATGAAGACGTATAAAGCAGGCTTTAGTCTGAATCTAACCCTAACCTTTGTATACCGATATAGTCTACTCTTATAGACCATAGTACACCTTCAGTTTCTGATACCGGTAAAACCAGATAGCTATACAGACGGGGTTGCTCCTCACAACAAAAACAAAAAAATAACCTAAATCTTTTAAGGTAAACGACATCACATCTTTTATCATGCAAACTTAAACTTTAAAAATGATCTGTGCAAAGCATGACAAACACTTAAACAGTCCCTCACAGTATGTGCATAGTATTTAAAAGTTGTGTCACTTAAATAGGTAAAACAATGAAGCTTTCTGTGGGTCTGAACGCAATGGTTTACTCCAGGAGAAAGCATGTGGTGAACTTTGCTTTATTTGCTGAGGATTTAACCTCAGCCAACTGCTCAATCAGAGCAACCACACTGTTGACGTTCCCTGACCATCGGTAGCTACTAGCCAGGAAGGCAGAGTTTTTATACAACCACTTAGTGTGTGTGGCCTGGGAGTAACAGACTAGTGCTGAGATGAGTAAAGAAGAACTACTGTCTTCTGTGGCAGAGGAAACAAGCTCAAAGAGCATCAGGTTTCCACAGTCAAGAGGACTTAACACTGACAGGCTGCACTAAATGACAGCATTGAGTAAAAAAAAAAAGTAATACCTAAAGTAAATAACTTGCCTGCGTATGGTGTTCACTAGAGAGTTGTTCACAGAACTGGAAGCACATTCAAGTGATTTGTTTGACACGTTGTCAAAAACCAAGATGGAGCAGGATAATTATAGCTTATATGTCCTAATTTAGGGGCTGCATCCTTCCAAGCAGGGTTGGGCGGTAAACTGAAATTTTACAGTTACCAAAGTTTTTGACGTCATTTTGCCCATGTTGGTATGTCAGTTATTAAAAAAATAATTCAATGTGAGCAGGTTGCTCATGTCCATGTCCCTTTAAAAAGCTGAGACACAGACCAGTAGAGTCCTCATCACAGCTAGTCATGTGAAGTCCCGTTACTCTAGTTCAGTTGTCTCTCTTCTTGTTACCAGTCTGGAACCAGGGAAAGACGAAGAAATAGAAAATGATTTAATTGTAGAAGCAGCAGGCTGTTTGCAGTCAGTCGGTTCGCTACTCGCGGCTGTCCGCCGTTACTCGCCATCACGTGCTACAAGTACAAGCAGTAAATTTGGTTGAGGAGAAGCTTGTTTCATCAACCATTAAGCAAAATTAGGGACTCAGCAAGAACAAGACAAGCGTAAACCGTAGGAAGACTGTAGCAACAAGTAGAAGAAGAAGAAGAAGAAAATATCATTTCTATAGAGTCAAGTCAAGGTAACACCTGCAGTACAACCACTCTTCCCAGAGAACCTGAGTACCAGACAACTCCAACGTGACCATATTCACATGATGCAGCTCTTCTGTAAAATCCATCTTTAAAATACAAGAGATTACATCTTCAATAATTTGTGTTTGCAGGAAATTATATATATACTGTATTCTATTTTACTTAATACTTGTTCAGTTGTGCTTAGTTTTTAAATATTAACTAAAAGTACTTGGTAGTCTGTAGAGGTGTGAATCTTCACTTATCTCCCGATTCGATTCGATTACGATTATTGGGTCAACGATTCAATTCGATTCGATATCCCGATGCATCACGATTATTTCATATTGATTTGTTTTCATCGATAAATAGAAGATGTCAGATAATTGCTTTTTTTTTAATCTAAAAAGGAATTGATACAACCTGCCATCCCTCAAAAGCTCTCCATTAACAGGTTAGGACAAAACATTTAAACATTTAAGAAGATTTAACAAAGTAAAACATCTGTTTCCTCGTTCAACACCACACCTCAGGCTGAGAAAACATGCTTTACAAAATCTAAAAAAGTACTGAAAACCCACAGGACACATAATGTAATAATCAAATACATTATGGGTTCATATATGAGTGTTTAATGTCTCTGAGCAGCTCTAGAGTCCAATATTTATGCCACAGTTGAAGGTGTCAGAAATAACACCAAATGAAATGTTTGACTTAGTTTATTTTATTTGAACCCAGTGGTTCATTTCTGAAATGTTGGAGAATGAATCAAGTTCTGTTTGATGCAGAAAACAATAAAACAAATTCCAATAATATTTAAGATGTGTGTTTTATTCTTTCTGATAACACCAGCAGAAGGCTGTGGGCTGGATTAGGATTAAATTACCCAGCTGATGGATCTCTTTCACTAACCAGCTAACTACAAACCTTTCCACTAACCTGTCCTGTGTGACCCTCACCCTTTAACCCTCATGTTCATGCTGTCTCTGAGGAGCAGATAAGAGACAAGCCTCCTGTAACTTAAAATGAACCAAACCTTCCTCCCAGTTTCTCTTTAAGCTGAATTTAACACCAGTTTATCATCATGAAACAAAAGAATAAAGTGGAACAAGAACTTCTATCTTCTATTTCTCTCCTTTTAACTTCTCCGTGTCCCTAAATAAAAGAGACAGACGATCACGTTGCAGCCGCCATCATTGACCCCGCCCCCTCCCCCGAGACCGAATCTCCCAGCATCGCAACACTCGGTCTGACTGAGCGCTTCCAGGAGAAAAAATAATTAAATTATGAAAATAACGCGTGTTTGGAGCATCGGTTTGGAGGGGCGTCCTCGGATCCTCTTGTGTGAGCAGACAGTCTCTCTCTCTCTCTCAGTCGCTGATAGAGCGAGCGGAGCGCGCCGCATGACAACCCGCTCAATTAACATAATTCACGGCCCAAATCCAACAGAACCGGTCGTGATTCGGTTCCGGTTCGGTCTCAGGTTACAACTCAAGCGCTCAGCCCTGCAGTACCACATTAAGGCGGAACCACTTGGTAAATGTGGAGGACGCTCACTCTGACAGATTTGGATGCTGCGCTGGTGCCGCCATTAAAAACAAAACTACATTCCACTATAATCGATTATGGCGTACTCTTCTACGATGCAGAATCGTTTATGTCCGCATCCCGATGCATCGATTATTTGATTATTTTCCTCAGCTCTAGTAGTCTGCAGTTTGTAGTTTTAAGTTGCAATAAAAATAATTGCAATAAATAGATCTAAGGGAATATTACTATAAAACTGGCTGTGGAGTAATAATGTTGCCTCAGACCCATCTTATGGACAACTTTTGTTTTTGTGCATACAGGTAATTATCGACCACACTGTTAGAAATTACCAGCATTTCACATTAATTTAAAGTAATATTTTACAGTAATTTATTGTAATTAAGTTTCCCTGTAATAACCCATTGAATTAATGTAAAAATAAAATATCCTTGGATTTTACAGCATTTAACTCCTATTTTACAGTATAATCTTGCCATGTAAAACCATCTGTAATATTACAACCAGGAATTTTATTTTCACAGCAAAACTGTAAAAAGTGCACTGATTTCACACCATCAAACTGTAACATTACAGTAAAATATTGACTTGGAAGTCACGTGACACAGGCAGCCTATATACTGCCAGAACAATGAATGACGGATGTAACATATAATGTTCATGAAATTTAAAGACATAAAAGTTCAAAGATGAGCTGATTTTTGTTAGGTGGTAAAAGTTATTTTACATTTTGTAGTGGACTACAACTCTTGAGTTGCCTTTTCTGGACAAATGTTGGAGCATTAAACGTTCCAGAAAATTATTGCTTTTTTCCGTCCGGCGGATCCACGGGCAGACTGGAAGGGGAGGAGACTTCCTCTAACCGAACTACTAATTTGAACTGAAGGCGCGAAATCCCTCTTTCCCTTTCTCCGCCGGTGAAGAAGGTGAGCAACTTTGTTTTTACAATGATATTTACTTTTTGTTGAACGTTTATTGCATGCCGCAGATCATATATATTGTCTTTAAAAATGTTGCATCGAAGGCTGCATGTGGAAGTTGGTCTACCAGCTCAGGAACGTTTTTTAAGGGGGAGGGGGGGGGGGGGAGGCGCGGCTATCTATTGTTGATGGAAACAATGGGGGGTTGACAAATGAAACATGATGTGCCGTGAGGCAAAGCGATGTCAGACCCATGATTTACCGCAGAGCGGAGCGGGTGCAGCTTGGAGCACTTCTGACGTGTTGCGCTCCACTTTTGTATGCAAAAACGCTCAAAGATATTGCCAATTAATGCTGCGTTCACACTGGCCATAACGTATACGTCAAACAGCGCGCATAAAGCCCCGTATTTGAAGCCCTATATTTTTTTTACTTTGGCCCTTGTAACGTCTGCCGCTGCCTCAGGAACCCCCCCTGCTGCAGGGGGGAAAGAGCGCGGGAGGGGCTCTCTAAACTTATCCAACACGCAGAGTTCTTCACCAATCTTTTTCCAAACGAAGTCCTAGTTATGCCGATCTGTTTAGGCATGACAGGAGGGGCCATACGGTTCGCGGTGATTGAATACGACGATAAGTTTATGCTCTATGGCTGAAATTCTTAAATGCTTGTTTTTTTTTCATGGAATCTGGCTCGTAGTAGTGATATGACAACAACAGGCGCTCTGATTGGTTGCTGCTTGTAAAGCGACGCAGCTGAACGTTGAAGCTTGAAAAGTATCAAGCTTTGACGGAGCCAACGCTGTTGAATCTCATTGCAGAAAAATAATTAATTGCTGTGCATTCATTTTGCACATGTATAAGATACAGATAATTAATATGGTTAACAGATACAGATAATGCTGTACTCACTCATCCTTAGAAATCTCTGTCAGGGTGTGAACTTTGACTGTACTCATTATCTTATTTAGAATAGAATAGAATAGAATAGAATAGAATAATCCTTTAATAGTCCCACAAGGGGAAATTTGGTTGTGTCAGCAGCAACATCACACATATACAAACAATGCAGGACACAGAACAGAAGCACAGTTATTACATATTTACATCATGGACAATAGTTACCAGTTATTTGATTTGATTGCAAGTATAACCAATGTACTGTCATTTTTGCACACTATAATTAATAATCCAGCTGTCATATCTGCACAATGAATGACTAATATATTATGCACATCAGACTCACTTTGATTATTACTGACTCACCTCGTTTAATCATAACTGAATAATCCCTCTGTTATTTTACACAGATTGGTGTATTTGTGTTTGTAACTACCGACTTCGAGATCACTGCTGCTATTTCCACTATTTATCATCCACATTTTCACTGTTGCCGCCACATTCATCTGGAATTCTCAACCTATTTAGATACTACTCCCAGATATACCCGAGTGCTTTCTTTTCTTAAATACTTGTTTTATTGTTCTTTAACTGCTTCTGCTACTCAACTGCTCATACTTTCATACACACATTTCCTAACTGTGGGACAATGAAGGAATACTTATCTAATCCTTGGCTATGGTTTCCTCTTGCTCTGCAGTCCTTTCAAGATATGTGTGATAAAGTAACTACAGAGTGAAAGGCACTCTGATTAGTTGGCGCTCATAACACTGCGTTTCTTTTTGTTAGCAATGTTTTTTTTAGTATCGGTTATCTACTTATCACTGTTATCTACAACATTCTGACCTAAAATTTGTGTTCTTCACCTTGCTTCCCTGTGTTGACTTGAGTATGCCTGTATTCTAGGTTGGACTGACATCTTGATACTTCTGTACCTGTGTCACACAAATTTGTAGTTCCTGTTGCTGGTGCGACTAAGGTAGTTACTGTTTTAATCATGAGCATTGCTGTTTGTGTTTTATTTCATTTTGATGATGAATAATAATTGTAAAAATTACTGTTTACATTGATAGAAAAATCTCAAAGTGCTACTGAAAACACACACATAAATAAATACAATTGTCTGATGAATTAATGCCTATTCTATGTAATTAATTTTTAAAAATCATTTTACGTATTCAGTCACAACAACCTGGGCAGAGAATTAAACATAAAAATGAAATAAAACTCTTGCGCTTATTTTAAGAGTACTTGATTTGGTTGTTCCTCCACAGCATTGAATGTAAAGACTCATTTCTTTTTGAAAAAAATCTAATAGTCTGATTTGGCTAAGTTATTGGCTTGAGGTTTTGAACTTTTGCCTCGCACAGAATATATTACTTCTCATAGGGAAATAACTGTTAAAAACAAAATAAAAATCTGTAAACGTGGCCCCTCTACTCACTATAGTCAATATATGCCTGTTAATTGTAATGCTAATACATTTTGTAACACATTTTAAAAGATAGCAGGCCACACAGGTGCCTTTATCTATTTTAATATTGCCTATATAAAAATCCGGGCAATGGCCAATACCAAAAAAGGTTAATATATTGGCCTGGTATACCTGTCTGCCTCTACTGCACATTTTATAATTATATGTACACTGTTTTAAACATAGGCTTACTTACAATGATCACAATGTGCATGCAAACTTAAAATTGTATTGTTGGTTGCCTTTGTGTAATTTCTTCTTTATTTTCTTTCTAGATCACCAGAGAGCGAGGCTGACCACACTGTAAGTGACTAGTTGACATGCTTCACAATGTTCAACTGCAAATTGGTTGGGTGTGAGCATGTCTTTAGGAATGTCCATAGCTATGTTCAGCACACCAAACTGCATAGCAATGTCCCCAACTATCAATACCAGTGTGGTGTGCCTGATTGCTCATGGAGGTGCAGAAAACACACGGGACTGCAAATTCATATGTATAGGCAGCATAGGTCTAACCCGCAGACTGCGGGGAGTACACTGCCTGACACGTCAGCCCTACCAACTAATGCACCCTTAAAATGTCTAGTTGAGGTATGTGCATTTAAGTGCAGCACTTTGGCCTCTCTTATTGGGCATTTGAAGAAGCACATAAGTGGAGGATTAGAAACAAGATGTCCATTTAGGGATTGTGATTGCACATTCACAAACGTGTCCAGTTTTGCTTCACATATTTGTAGAAAACATAGGAGTGTTGAGGATTCAGTTTTAAATGATGTTGTTTTAGACAGGTCTATAGCCACAGAGCCATTGCCAGGAACCAGTCAGTCATATTCAGAACCTGCTGAGGAACATAATGAACCACAAATGCCATTAGTTGTAGATGAAAACCTCTTTTTCCAGAACCTTACACTTTTCTACCTAAAAATGCAATCTAAGCTACTCTTGCCAGCAACCACTATTCAGACCATCATTGATGGGTTTCAAAGTGCTCATGAACTTGGCCTGTCAAATTCCCTAAACATTCTAAATGAGAAACTAAAGGAACTCGGAATCCCTCAGGCCACTATAAGCAGCATCATTGAGGAAATGAACAGAGAGGATTTACTCTCACTCTATAACAGGGAAAGGCTCAATACCGATGCAAAGAGGAAGGCTGCTTTTAAAGAATCTTTTAACTATGTTCATCCTGTGCCTTTGCTCTTGGGCAATGATGATGATGACAAGGAGTGTTTTGCTCAGTATATTCCCATGCACGAGACCTTGGTGACACTTTTCAAAAATGAGTCTCTGCGTGAACAGTACACCATGACACGTTCACAGCCATCTGCTGATGCTGTCTATCAGGATGTGAAGGATGGAGAAGGCTTTCAAAGAAATCCAGTGTTGAAAGCTGACCCTTCTTCACTTGGTTTAATACTGTACCAAGATGCTTTCGAGGTTGTCAACCCCCTAGGCTCAGGGAAAAAAAAGCACAAGGTTTTAGCTGTTTACCTGACTCTGACTGACATCTTGCCTTACAACAGATCTTCAATTGATCAGATGCAACTTGTTCTCTTATGTAGGGAACAAGACTTTAAGTATTTTGGGGTAAACAAAGTTTTTGCCCCCCTGATTGAGGACCTCAAAATTCTGGAGCAGAGAGGTATCCTCACATCTGATGGCAATGTACTAAAGGGCTCTTTAGTTGCCATTGCAGGAGACAACCTGGGATCCCATTCTATTGGGGGATTCTTGGAGAACTTCAGTCGGTCTATATGGTTTTGTCGCTACTGTGAGGTGTGTAGAGATGAATTCCTGGCTAACCCTATATTGTGTGGTACAAAAAGAACAGCTCAATCATATGCATGTAACTTGCAAGAACAGAAAACTACTGCCACTGACTCTGTATGTGGCATCAAGTTTGACTCTCCTTTCAATCAGCTTTCACATTTCCATGTTTGCCAGCCTGGCCTACCACCATGTCTAGGCCATGACTTATTTGAGGGAGTCATTGCTTATGACCTGCCCTTATATATTCGCCATTTAGTTGAGGAGAATCATTTCACATACCTGCAGTTAAACAGGTGCAAGAACCAGTTCAGATATGAAGGTAATGATGGTAAGGACAAGCCAGCAGACCTCTCTCCCAGCAGCAACAAGCTAAGTGGACACGCAGTTCAGAACTGGTGTTTCCTTAGACTTCTCCCACTCATGGTGGGTGACAGGATTAAAGATCCCTGCGAAAATGAGGTGTGGCTAATAATTTTGCAGCTCAGGGAGATTGTTGGGCTCATCTGTGCACCGGTGATTACAGAGGGCCAGGTTGCGTATCTTAAAGTCCTCATAGAGGAGTACATAGTCACCAGGACGAGGCTTTTCCCCATTGCTCCCCTCAGACCAAAGCACCATTATCTGTGTCACTATCCATCTCTCATCATTCACTTTGGCCCACTTATACGACTATGGACACTGCGGTTTGAGAGCAAGCACACATTTTTTAAACAGTGTGCCAGAAAATTGCACAATTTCAGGAATTTGTGCAAAACTCTAGCAGAGAGGCACCAACTTCTACAAGCTTACTTAAGTGTGGGAAACTTGTTCCCTCCACTTGTACAAGCAGAAAAGGGGACTTGTTTCCATGTTGAAGATTACAATGACAGGATCAGGGCATCTGTTGCCAGTTGTCCATTCCAGTTACAGTCGGCAGTAGCTTGTAACTGTGTTACAGTCAAAGGCACAGATTACAGAAGGGGGATGTATGTATTATTACAGAACACTGATGATGGGCTTTTCATGGGGAAGATTATGCTCATTATTGTTGAACATAATCTTGTCATTTTTGTCTCCGAGAAACATACTTTTGTAAAGTTATGTGACACAGGCGTGTACTGTGACCAAGGAGTGATCCAAGACAAATATGTGTGCATTAAGCATGAAGATCTCCTCGACTACTATCCCCTTTCAGCATACAACGTGTATGATCAGTCCCTTATTGCTCTCCACCATTCTTTTCCAGAAGCAGTATGAGTAAGGGTGAAAATGAGGATACAGGATATGTGAGGAGAGATGTGAGTAGTAGAGCAGGCTATGTTGTCATAGCTGATATATTTTTTTTTGGGTAGCCTTGAATACATTTGAATCTTTAATAGGTCGGTTTCACGTGAAATTCTCTTTATATTCTATATCCTGTATGCAGGGTAACTAAAAATTATTTGCAAGTAACCATCATAACAGTCAAAATGCCTATTTCTAGTTTTAGTTTTTTGCTAATTCCTAAGTAGTTTCCTGGTCAATAAAACAAAAACTGTCACAAAGTTCAATGTCTATTCTGTCAACACATAAAATACATTTAATTACTTTTCCAATCAAGATGTCCAAAAGTGGAGACAATAGTAAAAAATGGGTGTGATATTGACCTGTAGAAAGGTCTTTCGGCCAATGAAATAATGTGACGCTTTTGTGAATCCAGTCACTTTTTAAAATATTTATCAATAAAAACAGGACAGTTTCTTTTCTGAAATTTCTTACAAAAACAGTTTTCCCCCAAAGATTGTATTGGGACCTGCCCTCCAACTGCATTAGAATTACAGAATGTGAAACCCACCTATTAATTTTTTTTATTGAACAGGCTATAGTAGAAAACATGAATACAGTTTAGGGATGGTAAAAATGCTAAATTACACAACTGAATACTTAATGAAACTAGGTTAAGGAAGCAGTGTGGTCATACTTGCCTGGTCTCCCTGGTGGCCTTCTGACCACCATGCTGGATGGTCTCGGAGTGGACTCTATTGAAGATCTCACCTTGTTGGAGGAAAAGGATCTGGAGAAATACCTCAAACCCATCCAAAGTCGGAAGTTGATGAAGGGAATCAAGGATGGTAATTTCCTCTTTCCACTCTTTGATGTCACTAAACTAGGGCTTTTGAACTTTGACACAAGCTGTACACAATACACATTGTATTAAAAAAATGTAATTGCTTCTCCCTTTGGCTTGAACATTGGCTACTGCATTTTGGTGCAATTGCATGATATTTGTACCATTACACATCACAGGCCTGGTTTCACAGCAACGTTTTGTGGGTTTGGGGATAAAGCCATCTGTGGGACACACTTGGCCAATAGAATGGCGTTATGCTGCGTTCACATCTAGGCTTTTTTGTTGTGCGGTACTTCCGTCTCGACCGCTTGAATGTTCACGCTCCGTTTTCATTCGGCGAGCAGCTGACGACCCCAACAAACGCCGAATGACGTCATACAGAGGCGCGTCTCCCGCCAGCCGAGAGCGGATTGCGACTCGAGGCAGGGCATTACCAGCCAAGAGCGAACACGCGCCCCTCTGTGCCTCCTGGGACAACCCACATTTTACCATTTATCAAACTGTATCTGGGGGCTGGGTTAAGTTTTTCTTTCACCATATTCAGTTCCACTTTAAATAATTTTTCTTTGTGCCCTCTAGGACTTGTTACTCTTAATATGGAGTTGGTCTCTGCTCCTGATCCAAATGCTCTAAATTCCCAAACTCCAAGTTCCCCAAACACAACACTCCAGTCTCCAAATCACCTGTTGTCCAGCCCTCCAAGCACGCCACACGCCTCACAGCCAGGGGTACCATGGCATGTTGACTTTCATCTCAACTTGGACCAGATGTCATCAGCTGTTCGACGTAGAGTGGAAAAACAACAAAGACCATTACCAGACGAAAGAAGGGCCTTCGTGGTTGCGCTTGTGGACCAAATGATGCAGCACGACCAAAACCCATCCAGAGCCATGTGCTACAACGTTGTGAGAAACATTGTCAGGTAAGGATGGGATGATCAGGGAAAGAATTAGCACCTTCTGAAAATTTTAAATGTAAATTGGAAGGAATACATTGTTTTTTTTTTTCTTACTTGAAATATCAAGTGTGCTAAAGCGCATGGCAGGATACACGAAGGTTAAACTTGGTTCTTCAAGTACATGAGTTGTAAATGTCTGTTGTGTAACAATAGTGCAATATTTTCTACTTGACTACTTACTTTCTAATTGTCTATTAATCCCACACATTTTTAGGAGACATCCAAAGTCATTTGCTGACATTGGAAAGTATGGTGATACTACAGGAGATGGCTGCTATTCTCTACTACAGCAAGTGAAAACAAGAGTGGAGTACCACAACAGAACCAAAACTCTTCTTCGACACCGCAGAAAACGCTTCACAGGAATCGCAGGAGAGATCAGACAAGAGAGAGGTCCTGTTGACCAGTACGGGTATGTGGCAATATACATGTAATATCTGTTAACATTTTATCAAAAGCATTGTATATGACCATGAATAAGCCAGAAACGGAACAAAACAAATTTTATTGACATTAACTTAGACCTTTTTCCAGCAAGCATGAGCCAATTTTAAGTGTTGTAAAGACCGCTAACCCAGCAGCAGCTAAATGTATGTGTTGCCCCACCCCGTGTCGAGTTTCCACGTTTTGATCTGGAACCTCTGCTGCAAACAGCGTTGGGAAGGAGGGGGGGCCATCTGGTAGGAAACATTGAGCGGATTGGAGGACCCCTCGAATGTCCGTCTACTTGCTACAATGGTTTGTCTTTAGCCAATCACAGCTAAGTGGTTCCTTTGACTCATTTTTAGAAGAGCGTGACTTAGGCCACCCGTGCCTACAAGGTGGAAGCTCCAATTCTGTTGGCAAAAAAATTTGGCGGTCAGTAGGAATGTTCAAATAGCAGGAAGGAGGAACTAGGAAGAATAACGAATGTTGTGGGGTAGAAAAAAACTATCATAATTTTGAAGAGAAATATCTTTTGAAAGATTTAGGTATCTTTAATATATACACAAACACTGTGGACTGCAGCTTTATTTGGATAAACAACATCAGTGTTTACAACACTTCTACACTGTAACATAACTTCTGTGACATAAGTCTGTTAATGCAGTCACAACTGGGAGTCAAACGGACCCTTTAGTCATTGCTCCAACTTCTGGGCTATAACTGTCCCTAATAGTAGTGTTACCCTGTGATTCCCCTTCTTAGGTGTGTCAGGTGGGGCCCAGTGGATTTCCCAGAGGGGGAGACCGAGGCATCGTTGATGAAGATGAAGAGGGATCTACTGAACATCTACTCAGGCAGGCTTTCTACTGTTGTTTTGGGTTATTTTGTTTGGAGTTTTTTCATTGGTCAAGATCTAAAAACTGTGTGTTCGGCAGCTAACAAGACCAAATTGTTACTTTGGTACTAACAATACATTTTTATTGTCTGTATACACAGAGGAAGGAATGAAAGGGGCGGAGAGAGCAGAACCAATGATGGAAAAGACATATGTCATCCTCCGGCAATACCTTAACAAAATGCCTGCTGCAGCAATGTCTGACATCAAAGAGGAGTGGCCCTTTCTCTTCTCTCAGAAAAGCCTATTCTCACATTTTGCTCTTTTGACGGACATCAACGTCCTTCAGAAACTACAGGCGGCAATAAGTCAACGAGGACAGACCATCCTGGATTACTGTTCAACACTGGACCATCCCAACATCAATGAAGTTATTGTCAACTACGCTCAAGACTCTGATAAGGCTGCCTCCATCCTGCTGGTCCTAATGTTGTACTTCAAAGAGCCAAAAGAATGTTTGGTGCTTGAAGTTGATGTAAGATTTTGTATTAAAAAATTTAAAATGCAATTATTGAATGATTACATTATCAACTGTACGATTTATTAACTTTGACCAATGAGGAATATTTATACTCTATCCTAAATCTATGCTGCTGTGTGATTATGTTACAGCCATGTGCCACTGCCGTGGACATAAGTTCTGCAGAACTTCCCACCAGCCCCTGCTTGATCATTCAAGGTAATATTACTTTGATCCAATATTGACATTTCTGTCTTGATATAACTTGTTTCATTCTTGAAATCTAGATGAATTTTGTAGCTGAAGTAGAAAAAAATGCTCATATCAGTCTTTTCATTTCAGGTGACATGATGAAGCCCTCTGGATGGCTGATATCCATCGAGGGACAGGTCATGATGGGCCCACACCCGTTCTTTTTACATGGTGTAGCTGCATTGTTGAGCTGCTATTACGTCTTCAACATCGAGTATCCTGCCACTGGATCGTTAACACTGGAGTTCATTCAAAGGTATTTTATAAAGATCACATTTAAAGTGACAGTGTGTAGTATTTGTCATTAATTTCTGGAAATATACGTTGAAATGTTTTGCAAAATGAATCAAATGAAGCCCATTCATTGAAAAATACCAGCAACTTTGTGACAAATAACCATAAAAATCAGGTATAAAATACACACGCGAGGGTCCGACTCTCTGGAGGACGCCATGTTGGATTGTATGTTTATTTTGCTGTATTTATGGTTTTGCTGGAGGTTTTTGACTCCTTTGAAAACTGTGCAACAACACTCTTCTTCCTTTTCTTGTGTGTTATTTGGCGGGTGGCACTCAACATAAAAAGATGCATTTTTCACCAATTAATGTTTTGGAGGGTGAACCAGAGTCATTAATCTCATATCAACTGAAACTATCTTTGCTTTTTTAACAGGTGCTTCCTGGGAATCAACCCTGAGAGAGGGTCAAAGACCAAGAAGCGAACAGCAATCAACCCTCGTGTGAGCACTTTTTTTAGGAAGCTCATTGATTTTGAGTGGACATCATAGATTTTTGCAGCAGTACTCAGGCTCAGTTCTTCAGTGTTCGTTTTTTTTTTAGATAAGTTTACGTTAAATGTTTTCCTGTTCTATTGCCCATAATGTTAAAGACTAAGGAGCGCCTGACCCCATTCCCTTCTTCACTGTCTCCTTTCCTCTCGTGTTGTTGTGAGGGCCTCATTCCCTTTTCTCAGTGTTTTTCCTCATTTTAATTTTACAACTTGAAAGATTAATCTTGAATTCTTGGCTGTATAAAATATGTTGAATAAAATTTCTATAAATATGCCATTGGATTAACACTGACTTTACTTTGGCGACGGGGTTGTATTTGTGCAACGGTAGTACATTTAAAGCTAATGGAACCTCAGGATTACTTATTACTGGATTACTTATTACAGTACATTACTGGATTTTTTTTTTTAATTTTCATACATTGTAAATTCACAGTAAATCATTGTGAATTTGTAAATAGTACATACTGTAAAAGTACAGGGCCTTGTTGTAATGAACAGCAAAAGATTGTAATTCCCCAGGAATGTACTGTAATAGAACAGTAAATGCTTTGTCATTAAAGCTGTAAAGTTGCAGTGTACAATTGTGATTTTACAGCAGTACATTATAATATCACAGCAACAAAATTACAGTAAATTGCTGTGAGTGCATGTAACAGTATTTTACTGTGAAAGCACGGCAAAAGTACGGCAAAATTTATCCAGTAAATTATTGTGAATTCACGGTGAAAATTTTAAGAGTGCATTTATCATTATTGAGGTGAAGTCCTCGATATACTGCGATATTGACTTGAAGCCACATCACCTAGTGATGGGACGAACGACACTGGCGCGTCAGCACAGTGTCGACTGCACAAGAGTGAAACCCCGTATCGGTGCGTGTATCGCTTTAAGAAAATATCACGTGACCGACACAGGATTGTGTGTCGTTTGGATGCGCCGCGCCAAATTGTGTTTATAAGGAAGCAAACTGTATCGACATGTTGCGGATTTGTTGGTTAGAGTTTTGCTGTTTGCTGTTTGATTTTGGATTTTTCCTTACCTCACGCTCACTTCTCTCCGCTGACTTCATGGATCGTTCCAAGAAGTTTTCCCCAGTCTGGAATAATTTTGATCTTTTGACGCCAAAAAAGGTAAATTGTTTTCTCCATTTGGCAACGTTTACTGTTATTTCTGTATTGTAAATGTGTTTGTAGTCTTTCTCTGGTAAGAGGCTTAAATTGTTTTCAGATAAATTAACTATTTATTTTATTGTAGGTGAAGTGTCGGCTCTGCTCCACAGAGCTGTCTTACACAAATAAGAGCACTTCATCAATGCTGAGGCATTATAGAGCTCGGCATGGCAACGATGAATTGGTAGATACCCCAGGTATGTTGAAATTATCACCAAAAAATCTGAATTGTCAAAATTAGTCTATTACACACAAAAGGCTTTGTGTGACTCTGTAGTATTGCTTGTAAAATCCTTTTCATAAGCTTTTTAAAGCTTTTAAAAAAGTATTTCCTTTTGGCTTGCAGTTCCTAACAAGCAAGCAGTGGATGATGCTGTGGTTAACATGATCATCAAAGACTGCCAGCCACTCACCATTGTTGAAAATGAGGGATTCAGGGAGCTCCTGAAGCTTATTGCACCCTCATATGTTCTACCAAGCAGGAAGGTATGTTTAAGAAATGTTTGCTTTAATTAATCAACTACTTTCATGGTGTGTGTGTGTGTGTGTGTGTGTGTGTGTGTGTGTGTGTGTGTGTGTTTATGTAACATTGGTATTACAGTATTGGTATGTTTACTTGTAGGTCATCAAGGACTTGGTGAGCCAGAAATATGAAGAGGAAAAGGAGAAAACAAAAAAGGACCTCCAGAGCGTCATTGCTGTTAGTTTAACAGCTGATATGTGGACATCCATTAATATGGAGGCATATCTTGCCGTTACTTGCCACTATGTGGACAAAGAAAGCCATGAACTCTGTTCATCAGTCTTGGGAGTGCAGCATTTCCCTCAGAAACACACTGCAGAAAACATGGCCACAGTTAAAAGGAGCCTCATGGAGGAGTGGGGCATAGCAGGCAAAGTCAGGTGTCTTGTCACTGATGCAGCAGCAAACATGATTGCATGTGCTCGAATGCTGCAAGTACGGCAAACCATTTGCATTGCCCATTCCATAAATTTAATTGTAAGAAAATCATGTGATCAAATCTCAACACTAACAGAACTACGCAACAAAGCACGGCAAATTGTGACATACTTTCGATCAAGCACCATGGCCAAGGAAAAGCTCACTCAAATGCAGCAACAGCTGGGAACACCATTGCATAAATTAATAAATGAGGTGCCGACACGATGGAACAGCACCTACCACATGCTGGAGAGACTGACTGAGCAGAAGGAGGCAGTCTGGGTGTCACTGGCCTCATTAAAAACTGATCTCACTCCACTGACTCCAGAAGAATTTGAAATCATTGAAGAGATGCTCAGGGTGCTTGCTCCTTTTTACCAAGCCACAAGAGAACTCTCTGAGGAAAAAAAGAGTCTCGGGGTCAAAGGTTATTCCATTGATGAGAATGATCCACATTGAGCTTCAACATCAATCTTCAACGGTGACAAAACCCACTGCTAAACAGCTGGCTGAAAATCTGTCAAAGCGGCTAACCGAGTCCATCTGCAACATGGAATCGCTCAGTGTGATGTCACTGGCAACATTGTTGGACCCCAGGTTTAAAACTGCTGGCTTTTTTAGTCCACTGAAAGCAACTGAAGCTGTCAAGAGACTGAAGTCAGAGTGTGCTGCTGAAATGAGGAGCCATGAGCCTGACCCAGCAGTAGAGGAGCCTAGCACTTCACGTGGATCAGAACACAGTTCAGGTATGAAAACACATTTCTTTGTGAATATTTGTTTATTTCTGCGGAAGTTTGTCATGTGATAGTAAACCAATGATTAACAGACTTATTTCCAATTTATTTGTTAGGACACAATCTCTGGAGGCACCTTGATATGGAGGTTGAGGAGAGCAGGATGACCTCTAATACTACAGCCAATTCCATAATTGAAGTCCAACGCTACCTGGCTGAAAGAAATGCACCGAGAACACAAGACCCATTACAATATTGGAAAAATAACCAGAATTTATATCCACACCTTTATCAACTCGCACTTCAATTCTTATGCACACCATCTTCATCTGTACCCTGTGAAAGAGTGTTTTCTAAGGCAGGGGAACTGGTGTCTAAGAGGAGAAATCGCCTTGGAGCAAACACACTGCACAAACTTTTGTTCCTCAATAAAAATGCATAAATGAATCCATATTTAGTCTTTTATTTTGTATGATCTAACACAGAGGTTAACACATTTACATAAGTTAAAACTTTTACTTCTGATTTTTATTAGACACATTCAGATTTAACATGCCAACTCATTGTAACATTTACACAAAGGTTATAAGCAAATGTTAAACTCCTTTCATAAACAACTTAACTTAAATTGAGTAAATTAAATTACATAATGATATATTTTGATTACAGGAAATTAAATTTTGCACACCTGGTGTGGGTTTGCAGCATGTAAGCTTTTCCATCTTATTTACCTGCAATGATTTTAGAAATACTGCAGGTGTCGCTATTGAGTGACCAACACAGTGTCAGTACAGTGCCGACACAGTTTGTCTAGTGTGTCAATACACTCCTTGAGGTATCATCATTCCATCACTAACATCACCTAGCCCTACTTCCAAATCCGTATTTTAAGGCAGATTACGTCACAGCGAAGTCACAAGACTATCCAAATTCAAAGGATGCTCATAATGTGTCCTCAAATGCATCCTTATTTAACACAAATTCCAAAGATGGCTTCAGAGTATCCTTACTTGCCCACCCTATCCCAGGATTAATGAATAAATGGGAGATGACTGTTCTTGTAATAATGGCTGAAAAAGTTTGAGATGATTACGGTTTTAAAAATAAGTAAGTTTGGACTGTTTATTTAATTTTCCTACAATAAATTCAGTCTAAAAAAATTGACTGGCTGAATTTGTCGTAATATATCATATTGTCTCCCTTGTATCGTGATATGTACGTACCACCAGAATTTCACCAACAATAACCCTAATGCAGACTGCACCATTGCTAGCTGACACTTGTTAGATGCTACTGGTTTGTGTGAGTAAATCCTAATGGGTGTTTAGAAAACAAACTGCTTTTTACGTTAAGATGTTTCACATGCACTTTGTATTCTCTCTTCTTTTTATTGGTTCTTCAGGAAACATAATATTACGCAATCGCATGCACGCATACACACACACACGTCTACACTTCAGTTGCCACTCTTTGCTATTAAACGTATTGATTGCAATCGATTTGAATCGAGAATCAATTTGAATCGAGGATCGATTCTTAATCCAATTTTCATCCCGGAAATCTGAACGAAATTAAATTGTGGGTTGTTGTACGAATGACAACTTAAACACACTTTTTAGGTTAATAAACGTGGTTAGAATTAATGAAGTATTGGAATTCTGGAGGAAAAGAAAAAAACTGAAAAAGCTGATTTTGGGAAACAATACATTGGAGATCATATGGCTCCAGAGAGATTGCAGAATAAATAACAAATGTGCTTTTTTATATAGGCCAGGCAAGACAAGATATATCTGGTCCACAGCAGAACTGCCTCACCCACACAGCCTTAGTTTGGACTATTTACATTTTTACCTTCTGGCCAGAGGGACATTAGTGTGAAAAGCAGGACGACCAGACTAAATGGCTCGGTTTCCTGTGACCATCAGTCTCTTGAACTGCTGAACTGAAAAGTCCCTTGTGGACACAATCACTAATCCACCGCTGAATGTTACACATACCAGCTAACGTAGCACAATATCTGCATTAACATGCATAGCCAATGTTCCGTTTATATTTTGGCAGCTTGATTGTATTAGGTATGCTCCTTTTTAATCTTATTTTGTAATTTTTGCATCCATTGTGGGAAACATAGAATTTCTTTGTGGAGGGAAATAGGGCTGGGCGATATGGCCTCAAATCTATATTGCGATATAATCTGAAGCATGTGCAGTAACGATATATATTGCGATATATTTTTTTCCTCTTTATATATGTCAAAATGACATGCTTTTACATATCCTCATGTGGCAAATATATGCGACTTGAGGCATATACAGGGTATATACAGCAATCCTTAAGTAAAATTTACTACTTTTTAATACTTTTTTTTACTACCTTCAGAATTTTTTTTAAAACCGTCACAACACTAAATTGCAAGTGTTAATCAGCGACCTATTTACACATATTTTAACATATATAACATACAAAAAGCATAGACTTAGAGACTCACTGATGTTGACAACGTATTGCGCATATTTATTTTACTTAGAAAATATGCCAGGCACTTCTTTTCAGCGGTTCAGACAGTTGACCACGGGGCCTGAAATGATGCAGAACGACCACTGAATATGACGTCATCATAATGTGACCGGATATGCTAAAGTAGGGTTGCTCAATTATGGCAAAAACAATAATCACGATTATTGTGACTGAAATTGAGATCTCGATTATTTAAGACGATTTTTCAATTTATGTAGATTTTTTTAATTTATTTTTATTCAGTCATAAAACTGCTCAGGGCACAATCAGGGCAAAAATAAACAAGAAACAAGATGATCACTAAAAGAACTCCTGATTCCCAGTATAAAAAGACCAATATACTTATAGCTCATAGTTTATGACCCAAGGGCTGTAGACCTTGGTTTAACTCATTTAAGTCTAACCCGTACAGACCCAAATACCAATATCTTGCAAATACTGACAGCAAGAATTATACAGTGGCATTTATAACAAATAAATGCAAATAAATTGATGTTCACAAAATGTTGCATAACATTTATTGAGTCATGTCAAGGTGCTGCAGGAGAGTGCACTAGCACCGTGTCCTCAGAGAGATTAGTTATTAGTTATCAGCGTGAGGAACTTATTTCTACCTTATTTATAAACTATTTATTTACAAGTCCATCAGTTAATGTAATAATTGTCCCAACCACAGCTGCACCCCCCACCCCCAACCCGGTCTCACAGCAATCGGGGCAAGCTGCATGTGTGTTTAGCGCGCCGCACGCGCACATTTAGCCGTTTTTAGTGGCTCAGGAGCCCGCAGGTACGGTGTGTGTGTCACTCACTCTGGTTAATCCAACAGGGAGCCGGCTCCGAGAGCCGTTTCTTTAGCGACTGACACATCACTACATCATTCCCTTTCCTAATGTCCTGAAGAACGGTCCGGAGCGCAGGCGGAGTGTTTAGCTAACCTGCAGGAAATGTCGACGACAGCTATCCAGAAAGTAGCTAAGGGTTACCAGAGATGTTTCTGAGGTGTTCGCTAGGCACTTTTAAGATTTAAAAAGTCAAGAAGGGGGTCTGAGGAGCTGCTAGAAATAGCATCAAAGTCGCTAAGTTGGCAACGGAGCGCTTCATTTGTAACTCAGGGCAGCTCAAGTGGGAGGAGCAAATAATCGGCTTGTTTTATTTTTATAATCGTTCAAAACATTTCATTCGGAATATATTTCTATGTCGATGTTCAGAATACGACACCTGATAGTCTGAAAAAAATAATACCTAACTTGGAAAAAATAATACCTCTGAGACCAAATTTAACACTTTTAATGGCCTTAAATTTGACTATTTTTATTTATCACTTTTTAATACTTTTTAAAACCCCGCGGACACCCTGATATAGGCCTCCTCCTCCGCCCACTCCATGCTTGCAGTCACTGCCATTCTGTTGCCCCAATGTCAGCAGGGTGCGCATCTTAGTGACGTCATGTGTTATCGCGATATTGCGGTATTGCGATATAGCCAAAAACTATCATTACCCAATTTTATATCGTTTCTACCTTATATCGTTTATATTGCCCACCCCTACAGGGAAACATGTTTCCTTACTGTGTGAATGTGAAAAACTTTCAATCTCTTGAATTCACTTTGAACCTCTTGCTGAGATTTTTCATCCATTGGTGGATTCACCTGTTTTAAGGATGTGAAGGTGAGATCATCACAAAGCAGTAAATTTACCTGCGTGCTACTTTTACACGTTTATAGCAACAGCATAGTTTGATATGTGCTGTTTCAATTACAAGCAGCATCATGTGATAGTCTTAAGCAGTTGAGAAAAAGTGACTCACATATTATGCTAAATACCCAAAATTTGGAAAAGCTCGAACAGTTTCAGACTAAAGGCTCACATACTCTTCTAAATATCTTTTGTTTTTGTGTTGGAAAATGGAGGTAAAGCCTAGCAGGTTTAGGTGACAAGTCTGGACTCTGGAGCAGGAATGTCTGTTTCTAAGGGCAGGCAGGTCGGATGGATACAAGATGAGATAAAGGGATGCAAATGGTAGATAATAGGAAATAATGGAGGCTGAATGGTGAAAGGCCAGACAGAGAACAGGAAAACAGATAAATAGATGTGAGTTGGGAAAGAAAAGAGTGAGGAAAGATGCAGAGATGTGATGTAGAAGACTAATGATTAAAACACATGGAAACAAAAGAAAACAAAATGTTTTTATCAGCTACAAAGAAAAGGAAGGTTAAAAAATAAAACAAAAACATATTCAGCTACTTGTGTCACAAAAGCAGTCATGTCTAATTCTGCCTACCTTAAGTACAGAATATGGAATGTTATCAACAATGTCTGCTATCAGTGCACCATCAGAAGGACCTGCAGGATGCCCCTGATCTGATCCAATATCCATCATACAGGCAGAGAGATCTAGATAAATCCTGGCTGCTGAGGGTGGGATATGTCCAGACTGAGTCTGCTCTGAAGCCCTTTGTGTGGTTGGTATGACTTTGAACATTGTCTGAGGGGCAAAGCAACATCTCAGAAAAAGGATGTGTGAGTTTGGAGACCACGTAAAACATTTCCCATGCAATATGTGTCAGCCTTACAAATGACGCTGGGCAATATATTTGAGCAAGTGACGTTTAGATTAGGGATGCACCGATGGATCGGCATTTGATCCTAATCGGCCGATAGCGCCCCTATCGGTTTTGATCGGAGTTTTCAAAATAGATCAAAGCAGACCGATCAGGTAGGGTTGTCACGGTAACTGGTGTAGCGGTAAACCCCGGTAAAAAAAAAGTTGACAATAATAATAACCGTCTTGTTTTTTAAAAATATATATTATCTTGGTGGGTTTACCGTGGCTGCGGTGTAGGCGCGGTGACCCTTACCAGCCACCGTATCATCTGCTGAAGTTGCCGGCGGCACATGCGCGCTTTGCTGTTTACAACCAAAACTTTCTTGAAGCTAAAGCTGAAATAATGGCCAAAGGAGGAGACGGCAGTGCTCAGGAGGACATTTTTTATCCCTCAAAGAAGACAAAGTCGGAAGAATGGGCATCTTTTGGATATTTAAAGAATGCTGAGGGACAGCTGATAGAAGACGGCTACCGTATCCTGTTTGCAGTATGTGCAGAAAAAGTGTCTGTGAAAGGCAGCAACGCTTCAAATCTCTTAACACATCTGCGTTACCATCACCCACAACACTACAGTCAACGCAAGGCAAGTTAACGTTAGCATTTTAGCTAAAGTGCATGATCCGAGGATTTGGGTTGAGGGAGAATGCAACGAGTCGCTATATAAAGCAGCCGCAGCGCCGCCACCTGCATATAAACCGTGTCGCGGACACCCCCATATTGAAATGATGCTATGCATTACGGGGCTCCCAGGGGCAGATAAGAGTTGGTCTCTCTCTGAGAATCATTATGAATTTAACAATGATTACTGCCTGATGACATTTTCCCAAATCTGCAAAGCTCACTGGAAGGACACAAACCGAGGACAATATTTTCCTGATATAGGGTTTATTACTCAAGTAAGGGTAAAAAAGTATCTGATTAGAAGGCTACTTGAGTACTGAGTATCAACTGATCTAATATTTTTAAAATGATGACATCAAACAGACATAAAATAAGAAGTTATGGGCAAATATTGGTATTTTAAAGACTAAAGGGGAAATATGTAAACAAATAAACAATATAATTACAAAATAACACATTTTAGGCAAAATTTAGACACAAACTGAGGACAATATTTCCTGACATACAGGGTTTATTTAATTGTGTGAAAATGTAGCACGTTTAAAAAAAATACCGTGATAATACAGAAAACCATGGTAATTTTGGTCACAATAACCGTGAGGTTAAATTTTCACACCGTGACAACCCTAATAAAGACCATTTTAGATTAGGTTACATTTCCTTTATTCCCAGATTATGTAGTTTGTAGCACTCATTATAATGTTGTAGAACATTTCTGGCCAATCCACGTGATCAGTATCGGTGATCAGCATTCTTTGATATCGGTATCGGTGATTGGCAGCAAAAAACCTGATCAGTGCATCCCTAGTTTAGATGTGTTGTAGGCCTGACACGCAGCGACTCACCAATCACAACAGTTCTTAGTCAGTTTGCAGATTCTGTGGTGACATGTCGATGTCTGGTTTGTAGTCATGCTAATTACTAACATTTACAAGTTGATAAATCTTAAAGTACGTGATAGGTGTGGTTGAAACACCCATCGTTAGTTTTCATTTAAATTGCAGTACAACATATGTACGATCCAGGACATAAGGCTAAGCCGATTAGAAAATAGCTCTTTTGCCCCGTTGACTTGCAATAATTTTTTTCGTTCTCCTAGGGACTCGTCAGGGTTCACGCCAGAAAATGAGTTAAGCCTGGGGATTCTGCCGTGGGGGGTGGGGGGTGCTGCTGCTGCTGTTTCTCACCAGTATTTGCTGATGGAGGGCTCTAGTTTCGTTGTGCCGCTTGTATCACAGCGGACACGGTAGGGTCAGGGAGGGGGGGTGGGGCATGACGCTTAGCCTGGTGGGTGGCTAAGCAAAGCCTGGCGGGCCGCCAGGCTTATGAAGAGCTGGGGGAAACCCTGGACTCATGAGCCGGCCAACAATTTAATTGGATTACTTTTATTTGACCCTCGTGGAAGTAAAAAATACATTTTTGTTCTAGATGTGTCTACTGTGGCAGTAATATGAGGCTTCAAATGGTAAGTTGAAGATTATTAAGAATTTCTGAGTGGTTTGACAAAAGTATTTAAAAGGTGCATGAAGTAGGAATGCCATTTTGGTACAGCTAGGGATGCACCGATGGATCGGCATTTGATCGTAATCGGCCGATAGCGCCCCTAACGGTTTTGATCGGAATTTTCAAAATAGATGAAAGCAGACCGATCAGCCGAAGGGTTGTCACGGTAACCAGTGTAGCGGTAAACCCCGGTAAAAAAAAAAGTTCACAATAATAACCGTCTTGTTTTTTAAATAACTATATTATCTTGGTGGGTTTACCGTGGCCGCGGTGTAGGCGCGGTGACCCTTACCGGCCACCGTATCATCTGCTGAAGTTGCCGGCGGCACATGCACGCTTTGCTGTTTACAACCAAAACTTTCTTGAAGCTAAAGCTGAAATAATGGCCAAAGGAGGAGACGGCAGCGCTCAGGAGGACATTTATGATCCCTCAAAGAAGACAAAGTCGGAAGTACGGGCATATTTTAGATATTTGAAGAATGCCGAGGGACAGCTGATAGAAGACGGCTATCCTGTTTGCAGCACGTGCAGAAAAAGTGTCTGTGAAAGGCAGCAACGCTTCAAATCTCATGACACATCTGCGTGACCATCACCCACAACTCTACAGTCAACGCAAGGCAAGCTAACGTTAGCGTTTTAGCTAAAATGCGTGATCCGAGGATTTGGGTTGAGGGAGAATGAAACGAGTGGCTATATAAAGCAGCCGCAGCACCGCTACCTGCATATAAACCGTGTCGCGGACACCCCCATATTGAAATGACGCTATGCATTATGGGGCTCCAGGGGCAGATAAGAGTTGGTCTCTCTCAGAGAATAATTATGGATTTAACAATGATTACTGCCTGATGACATTTTCCCACATCTACAAAGCTCACTGGAAGGACACAAACCGAGGACAATATTTTCCTAATATAGGGTTTATTACTCAAGTAAGGGTAAAAACGTATCTGATTAGAAGGCTACTTGAGTACTGAGTATCATCTGATCTAATATTTTTAAATGATGACATCAAGCAGACATGAAATAAGAAGTTATGGGCAAATATTGGTATTTTAAAGACTAAAGGGAAAAAAGTAAACAAATAAACAACATAATTACAAAATAACACATTTTAGGCAAAATTTAGACACAAACTGAGGACAATATTTCCTGACATACAGGGTTTATTTAACTGTGTGAAAATGTAGCACGTTTAAAAAAAATACTGCGATAATACAGAAAACCATGGTAATTTTGGTCACAATAATCGTGAGGTTAAATTTTCACACCGTGACAACCCTAATACAGACCATTTTAGATTAGGTTACATTTCCTTTATTCCCAGATTATGTAGTTTGTACCACTCATTATAATGTTGTAGAAAATTTCTGGCCAATCCACGTGATCGGTATCTGTGATCAGCATTCTTTGATATCGGTATCAGTGATCGGCAGCAAAAAACCAGATCGGTGCATCCCTAGGTACTGCAGCACATGTTTCAAAACAAACAACTCCGCTCTCAGTGACCCCCACCCCTCCCATTCAAGAGTTTCACATTATACATATGGAATATATAAAAGTCTAACTAGGAGTGAGAACTATTCTATTACATCTGCAGTTAATCAGCAGATAATTCTATTTAAAGAAACTCTTATTTTGAAATTTAAAGCACTGTAAAGGTTTAAAAAGCTAATAAATTGGAGTTATTCTTTGCAAAAAGGGAAAAAATGAGTGACTAATATTTCACAATTTTTTTTAATTAAAATTAGATATCCATTTAAATACCCTAAACTTATAATAATAGAGGTTTCTGCAACCTGATGTTGCAGATCGACTGGGAAGTCAATGAGAGGTAATCAATTCAATGCAATTCTAATTCAAAATACTTTATTATATTAATCCCAGATGGAAATTCAATAAAGAAGACTCATTCTGCTGCTGAGGGTGTAAATTAGTGTCTTGCCAAGTTGAACCGCCAAAAATGAAGTGTAAACACAGTCTTCTAACTCTCAAGAGAGGGAAAGGATTATTACTGCACAATTACAAGACCGCAGAGAGGGACGCCCCATCGCCTCTGTGGCAGAAGGAGAGAGATTACAGGGTGGTGGCTGCACAAATGATGATAGATAAAGAGGAAACCATTGTGGTTTTTCCAGAAGAAACACAAAACTGCATGAAGTAGCAAAAATCTGTGGCACTCTGCAAACGTATTCACATTTCTCTTCAAAAATAAAAGCTTGGAGGATGTAATCTTCTGGGTGTCTACTGATACGTTTCACTAGTCATGTTCACAAAACAGCTCAACAACCAATCCCAGGGTGTTGACACTGTTCCAAAGTCAAATTCAAGCCTTTTCCAGCACCTTGTCAATGTCAATTCACCTCATTTTAATGCATTAAATCAGTTGGTGTGTTTTAAAGAACCAAAATCATGTTTAGGGGTGTAATCAGCTCAAAAATTAAACTTGAATGAATGAAACAAAGTTCAGGAATGTTTGCATTGTATTCTGTCACATATGAAAGGCTTACAGGCTTTGTTTTTACTCTCAACATGTTTTCTTCTGCTTTGGACACTTTACTCTCCTGGTTATTCATCATGAGTTTTACGTAGGGATGCACCGATCAGGTTTTTTGCTGCCGATCACCGATACCGATATCAAAGAATGCTGATCACCGATACCGATCACAGATACCGATCACGTGGATTGGCCAGAAATTTTCTACAACATTATAATGAGTGCTACAAACTACATAATCTGGGAATAAAGGAAATGTAACCTAATCTAAAATGGTCTGTTTAGGGTTGTCACTGTGTGAAAATTTAACCTCACGATTATTGTGACCAAAATTATCACGGTTTTCGGTATTATCGTGGTATATTTTTTAAACGTGTTACATTTTCAGACATCTAAATAAACCCTGTATATCAAGGAAAATATTGTCCTCAGTTTGTGTCTAAATTTTGCCTAAAATGTGTTATTTTGTAATTATGTTGTTTATTTGTTTACATTTTTCCCCTTTAGTCTTTAAAATACCAATATTTGCCCATAACTTCGTATTTTATGTCTGTTTGATGTCATCATTTAAAAATATTAGATCAGATGATACTCAGTACTCAAGTAGCCTTCTAATCAGATACTTTTTTTACCCTTACTTGAGTAATAAACCCTATATCAGGAAAATATTGTCCTCGGTTTGTGTCCTTCCAGTGAGCTTTGCAGATGTGGGAAAATGTCATCAGGCAGTAATCATTGTTAAATTCATAATTATTCTCGGAGAGAGACCAACTCTTATCTGCCCCTGGGAACCCCATAATGCATAGCGTCATTTCAACATGGCGGTGTCCGCGACACGGTTTATATGCAGGTAGCGGCGCTGCGGCTGCTTTATATAGCGACTCGTTGCATTCTCCCTCAACCCAAATCCTCGGATCACGCATTTTAGCTAAAACGCTAACGTTAACTTGCCTTGTGTTGACTGTAGAGTTGTGGGTGATGGTCACGTAGATGTGTCATGAGATTTGAAGCGTTGCTGCCTTTCACAGACACTTTTCCTGCACGTGCTGCAAACAGGATAGCCGTCTTCTATCAGCTGTCCCTCGGCATTCTTCAAATATCCAAAAGATGCCCGTACTTCCCACTTTGTCTTCTTTGAGGGATAATAAATGTCCTGAGCGCTGCCGTCTCCTCCTTTGACCATTATTTCAGCTTTAGCTTCAAGAAAGTTTTGTTGTAAACAAAGCGTGTATGTGCTGCCGGCAACTTCAGCAGATGATACGGTGGCTGGTAAGGGTCACCGCGCCTACACCGCAGCCACGGTAATCCACCGAGATAATATAGTTTTTTTTAAAACAAGACGGTTATTATTGTCAACTTTTTTTTTTTTACCGTTTTTTTTTTTTACCGGGGTTTAGAGCTACACTGGTTACCGTGACAACCCTACCTGATCGGTTTGCTTTGATCTATTTTGAAAATTCCGATCAAAACCGATAGGGGCGCTATCGGCCGATTACGATCAAATGCCGATCCATCGGTGCATCCCTAGTTTTACGTTTACATCTGCTTCTCATTTCCATCATGTTTCTTCCTGCATTGTCTATTAAACCTGAACATGATTTGTTCCTTGGATCATGATGTGATGCTTCAAGTAACAAAGTAAAACATGCAATAAAAAGTGATCAAACAGACCTAATAGAAAACTAATATGAACCCATTTAGCTTCATTGTCAATGGTCACCTTAACTTTTAGATCATTTGATTTGCTTTATCAATGGAACTGTTTTAATTTTCTAAAAAAAGTAAAATAAATGTAAGCAGATCAGTTATTTTCAGTGTTTGCAACTGTCAAGCCCAATCCTTCAGAGCAGATATCAGACCAGTGATGCACATAAACCAGACTGAAAGGATAAATAATTTGCTGAATACATAACAAATAATGCAAGAATGATCCAAAACTGTGGACGTGTTATGTTGCTCAGCAGATATTTCACTACTTTATTATATTCCCACAAAGAACTAAAATGATCAGAGTTAAATTAGGTGAAACTACATCATTCTGTATTTAGTCTAGCACATAAAGAATTGTGCTACTCTTCCAGTCGTAGTATTTATTCAGCAATAAAGTTTCTGCCATTGTAAAAAGACACAATCCTGCACCAGAGGCAGGTGAAAGCTTTTAAATCCTTCCAGACACTCGGGCCCAGAGCAAAACTTCATCGGTTTATGAATTCCACGGCCACCGCTGCTTACTGCTGCAGGCAGCTAATTAGTTCAAACAGGGGAAAGATCAAAGAAAGACGCTTTCTGTCTCACGCTCAGACTGTGACCCAACAAGGAGAAAGAATGAATAAATCTGTAGTAATGAGACCTTCAATTATGGTCAGATTGCATGAGTGTGAATCAGAGCTAATATCCTATTAGGAGGCTAACAAGAGGAGAAGATTTCCATTTAAAGTGCTGTTAAAGGAGTGAGAGCCTGAGAAGGAAAAAAACCACCAAAAGATTAAATCTGATTGCAAAATTGTGATCAACAACCTTTGGAGTTCCAGTGGTAATGTACAATTTAATGGTTTAGAAAATAATCCAATTTTGTTACTGTTTTTTTTTTTTACCTCAGATCAAGACTTTAAAGAAGAGAGGACATAGCATCACTATCAAACAGTACCTTTCATATACCTTTGCCCGTTTCCTCTCAAAACCAACCGAAGGCTTAAAAGCCTGCAGGAATTGACTGGCGCCAGGTTAGAACACTCCACAGTTCCACATGCAGCACTCGCATCATGTTTTTATTGTAAAAGCTCTCCTCATGCCAAGCTAGCTATTTCAAAGAATCGATGATGAGTCAGTTCTGTGCATCTTATAAGCCCCACTTGGAGCCAAAGACGTGCTAATAAATATTCAATCTGATGTCAGTTTTTAGCTAGCACGCAAAGCTTTTCACTTTGTCCACAGCTTTCCTGACACGTCAACCACAGGCTGCGTTTGTGTTTTAACAAACTTACCCATAGAAAAGCGTCTCCATCACCACTAAGGTGAAATTACACCCCAATACTACTATTTCGGCCAACACTCCAATCCTCCTTGTCTCAAGCCGTTTTGGCAGTACAACCATGTCTGTGCCATCCTATTAGCTTATTAGATCACTCTTAGTCAGGGTTTCTCCTGGCTCAAATTGAGGCAGAGGTGGTACCATCCTGACCATGCGCCAGCACATGCATACTCTGTGCATTCAACTGCCTCACTTTTTTTAAAGGCAAAATATTATAAAAGGCTCAGTAATATGCGTTAGATTACTGTTTGGTTCCCTTTTCCACATCTGATATTTATAGTTAAAAATATTTTTTAATTTTTGACCTACATTTCAGTAAAATTTTAGGTTTGTATTAACTCATCTTAGACAAAATAACACAAAAATATCTCCAGTAAAATATAATGCATTTTATTAACATGCATTTGTGTTGGAAATGGTAATAACATTTAATTTCTGCTGCTAACAATGTATTGGTGGCATGTCTATTATGTACAGGTTAGGGTTAGGGGGTGTTCCGTTTTGCCTTGGCCTCTAAAATGCCTTGAAACGGCCCTGGGTGTGTGACTGAGTTTTGAAGGTGATCTGAATTGTATCAGATGTATAAATATGACATGTGTATAACTTATTGTTTTATACAGGTAAAAACGCGTGGTGGAGACAAATCTACCTACATTTTACTGTCAAGCTTTGTTTTCTTGTTTTCATGTGACTATTTTCCTGTCCTGTCTGTCTCTCATCTTCCTGCATCTCCTCTAAATTCTCTAGAAAAACTGCTGCCTGGATTCTTACTTTTTCACCTCATCAGTTACTTTTAAGCAGATCAAAGGGATCTCCTGACCGCAAAGCGGGGTGTATATTTAGATGCTGCGTCAGTGAGGTGAAATCACCACAGCACACGAATAGCGGAGTGCGTCAAGAATGATTTAAACACAGTACAAGAGGACATAAACAGATATGAACGATCATGTTAATAATAAGGTTTTGCTGCGCCACCTTGAGAATGTATCTTGTGCTGGACGCAGCGTGTGCATCAGAGCTCTGCGTCCTCTCCGCTAAAAAGAATCCCTGTTGCGCTGACAGTTCATAAATATTGTAATATAGGCAGAAACTGGATCTTTCCCTGACAGATATCTAGCCCCCCATAACCCGATCACTGCTCCTGGATGAAAAACCTGACATTTTGATCCAGGTAGGAAACCCTTCCAGATGCCCCGGACAGAGAGTGAAAAGTGGACATGTCCGGGGGAACGAGGACGTATGGTCACTGGTCAGCCTACAATAGCACCAACCATAGATATGTACCAACTAGTGAGAAAAGCCATTTTTGATCTTTTCCTGCAGCGGTTTTAGCGCTTTTCGGTGCACCGCTGCTGATACAGCGCCCCCATAGTGGCACAACGCTGCAACTGCAGTTAAAATAACATCCATATAGCTGGGGGCAGAGTGAAATCAGGCTGGGGCGGTACAAAAATAGCTGGAGGCGGCCGCCACGCAAATTTGAACGCAGGAAAAACCCTGCTCTTAGTTCCTGGCAAGTGGGCATCCCCTTGTGTTTATTCATACTGCTCCAGCTTTCCAAGAAGAATACAATACCTACATGGCTGCCAGCGATAAGGTATGCATTATCTTGTCAGGACAAGAGCAGACAAATGGCACAGGACTCTGTAGTCTAAAAGCCAGTCAGGAAATAAAGCATCTGAATTTCAATTGAATATGACTTTAGTTTGTGTCTTCAGCATTAGGTTTACAAGCCTGCTGGGCTGTTGATCATCTGCTTTGTTTTTTTATTTTTCACATCCTCTCTTGTGGACTCATTTACTTCATTGCCCTTCACAGCCAACAAGACAGATTTCTAGCTTTGATTAATCCCAAGAGGATTCTACTTGTTTACTCTTCTAAAACAAGTTAACAAGGTTTGACAATGCAGAAAACGCGCTAAGCAAACGATGAACAGATCAAAGGTTTGGTGTACAACAGCACACACTCGACTACAAAGAGCAGAGATAAATAAAACCTTTTATACTCGTAAACCAGGTAATGTTTGCTATTTGAAGTTTGGTACTTTAAAAGAAGATGATTGCAGCAGCCATTTGTGTTATCAATTAAAAACCTCCAACAAGTAAGTCAAAATTTTAAAAAATCATTTGATGTTTAGAAAACTTTTGCAGTGACATTACTTCTATTCAGACGGAGCATCCTGCACCTGAAGAGAGAGAAAACACTGAGGAATATTGTGTTGAGTGGTTTTATGGCTTACCGGCCTACTTCTCTGCATGTTGCATCAGTATGCTCTACATCAAAAGGGCAGAAGCTAAATAACCTAGGGATGCACAGTTAGAAATATCTGGGCTGATATCCTATAAAAACGCTGCGGTTATGGACAATAGCCGACATATTTATTTCCCTGCAATTTTAACGCGATGTGAAAGCAACCACACAACATGCTTCAAACACCCCCACAGTCCTGCACTGCGTTACCATCATGGTCACACCACCACACAAATACCCCCCCCCCACCCCCCCCCCCCCCCATCTCATATTTAAAGAAACAAGATAGAAATCAACACTGGTTATTATCATCAACCTGCTGCTACAACCTGGGCAGGGGTGTGAAACATCATTGACTACAACTGGAAATAAAAATGACCTAACATGTATTACAATCAACAAATGAGAAGTTAGCTAATTCATTCTAGTAATTTCCAATCGTGTGAGAAAACTGGAAAGGGTCCCTGTAGGTGCAGAGAGGAAAACAGGATGGGAACAACTAAAATAAGACCAGAAAATCCCAACCACACCAGCCTATCTAATGTGTGGAAACTGTTGACTGAGAAAAATACGCATAAACATATATATAGTTCATGTTCAGAAACCTAAATCCTCCCTCAAGGATTATCATTTTCCCCAAGCTTGTAGAGAATGCATCAAGTTGGCTAGCAGCCCTCTGCCAGGGGCTTTGGCCCACACCGAGGATTAAAACTCTGCAAGTCTATAAATACACCTAGCATACTAACGTCAGCAGCCAGCCAGGCTACTGTGCTCACCTCTTACTGCGGGATAGATGGCATGTGCTTTCTTTTCTTCTGTCATCCTCCACATTTTACCTTCTCGCTCCATCTTCTAGTTTTTCAGACTCCATTCTCTTTGTGTTCTTATTTCTACCCCCATCTTTCACTCGGTTTGTTTCCCACTCTGCTGAGACGATGCCCCCCATTCTCCTGCTTTATCCCGCTCATACTCTTGCGCTTGGCAGCGCCTCTTAATTGGAAACAAGCTGTGAAAGGGCTTTCAGTCTGAGGGTAAAATTGCATCTGATCGGCCTCCTGCTGTATTACTTCTCCCTTCTTTTAGCTGCAGGCTTGTACACACAGCGGCCTAGTGCAGATGCAGCAACTGTAAAGTTGGGATGAGGGAAGCTAGTAGATGACTAACTCCTGAATGCAGCAACACAACACAACACAAACAACCTAGAGTTGTAAATTTGAACTTAATCTTCACAACAGCAAACCAAAATGTTATGTTTAATTAACATCAGCATTAGTGTTTATCTGAAATTTTAAGAAAAATGAATAAATGCTGGAGAATTCTCACTAAAACAAAGACTCATTTTGCAAAGAAGATATAAAAACCGCACAACCTGTAATGTCTGCGTGTGCTGAGCAAGTCAACATCTGTAAAATTAGGTCTGAATAACTGCATTAAAATGACATGATCTTTACACTGCAATTATTGTAAGGGCCTAAACCGAGTGTCACAACTTCCTGGTTTCCTGTGGGAGAGGATAAGTGGGATTTGTTACACAAAAGACCACAACCAGGCACAGAAACAATCACTTCCACCCACTTAGACCACAGACTGCACTGTCTGACCAAAAAGGCCATAAGGTACAGGTTTGTGTATAAGTTTATCCATTTAATCTTTGCTGTAAAGCCAAACAGAACCACGTCCATCCAGGATAAATACAGAACATGTATATCTGGTAAAATACTCAACACATTTTAAATTGCCATGTAATTAAATCAAACTAGCTGTGTTGAACGTGGAAAATATTTTTGTAAAGTTTGGCTGTTTACAGTTTGTATAGTTCTCTAACCTGCTCAATATCAACACAGGTTTGTGTAGAAAATAGTAAAAGTAGCACGCAACTTTGATTTTAAAGAGATCCTTCACTCATAGTTTAATACATTTGGAGTGGTCTCTAGTAGGAATGAAAGCTTGGTAAGTATTATTCTATGGGGAAAAAAGCTCTGGTGCGCCCGTTTCTGCAGAGAATTCAGCTGGAGGAGAAAGCAGCTTCAGACGGCAGGATTTGGGTCTTATTTCCTGATAGCTCCTCTTGTGTTAATGTGTGTCACAACTCACTTAAAAAGCAAGCTCACTGAGAAACAGTTTTTTTTACTTGTTCTTCTGAAATAGGGCTGCAACAACGAATCGATGAATTCGATGAAAATCGATTACTAAAAGCGTTGGCAACGAATTGCGTCATCGATTCGTTGTGTCGCACAACTCTTCCAAAAGCGCCCCCCCCCCTTCCCGCCCACCGTTGCGCGCAGACCAGAGCAAGTCAGATCAGCGCGAGGGAGAGCTGCAGATCAGCGCGAGGGAGAGCCGCAGATCAGCGCGAGGGAGAGCCTGCAGACTTGCGCTGCTGCGAACCGGTTCCGCATTGTTGCACAGCGATCCAGGCAGCTGCTTCCAGCGCACGGTCCATTCTCAAAGTGGCGCAACCAAAAAACTATAATTAGCACACGATCGTTCATGTCCGCACATGTTCTCTATTTTCTGTCTTATTTGTGCCTGAAGCGCTCTGCTGCGGAGCTCATCACCTGTGCTGTGGTGATTTCACCTCACGCAGCATCGAAAACGCGTTCTCCGCTTTGCGGTCAGGAGATCTCTTTGATCTGCTCAAAAGTAACTGATGAGGTGAAAAGGTAAGAATCCAGGCAACAGATTTTCTGGAGAATTATGAGGAGATGCAGGAAGATGAGAGACAGACAGGACAGGAAAATAGTTAAATAAAAACAAGAAAACAAAGTAAAATGTAGGTAGATTTATCTCCACTACACGTTTTTACCAGTAAAAAACAATAAGTTATACACATGTCATAGTTATACATCTGATACAATTCAGATCACCTTCAAAACTCAGTCACACACCCAGGGCCGTTTCAAGACATTTTGGGGGCCAAGGCAAAATGTCTTCCCCCCCCCCCCCCCCCCCCCCCCCCATAACTGGGCTCCCCAGAAGCCTCTGTGTAATTCATGCCCTCTCCAGGAGTGTTAGTTATACAGTGTTTGTAAAAGCCCCTCAGACATTACTGACATGTTCTAATATATCAGATGAAAAACTAAATAATCAGACATGCTGTCTCATCTGCTTCTTTTCTAAACTTGCAAAAAGTAACAAAACCATTTGAAAGCCACTATTTGTGGATTCTCTGAAAGTTTCCATGGAGTGTGTGACAACTTATTTTATCATTGATCCTATCGTCTAATCTCACAGCTGAAACAAGCATCCTTAATAATCTGTGCACAGGAAGCTTACCGATGCTGTAGTAAAACAAAAGGTATAATAATTTATTATTAATAAAACCTTGTTGCAGCACTAAAGCAGAAAAATGAGATTTTGCATTAAATATGCAAAATATTTACATATGAATTGTTTTAGAGCCCTTTTATTGGCAGAATCTGATATTAATTTAGTTCTTACAAAAAATGGGTCCCAACATGGTTTGTGTGGAGTTGCCATAGTGTGACATCATAGGCACAGATCCCCTGTCCTCTTGTTTGGAAATGGAAATATGATCACCCTATATTAAACAAACTGTCCACCCGGGCTTTTGCGCTGCACAGAGACGCTTTGCTGCCTATGACTTCGAATGTCAGTTGAGAGTCGGTCTCATGCAGACTGACCAATGAAGAGAGGGCCTCAAGTTAAGACCCTCTCCTCATTGGTCAGTCCACACGAGGTGGGTCAAAGGTTACTCTGGGCGGGTTACGTGTTGTCAGGCATTCAAGTATTGAGTATATTTACTGCATATTACAGTAAAATATTCTGTATGTGACCACATTATGGTGATCCTCGGGTCGTGATGATGGAGCCCTTGAATACTGTTGCCCAGGGTACAACAAAGTGTTAATCTGGCCCTGGTTCTGCCGTCACATTCCCGCAGAAACTGGTTGATCACACCGGGGCCAGACTACTAGCATGTGGTTTTACAACCACAATGTCCTCGGAAGCAAAAACGCTTTTAAAAGGGAGGGAGGAGTCCTAACTGTTGCTGCAGGCGTGTTGTGTGAGAGTGCAGTTATATACTGGTTAATATATTTTTGGGTTCAGTTGCTTTCATGTGGCCTAATGTGAGTCTATTTGGGATCATTGGAATGATCAGCAGCATTTCTTGATGTGACTTTATGGCAGTTGCCCAGGGCATCATCGCAAGGAGAATGGCATTCATTTACTTTTGTTTTATTTGGTATTTTTTCAGTCATTTTTGGAAATAGTGATCAATTTTGATTAATTCACAGCCTATGTTTAATTACATTTAAAATAAATGTCAACAGATGAGATCAAACAAAACAGATGAGAATTGCCCTTAAGCTGTTTAACTTGGACCAAGCATTTTAGGTCACAGATAGATGTAGCTTAGGGTCTCTGTCTATACACCTTATAAGACAATTTAGGTGATGGCATGTTGTTTTTCTGCTATTGAACTGTTTTCTAATAATGTTGTGTTAAATAAAGTGAAGGAAGGAGAGAAATAACGTTTCCCTAGCAGTTTTTAAAAATTTCCCCATGTAATCCGATTAATCGATTAATCGTGTCGAGACCCCATCCGATTAATCGATTATCCAAATAATCGTTTGTTGCAGCCCTATTCTGAAATATGAGTTGCGTTAGTTGCCAAATGATCAATGGGGAAAGACTCAGATTAGAAAAGTCAGTCAGATCTACGCCACAGGAGAAATTGGCATTCATAGCCTTGCCCACCTTGGGTTCTTACCACTGAAGGCTACACTGATGTTGCAGCCAGGAGAGGGAAGAGCGAGTTTCAGCTAGTAGAAACTAACCATTAGCACTGGCGACTCCACAACATGGCAAACACGTTCAGGTTTGTGTTATTTGTGGAGATAAAACACCAACGTTGTATTTTTACCAAAGAAAGAAGCGCAAACGAAAGCAGGTGTGTTGCAGTTAGCCAATCAGAATCTGCCTCTGCTAGAAAACGGACAAGGGTAAAGAAAACCTCACTGACTTCACTTCCTGAAAAGTGCCTAAAAAAACAGCAAAGACTTTCCTTTGAACCTGCTCTTCATCTGTGGAAGGATTTCTGCATTAGACTCAAATGTTGAACAGATGCAGTGTTGGCAGCATTTCGGTTGCCCAGCTAGAGTGAGAGGCATTGCACACAGCAGTATCACAAAGTCTTTAAGGTGCAATGCATGTTTCCGCCTCTTGGTGGTGCCCTCTTGAGAACAAACTCCCGATTCCTGATTTAATTGTCTTCTGTGACTTTGTATTTAAATCACTGCTTGTTGGACTTAACAGCAGGCCATCATCAAGCAGTAGAAAGGGTGTATTGTTCATGTCCCCCAGCATGATAAAGAACAGGAGCTTGTGAGTACTACTCTCTCAGTGGTGTCCAACCCTGGTCCTCCGGGGCCACTATCCTGCACTCTCATGACATCTAGATCTGCAGAAGCAGATTTTAATCACCCACCAATTAAAATCAGGTTTGTAGAATTAGAGAAACCTCTAGGTTAAACAGCAGAGACCCTTTATTCTCTCTGTTAAGGTTGCTTTAGCAACCCCCCCCCACCACCACCACCACCACACACACACACACACACACACACACACACACACATATCCGGGTCATGTAGGACACTGGTTGGGGCCAGGGCATTCCTGGCTAATGCTAATGGGTTTGTCTGTGAAATGATTAAGCAAACAAGAGCCAGAGTGGCTTCCCCTTACTGGCACCAGAGCTTTGTCACTACTAATCCACTCCAAAGATCCACAATCAAACACCCAGCACCCCACAGTCATCAGTAATAACACGGCACCGTCTGGGGGACACAAAATGAATCCCACTGTCCAAAGATAGATGAGAGAAAGAGAGACGCCGGTTTGCTCATCAGATCAGATTTGAGCACACTAAACAGGGTGGCTTGGCAATCTTTAGAAAGCTTAGAAAAGTGTAAAAGTGCATTAATGAGAGATAATGGTCAGTAAAAATAAAATACTGAGCTACACATTTGCTCATAAAGCTTGTGCGCATAAATACCTGGTTTGAATTTTTAAAAAAAACAGAGCATTAAGAAGATGTCAAAAGCTAAAGGAAATAAAGGGCCCAGGTGTTGGAAACAGATCCAGACACCGATTGAAAGACATTAATAAAATAGTTCTTGTGACTGACATTAAAGCAATTAATTCAGCTGGGCCTCACAGTGATCCACTAAAGGTCTATGATTGAGTTAATCAGATGAGCAAACAATGGGAAAACTATAATAACAGGTTTTTCCTTCTGGGAAATGAGAACCATATCTTTTTGACATTCCAGGCTTACATCGTCTATCCCATAACAAGGAAGCTCAGCAACACAGCTCACAAGAAAGATTGGGAAAAGTTGGGGGCATCAATAATGCAACAAAAGAAACGTACAGAAATGCTTTCATACTGTTGAAAGAAACTCATTCAAAATCCTACAGCTGAAACTAGTTTGATTACTATAAGGCCAACGTTTGACAAATGCACCAAATAAGACAACAGAGTAGGGTTGTCACTAGAGCTGAAACAACTAATCGATTTAATCGATTATAATCTATCTAGTTAACAACTTTTTTAGTCATCGATTAGTTGTTTAATAATCACATTTTACCGCATAAAGTCTATTTTTACCACAATCTGACATCGGTTACAATCTGTTAAATTTGCCGCCAGTGTGTGGCAGTAATGAGCCACTGATCTACCAGTGGAGCCGTAGAAGAAGAAACGAGCCAATAAGTGCCCTCGGTTTTCATGACGTATCACGTTACTGACGCTCAACTTGCTGTGAGAGATGGCGGAACGAGAAGAAATACGGAAGAAAAATAGAAGCGACAAAACTGAAGAGAAACCCCGGACAAAAACCTCACGAGTATGGGAGCACGTCACTCTAGATGTCATGAAAAGACGGGTGACCTGCAAAATATGCAAAAACCATCTAGCATGGCACGGAAGCACGACGTCCCTAAGTGAACATTTGAGACGAAAACATGTGGGGGCTGATGCAGCAGAGGAAGAGACAGCCCGGTAAGTAAGTTACAGAAAATAAGTCATCACTACACGCAGATCAAATTTGGGACTTAGTGTTTTAGCTGAGTTCGTTATAGTGGATGTTAAACATGTTTTTTTTGCTGCGTCAGTCTACGGTGTTCTACTTCTGATTGACTAAATGCAATCGTGAATCTCCGTGTTGTGAATCATGCGCTTGCCAAATTTAGCACGTCTGTTTATAAGAATGTTCTCGTTAAGAGAAAAACGGCACAAACCCATAACTATTGGGCCATTCCCATCTGTACCGGGTCGGCCCGGGCCGGGTAGCCCCAGTCGGCCCCAGCCTGGCCCGGTTGTTTCCACATATCCTTGTCTTAAGCCCATGTGGGCTGATTCTACCCACCAATCAGAGGCTTGCTCTAATGGAAGGTGTGAATTTGCTGTCAGCAGTGGGTGTGTTGGCCCTAGTCGGCCTGAAGCAGACCCCCTCGAGAAGAGGGCTGAGAATGAGCCTTGGTTGGCCCGGACAAATACCAGGCCACCCAGATATGTAAACAACCTACGCTAACCGGCCCGACCCGGTACAGATGGGAATGGCCCATAAGTTCCTCATTCAAAAGAGGACAACTCCGCGGAGAAAAATATACAGACGAGCTGTGTCCAGGTGAATATAATGCGGCATAGTTGTACGCTTTCAATTTTTAAATACAGGAGAAATTCAGAAAAAGTCATTTTTTTACTATTAAAAGGCTGTTTTACTGTCTAACACTATAAAATGCCTCACAACGCATTTTTATCAAAATAAATGATCATTGTATATTGTTAATTAATTCAAATAATATAATATTGATTTAGTGTTGTAGTGTGTGTGCTGCTTTATTTTATATGTGTACTTATGTCAGTCAATTTGTGTTTCTTATGCAGAAAAAAACAAGCAACGATGGACAACTACATGGGGAACAAGACACTCACCCCCCAGCAATGCATACCACTTACAAACTCTATTCTAGATTCTACATAATTTTTTATGGAATTTACCTCTTATATTTTGATGCCAAAAAATTCTTCTGGACGGATATTTTGCACTGTTTAGCTCATTTTACACTGCTGACTGTGTTCATGTGCAATAAAATCGATTGCAGTCAACTGCACAATTCTCCTATGTTTTTCTTTTTCTTAACTGAAATGCATTCATCACTTGTATTGGTTAAATAGCTAAACAATAACAAACTGATTAATCGATTAATCGAAAAAATAATCGACAGATTAATCGATTATGAAAATAATCGTTAGTTGCAGCCCTAGTTGTCACGATACTAAAATTTCAAACTCGATTCGATACTGGGGGAAAAACTTGATGCTCGATTTTGATACTATTTAAAAACACCAATTTATTGAACAGGTTTATTCAAAAAATAACATTCCTCAATTTATATTGCAAAAATTAAATGTTAAGAATTAAGTGTATAAAGTGCTTAAACCTTTCAAGTACCAGCATTTTTTAAACATGCATACAAAAACTGGCGAAAGTTAACACTTTAAATCATGAATTGTCTCACTATATATACACTATTTGCATAGTGATGTTTTGCTGCTTAAACTCTGAGGTGCATTTTTGTCATAAGCTGTAATGCCATATGTTTTGTTCTGTACTTTTGAACAACTCTGTTGGTCAATAAAGGGAGAAAACGAATTTCTCCACAGTAGGACAAAGGTACATCTAATCTTAATAAAAACAGATTGGCGCACGGCAGTGACGTCATTAAAAGCGCTGGTTAGATTAGCCGCGGCTAGGCTATTTACGCCCAGAAATCCCAGACCCGCTCCAAACGAACAGGGGAATCATGGTAATGATTCCTAACAAAACCTTTCGACATTGAGATGTTTTGGTGCAGATAATGTCTTATTTCAAGGCTGCACCATGGGTGCCCGTCCGCACCCGTTATATGGATATACACTGATGGCGATTCGCCGATGGATCTAAATAGCCCGGGGATTCCAAGTAGCACCAAAGTTGTCAGCGTGAGTAAACAAATGTAGTGCATGCTAGAAATTAAGTCCGGGTTGCAATAAACGGGAGTTTTCCTTTAAGCATATAAGCGTGAATATACAACTACGTGTCGGACTTGGTATGCTAATTAAGTTGGGCTGTGAAGCGCCTCCCAAATTCGCTGTTGCCATTGTTAACAAAACTTGGATCGGTGACAACTTGCGTGGGAAATTGCAATGTAGCCATGCTTCTTCTTCTGTTTGTCTGGGAGGCGGAGGCTGCTTTACGGCATCTGGCTGTCGTGTGTGTCGGTTTACTTGAAGAAGGCTGTGTATATGTGAGACTCCATAATATCGATACCACAGGGATGGAATATCTCATTTAGATACCACTTTTAGTATCGATTCATATCTAGGTATTGATTTTTTGACAACACTACAACAGAGGACCTAAAAGTCTAATTAAATCATGCAGAAAGGAAGGGCAGTACTCACTTGTCATATTCAGCATTGTCTTTGTCACAGCGTGCGTCCTTGTGCTTCTGCCAGTCTTTCCCATGCTTACAGGTGGTGAGGAGGACTACATCCTCCGAGTTATGCACATGGTATAAAGCATTCCTAGTGTCTGAACCTATTCCAGTCAGGTAGCGTTTCCCCTTAAAAACAAGCATGTATTTCCTATAAGGGGGAATTGTATTGTGTTTCAAATACCCTCTTTCCCCTCCTGTCCTTGGGTGGTCTTTAGAGAAAAGAGGGATGGAAATGTCAAAGTTAGGTCGAAAGTTCTCTGTACTAATACTGGCCTTGGCCAACATGGCCAGGCCTATATCAAAGCCAAGATCTTCTGTGTAATCCGGCCATGTGCCAGAATATAAATTGAAGATGATGTGGTTCTTGCCTTCGTTCCATAAAGGAAGTCCCTGGATTTTTGCTTTTAAGTTGTGCACATAGTAGGGAGAAAGCTGGTCTCGATCCAAAGTGTCCAAGCTCAGGACAAAGAGGCACGCCTGTCCCGGATCTGGTGTGTAGAACCTGGACCCTTCAATAGAAGCCAAGATGTTCTGATAGCTCTCTGAGAGTTTTTCTCCTTTCAGCTGGGGGTACAAGTACACTTTATACCCATTCCTCTCACACAAAGAAAAGTCAAAACAAGTCTCCATCCTGCAGCGTTTTCCAGTGTACAGGCCTGAGTTGGTGTCCCTCTTTTGCCTAGGGGACATGTGTCCATGCAGCTCATCGCTACTGTCCTTCCCCAGAGTACTGAAAGCCTGCATGAATCCGGACAGGCGACGCCACCGTGCCCCGAGGTGATAGCCGGTGAGGCTGCGGTCATCACGCCTGTGGGACCCCCGCCTGGACAGCGGGACTTGTATTCCCCCAAAACAGAACAGCAGAATGAGACAGGTGCCGGCGGAGAACAGAATTAAATATCGTTTTTTGGCCTGCATGTGTCCAACGATCTGAGAAAAGTGGTTTGTGCGGGAATCCGAGAAGCGCCGAAGTTTTGGTCTCACCACCTCCTGTGGGAACGTTCCGCCATCTTCCCCCGGGCTGCTGCAAGGGCTGTGCGCTCTCGTCTCCCTCCTGCCGCTTCAGATGCCTTTCACAAGTCCGGGAGCTGATCCAACGCATGTGGGCGATTTTTCAATGCGCGTTCACCTCGTCAGCTGTGCTTTTGATTAACTGACAACAGCTTCACCAAAAGAATCCGGGGTACCCGAGACGCTCTGGGCATCTCCACTCGTACTTTTTTCCGTATGACGCCACTTTCACTAACCCAACATTCAACATTGTAAAACAAAGTATCGGCTTTGTCCCGTTATAGCCAAATCTAAACTAATAATTTGACATTCACATCTACATCTGAGTGATGTTAAAGCAGCGGTGCCGAACTTGTTGCCTGAACAATTAACTATTGTTCTGACTAAACGCTCTCTAGTCTCCGGTAAAGGTTAGGAACCAAACTGGCTCAGGTCCTCTGAACACCCAGCAGACCCCAGCGCGAGCTTCTGCCGCGGTTTCCTACACCAAGCAGCACCGCTGCTAAACCCAAACAACACACAACCCCGCTAGCTTGCTAGCAAGCTAACCAACTAGCTAGTTTGTGACAACATTTCCAGTTAGCTTGTTAGCTGAGCGTTCGCATCAAACAGTCTTCTACAACGCCGGCTGGAAGTAAAGACGGAAAACAAACGTGTCTCCTCGCTCTAAAACAAGGGTTCTCCTCCAGTCCAGACTCGCGTCCTGTCTTTGAACCGGCATAGGAACATCTCGGTAAATATCTCCAGACGTGTAAAGTGCTCAAGTGGTGGTTCACACCATGGTTCACACGCAAACAAGAGTCCTGAGGAGGCGACGAGTCAGCGCAGCTCGCCGCGGCCGAGCCGTCTGTCTGTCTCACTAGAGCTGATAAGGTGACGTTCCTGCACGGCTCCCAGTGCGTTGCTGAAGGTTTTACGGAAAGCCGTTTTCACATATAATGAAATCACAGTCTTTAAACGGAGTTTTTACATAACGATTGACGTCACAGCGCAAGTGGTGCTGGGTCATGCTAGACAAACAAACTGCAATTGAAGTAAGCTCAAGTAACAATTTATTTAAGTTGTTTATTACTCTCAGGATATTGTTTGTGTCTGCACTCTGTACTTACCACCCACCTCTGGTCTAAAGTTTTTTTGTCTACGTTTACCTGCTGTTTGGTCGAAACGCTCAGCTGGTTTCCTTCATTTTTGTCATTCTCCAATGTAGGGTAGGACCTTTTCCACCGTCAAAATGTATGGAGCAAACACACTCACACCCTTTGATCTGCTCCACACTGTGGAAATCCAGTCTTTTACATCCTTTGCTTTGTCTGTCTTTAGCTCGGCCATTTCTCTTCCCAGCTGTTTCATGTGGTCGTGGTCATTCCCAGCTATGGAAAAGGATAAAAAAAAATTCCCAACTGATATCCTATCTGGGTATCTGGAGTCCGATTAGCACGCCCCCAACAGCGGTGCTTAGTTCCTTCCGGTCTGAACATCTTTAAGAAACGAAGATACAACTTTGAGTTGAGCAGAGTGACTCAGACCTTCAGACACCCGTACAAAATACACACTTGCTTGTCTAGGTCAAAATCCCACAATGCATTGCAACGTTACTTCAAGAACTATTTTTAGCTACGCTATTACATTTCCACAATTAAAAAGTCATTAAATATGTACGCAATTATTTTCTCATTTAATCATGAATGGCTACGTATCTAGAGTTGTAAAAGCAGTTTGTTCCAAATTTAAGGTGCAGGTGAAATAAATTTGTATCCCATCTAGTTTCTAATAACTGTCCAAAATATGAAGACATTTGTAATTACATTGTTGCTCATTGTGTCTATTTTACAAGAGTGCAAAATATTCTTATTTTTATTGCAACAATTGTAAATGTTCCATGTGGCTTTTTAGGAGGAATTTAAAATTTATATTCCTCATTGTTGACTCTTTTAGGTTTCTAATTAAAACTTGCAAAGCAAAGAAATCAGTACTGCATTTTTTGGAAGTTCGTCTACCTGTTAAATGATAAATCCGCTTGCCATACATTAAGAACACTCATTCCTTTCTGATCAAACTGGTGCTGCCTAAGTTAGTCCAGTTGACAGTGTTGATGGATATTTTTGTTTGTTCAAAACCGATTAACTGAACTGGGGGAAAAAATCTGATTTTTCTTCCAGTATTACGGTCCTCGCCTCTGGAACGAGCTGCCGGAGGACCTCAGGGCCGTAGTGAACGTTCCTGTTTTTAAGTCCAGGATCAAGACCCACTTATTTAGGTTAGCTTTTATCTAATTAGCTATTATAGTTTTATTCCTCATTTTATATGATTATATTTTAGCACCGTTTCATTATTTAATAATATTATTAGTTTACTGTCCATATTATTTTATTTATTATTTATTTTTCTTACTTTTGTCATTTATATTAGCTCTTTTATTTTCATATTTTTACTCGTTTTAATCCAGAGTTTTCCCTGTAGGGGCCCTCTGCCCCAGGGGCAGTGGTCAAATGTTACTTCCTGGGCACCCTGGAGGTAGTGTTTGAGTGGAGGTGGGGGTCTATGCTCTCCCTCCTCTGAGCGCCCTGACTTAGTTGCTGTGGAAGACCTGATGCTGCCGGGGCAGACGCCTCCTCTGATGGTGTTCCCTTGCCTTACCTTACTTGGCTCATCTGGACTCAGTCAAATATAAATTTTTACTGATGTGATTGTGTGTGTGTGTGTGTGTGTGTGTGTGTGTGTGTGTGTGTGTGTGTGTGTGTGTGTGTGTGTGTGTGTGTGTGTGTGTGTGTGTGTGTGTGTGTGTGTGTGCGTGTGTGTGTGCGTGTGTGTGTATGTGTGCGTGCATATGTCTGTTAATGTTTTTAAACTGTTATGGGAATTTGGGGTCATTTTAATTCGGTAAAGCACTTTGAGTCTCACTTTGAAAAGCGCTTTATAAATAAAATCTGATTGATTGATTGATTGATTGATTGATTGATTGATTGATTTGGACTTGTTAAGGGAAAATCAACTGAAAGTAAAAAACCCATCTCCCCTGAACACAATTGTGTTCTTTGATAAAACGTTATGCTTTGTTTATGCTGACTGCTGCTACATGCATTTAAAAACTACTTTCAATGGTATAACAGATGAGCCAGAGAGACCTTAACAGATATTTTCACCATGAAACCGAGAATGCTAGATGCCAGTAACAGGAACAGAACCGAGTTTTCTCTGGCAGGAACTACACCAGTAACGGGGAGCTGGCACAACAACGGCGGAGTGCATTAGCCTCATCATTTCTGTATCGAGCCACGATGTGTTTTCACAGCTGCTACAAGTGATTTCCCAGAAGCAGGAATGTGAGTCTGATCTGCTCAGGAGTTGCAGCAGCCATCTGCACTACCCCATCGACCACTGATCAAAGACAGGAAGGTGTGAGATGGGACGGCCACCTCCTGACATTCAGCTTCCAATTTGTTTGTTTGTCTGCTGTCTGTCTTGATATTTGGATTTCTGGCATCCTTTCCCTTTCCTCTCTTTCTTCCTTTTAGCTCTAGGCAGCCACTGGTTTTCTCTTCAACTTTAGCCTTGCATGGCCAGGTTAATCTTTTCTCTCAGTTCATTAAAATTCAAGGCATTTTAAGCAGTGGTATTGTGACTGGAAAACCTGAAAATGATCTTTGCCCTTTCAGTAGACCTCTTGCATCAGAAATGAAAGCGAACATAACTGGAGTGGTAAAGAAAAGATGCATCAAAAATCTGTAGTGATTTTCTTTTTTTAAACTGTTTTTTGCAGCTTAATGAGACTGCTGAGATGCTTTCCCCCTGCTGTTGCATTGTGCTTGCTGCGATGAACATTGGCCAGATTTTGATCAGCAGGGTGACTGAGCCAGAGTAGCCCTCCCACTGAGTAGTACTTGCAATCATGCCAATATCTAATTTGGAGACACCCAGGTCAGCATAGTTTTACCAGCCAGGCTCCAAGTCGGCACAAGCAACAAAACATTCAAACATTCATTTCTAAGTTCATTCCGAGTTTATGAATTCACCATTTGTCCATGACCGCAAGATACAAAGCAGATTTTTCATTAAAATTTCCTCCACATGCAATCTGAAAATGTTCATTTTGGCATGCCGACATGCGTTGCTTTGTGTAGAGCACAGCCTCGGATGCAGTAATTCAAGGTCCCCTCCAGACTCACAGAGACAGCCTTGGAGAAGAGCCTCATCCGTCTGTGTCAACACTAAAATGCACAAATCACATCTGAGAATATCAAGATGGAGAGTGAAACGAAGATTTCATGTGACAAATATCTGCCTTGAAGCTGAAACAGATACCTTAAGTAGAAATTTCCTGCAGGTTTGGCTGAGTTTTACAACAGGAGTTGAACTATAAAGACTGACAGTTTGTGCAGGGTGAAATCAACCCCAAATGTTGGCTAGGACACATGTGTATAAAGAAAACCCTCAGTGGGCCTTAATAGAATCATCTGGCTTTCATTCAAAGTCTGGAAATTCCAAGTATCCTGTAACGTTACTTGTGAGCTCCGGCAATTCTCCTTTGGTGAGGCCTCTTCATTTATTTGGCACAGTCCACACAAAAGGTCAAATCAATCTGCTTTCCAGGTGCAAGGAAAAACAGTGAAACACAAAAGTAAAGTTTGAAAATGTCCTCTTGTCTAACAAAATCATTAGCAGGGGCTCAGGTTAGCTTGGGCTAGCATTCGAAGTAGCTCGGGCTAGCCTTGTTCTGCGTTTAGCATTACCAACACCAACATTTGTGTACTGCAGAGGCTGAAGCGGATATGCAAATGGAAGGTGGTGTGTCTACGCTGGAGACATGTTGAACTACCTTTTCTCAGAACAAACCATTTCCCCGTTACCATTACAACATGAATAATTTACATAGGTTAGATCGGAGATGCAATAGAGTTTTTGGTTTGGTACATTTGACACCCTGAGCTGCCTATACTCAATGACGTCAACGTAAATGTACCTTTGAATTCTAGGACAGCCTTAAGGCTAGGTACTGAATTATGATGTTGAGGTTAGAAAATATGTCTCCAAATAGTCTCCAACAAAGTTAGAAAGACAGACAGGGAGGATTGTCCTCATGTGGATGTGCACATAGTGTGCACCGCTTTGTATGCTTGGTAACGTATGTGTGCACGTGTTGGAACATCTCAATCACAGAGCAGAGATCAAGTTCAATTACATGTGCAACAACTTTTCGGTCTCCGAAGACCTAGAAACCATTTATATGCTAATAAGTATGACAGCGATAATGACTTGCAATAAAAAGACATCTGCTGCTTGATTGAATCTGATATTAGAGCATTACAACAATCAGCCTTTGCTATTTGTCTTGAAATCACTTGTTAGCCTCGTAACTCTGTGTGGGAAGTGTTTTGACATTTGGCATTGGTAATGTGAAAGCCCTTGTCCTGGTCCTTTCTTCTCTCTCTGCAGCGGGCGTCAGGGTTGTATTTATGTTTCAATTGCCTTAAGAGACATTGAAAGTAGGCGCATGTTCCTAAGTAGTCAAATGGAGTTAATCCTATCCATAGGGATGAAGAAAGGGCTATAATACAGTGGACTGAACAGACATCCCATAAAAACAGACGGGATATTATTTGGCTTTGACTCATCAGTCGTGTCTAATTATTTCATTTGTCTCCAAGTCATGAAACAATTATGACAAAGATAAAGATTGCCACTCATTACGCAGGTAATTGACTTCAGCAAATAATAACGCAGCACAATGTTATTAGATACCTCACAGATACGGCAGCTTCCTAGATCCCATACATGGCTGGGAAATGTTAGGTAGGGCTGTCTTATCCCATGAATGCTGCAAGTAACGTTCCTTCCAATTTAAGGGCCCGAAGGAGATCAATGAGGGAGGGTAGCAGTGGGACGGGACTTCAAACCCAACAGCCTTTAATCACCTCACACGGCCTGCAGCAGTGTAAAAGTTCTGGTCTTGTGAAGGTTTAATCACAAGTCAAGCCAAATAGAGTCAACTTGCTGCTAATAAAGGTCACACAGAGCCGGAAGGGACGGGCTCGTGAACACATCCTCATGTTTGCACATACATCTTGTTGCACACAAACACAGCATGATCCGTGATGTCCTTGCACCTGTGCATTTAGATGGCACACACACACATACACACACGCACATCTTTAACATGACCAGTCTAGAGCTGCTGCATAAGGATAATAATATTTGATTTATACGTCTATAAGTCACCCTCCAACTGCTGTTTGGCTTTAACTCATGAGCCAGGCAGAAAGACATAAAGAAAGGGTCATTACTGGCAGCCAGTTTCAGGGGACCACTGATGGAACAGCTAACAGTGTTTGCTTTGCTGCTCAGAGATAAGAATGAGGTCTGTCAGTTCTACCAATGGACACACACACTTGGTCTCTCTTAGGATGACGGACTATTTCTCTGTTCGTGAGTGCATAATTCATCACCAACAATCCGGTGTTTTACACTTTTACAATGCTCCAGTAAAAGACCAGTAAAGAGAACTATGAGAAAAACCTTAATAGCACCATTAAGTTAATGAAGATGCTGTGTAATAGTGAAAACCTTTCATGATGCATCCAGGAAGCCCACATTGCTGACCCAGAGGATGCTGAGAGTGTGACCTTGTTGTGACGGTAAACGGGTAATAAATCCACCTGCCACAGGGTCGCAGTGTGGACAGACAGGTCAATAAGGAGCCAAGCCAGGAATCTAAACATACATCTGCCACTCCCTGGCTCTTCGCAAGCCTCCAGAATAATCCTCCACAATGTTGAGAGAAGCCTTCCTCAACATGTTTCCTTTTATCAACTGAATAAAGTTCAGGTATTTGAATATTTTAAGTAAAATGATCCTGAGGCAATGATACCTTTGATTAAAAGGACGTCAAAGTGAAGCTGCAACGATTTCCTGTTTAAATTGAGTCATTGCCCACTGAGTGTGTGTGTGTGTGTGTGTGTGTGTGTGTGTGTGTGTGTGTGTGTGTGTGTGTGTGTGTGTGTGTGTGGTGTGTGTGTGTGTGTGTGTGTGTGTGTGTGTGTGTGTGTGTGTGTGTGTGTGTGTGTGTGTGTGTGTGTGTGTGTGTGTGTGAATTAATAATGACGGCAAATTATCTGAACAGATTTGAAGGAAACTCAGAAATCTTATATTTGATTTACATTTACGTCCGATTGCCTTTTGGAGTCAACGCCATAGAAAATGGCCACCCGAGACAAATCGTTAGGTTATTGAACACAGAAATGGCTGAACCTCAGTCAAATTCTCAGCTGGATGCATGATAACAGCGGGAGTCATTAAGAACATGATCTGACTGTTAATGTATTAATTCTTAGGTATTTCAGTATTGCATAGAATTGCTATGAATGAATGAATCAAGGTTTATGGCTAAGAAGTATTGCTGCAACACAAAATGATTTTATATGTATGCATGCATATACATTAATGAAACATCAGTTTGACTGATTTTCATTGCATGAGGTACATGATGCACTCAAATATATTGAAATTACTCTACAAAGAAGCAGAAGATTTAGACTTCAGCACCTTGCATTAACCTTGCATTTTGAGAATTTCCGTCCTATCTCGAGAGTCCTATTCCTTTTAAAGGTTCTGGAGAAAATTGTTCATGCACAGATCTCTGCTCACATGGACAGCAAGTCATTGTTAGATCTGTTTCAGTCTCCTTTCATGCCACGCATAGCACAGAGTCTGCCCTGATCAGGGTGCTAAATGACATTCTGGTGGCATCTGACTCTGGGTCCAGGGTATTGCTGCTCTTGCTGGACCTTTCAGTGGCTTTTGATACCATCGACCACCATATTCTATTGGGCCAGTCTGGGTCTTGGGTTAGGGTGATGGGAGTTGCTTATCCAACCAATCCATTACTGTCCAGATCAGTGATTGTACCTCCTCTTGTCTCCCGTTGCCTAGGGGGGTGCCACAGGGCTCCATTCTTGGGTCACTCCTTAGTCCAATATACCTCCTGCCACTGGGCAGAATCCTGAGTCAGTATGGTCTGGACCGTCTGGACTATCCAAGCCCCCACAATGCGGCTCAAAAATTGGTCCCAACCCGAAAGTACCAAAAATTGCAGTTCCACTCTCATTCTCTGAGGGCTGGTGTCAGAAGCGAGCAAATCCTCATTGACTCCCATGTTAAAAATACCAATTTCACAGCAGAAATAAACATGTTTACAGCCTGGTACCAAAACATGTTTTTTGTTTAAATTATCTAGTTTACACTCATGACAACTCTGAGGGGGGTGAATTTTTTCTCTCACTCGTCTGTTTAAGTGTATTAAAAGCCTAAAATTCTGTATAAATAATGAGCATCAGACCCATGTGACCGCCGCCTCAGACCCACGAGACCACAAAGCTAGCTCAGTGGAAAGGCCTCAGTAGAGCCTCGGTCTGGCTTGGAAACTGCTCCGGGATTTTGAGTCTCTGTGTTTGTGTATTCTTTTTTGGATATTTTTGTGCAATTGTTGGACAAAATGACTTGCTGTGGCATTAATTGCACTAATAGAGCGTCCAAGGAGTCTCCACTTCATTTTTTTCGGTAAATAAAATTATATTTATGTATTTTAGGTCACTGGCGAGCTGAGCTTAGATTTTAACATGTACTGTTTAACCATGAAATTTAAATGTAATAGGGTAAAACCCAGTGCATTTAACATAATGCTGCACTTTAGAAAATGGGTTGAAATATAACATGTTGGTGGAGCTGGGTTCTGACTATCGGCTTGTGGAGCTCTCGGGAGACCGATGTTTTCCACCCGTTTCTCCCCTCCCCGCAACTTGGCGCATCTCTGTCTGATCACGGCTTCTGTGTGCTGCGCGGCCTGACGGCTGGTTCTCCCCGCAGCTCGGCGCATCTCTGTCTGATCGTGGCTCCTGTCTGCTGCGCGGGCTGCTGGCTTGTGGAGCTCTGGGATGAAAACCTTTCCACCCGGTTCTCCCCAGCGGCAGCTCTGCGCATCTCAGATCGCAGCGGCGCTTGTCTGCTGTGTGGCTGCCGGCTTGTGGAGGTCTCGGAGACCTCTGTGTTCCACCCGGTTTTACCCAGTGGCCAGCCCGGCATATCTCTGACTCAGAAGCTCTGGTGTGCTCAGTTAACTCCGGTTGTAGCTAGGTTGCTACCTCCATTAGCTTAGCTCCCACCTCCGCATTAGCTTTGGGTTAGCTTCAGGTTAGCTTGTAGCTAGTTCGACCGGGTGTTGTCAGTTTATCACAGACTTACAGCCCCACCCTCAGCTCCTCCTCTCTTCCCTTTTATGGAATTGTCTGGGCTTGACGGAACCTGTGACACGGTCAAAATGGCGGTGGTGGCCACCTCCCATTTTAGCTCAAAAACGTGTTATTGGAGTCTATGAAAACCCATTATCCATATATGTATATCGATGGGACTATCACATTTACAATGACGGTTGCCAAATATATGTGGCGCCGAATGAGAAAAATGTGGGCTCACAATTTTGCACATGTTTGGCTGATGTGAAGGGCTGGCTGGCATGCGATTTCCTAAAATAAATTAGTTAAAGACTGAGTCTATTGTTTTTGACACCTGAAATCACCCAGGCTCTCACTCTGCTTGTAATTTTTTTTTTAAACTCGGAACCCTAAACAGTACGTAACTAGTCTCAGGGTAAAGCTGGATGCTGACCTCTCAATGGCCTCACAGATAAACTCAGTTCAGTTCAGTTCAGTTCACTTTCTTTCAAACATATACAATCACCAACATTTCATAAAATCATTCCACGCAATTGTTTGAAAAGGAGTAGGGAGAAGTGTATACTTATTTAGCCCTACCCCCTCAGGTTTACATCCTCATCATCAAAATTTAAACAACAAAACAGTTACAATGCCTTCAAAAAAAATAACCCACAAAAAAAAATAACAATAATAATAAATAAATTAAATTCTCATGTTCAACTAGAACTATATTTAGATTTTCTAATTTGTAGAACAGATTAAACATCAGTTTGCATGCCGTCCTGGGTTAATTGCATTTTCTTCAGTCTTATACTTATTTAACATTTCTTTTTTTAGTTTTATTTTAAACTGGTTTATATCACTACTGACCTTTATTTCTTTTGTTAACTCATTCCAGAATTTAACGCCCGCTATTGAAATAGACATCCTTTTCAATGTTGTTCTTACTCTTTGTACTTTTAAATTCCACTTCCCTTATACCTCCCTTCTCTGTCTAAGAACCATTTCCTTATTTCAATTGGGAGCATCCCTTTCCTTGCCTTATATATTATTTGCAGTTTTAAACTTGACCGGGTCCTGGAATTTTAAAGCTTGCGTCTTAATAAAGAGTGCGTTTGTGTGAGCCCTATACCCCTCCTGATTTATTAGTCTAATAGCCCTTTTCTGCATTATGATTATAGTCTGAATATTACTTTTATATGTGTTTCCCCAAACTTCTACACAATAACTCATGTATGGTAATAGTAAAGCACAATATAACATATATAATGTTTTCCTATCCAGAAAATGTTTTACTTTCCCCAAGACAGCAATGCCCCGTGCTAACTTTCCCCTCACATGAGTGATGTGTGATTTCCAACAGGCCTTATGATCAATGATCACACCAAGAAATTTTATGGTATTAACCCTTTCTAGATATACATTATCAACACAAATTTCAATGTTAATATCTTTCTTATGGTTTCCGAATAACATAAATTTTATTTTATTTAAATTTAAGGACTATTTGTTTCTATCAAACCATGTCTTCAATATCTTTAACTCCTGTGTGATCACCTCCACAACCTGTTGAAATTCCCCACTTGAACAAAGTATATTGGTATCATCTGCAAAAATTACAAACTTTAGGATCTTCGACACTTTAGAAATATCATTTATACTCTGTGGTGAGATCTTGTTTTTATCAGTTATGCTGCGACCAGTCCTGAAGCGGAGGCTCCTGAAATCAGTCATCCATATTTTTAATACCTCTCGCCTGGACTTTGCAAAAGCACTCCTTGTAGGTAGTCCTGCTTCTGCCCTGAATCAGCAGCAGGTCATCCAGAATGCTGCTGTTAGGTTCCTGATTAACACGAACTGAGGTAGCCACATCACCCCTGTCCTGGAACTTCTCCATTGGCACCATGTCCCTTCCGTGTATAGTTGAAGTTATTGACTTTTGTTTTTACAGCTCTTCATGACCTGGCACCTCCTTATCTGTCCGACATGCTCATCCCTTATGTGCCTACGTGCACACTGAGGTCAGTTGATCTCAATGCACTCCTCAGATGTGCTACAAATCTAGGGGTGAATGAGCATTTGTCAACGCTGCCCCCAACCTGTGGAACTCACCTCCCATTACAGTTCGTCAGGCTCCCTCTTTGGCATTTTTTAAATCTCGTTGAAAGACCCACTTTTACAACTTGGCTATTGGGCAGCGACTCATTTTATTGTTTTAATGTGTTTCCTATTGTTCTTATTGGTTTTGTCTGTTATAACTGTTCAGTATTTTTTATATCCTCATTGTTTTTGCCTTTATTCTGTTTTAATTGATCCTGCCTCTGCAGCACTTTGGGCAGCTCCCATGCTGTAGTTTAAATGTGCTGTAGAAATTAACAGGTACGGTATGGTAACCACCAATGTGTATTTTAGCTAAGATTGCACACATTTTATCCATACAATTATAATATTGCATATTGCAGCGTGTAATATTCCGTTATCACACTTTGGCTGTCACATAAATAGTGAACAGGTCAAACAACCAGCTCTAAACACATGACTGTCGTTGACCTCTGCCTAATGGAAGGCCCTGGCTGCCTGCCACCATGCTGGACTTATTGGCTATAAAACTCCAGGTCAATCAGGAGTTGATGGCAGCTCACTCACTCATCCGTGCTGACCACATCATGCAGCCAATCGGGACCTAGTGTGGGACTGACTAAATGCTTGCGTGCAAGGGTAATTACATCTCAGCCCCAAACCAGGTTTCTCCATAATGAATAATCAGCTGTTTGCTGAGACTTGAAGGTTCACTTTGGAAGCCTTGACAACAACATTCACACTGTGTTTTAGGTGGGCAGCCTATTTATCTTGTGAAGGACAGATGATTTTTCCTTTCTCCACCCTGTGGTTTTATGTCTGAGATGGTAGGTTAGTTTAGTTTCTGTTCAGGCATGATTCATGTAAATCACTGCTCCCCTGTGGAGCCAGGTATCTACTCCCACAGCAGCTCAGAGTGTTGGATGGAAGCCTCCACGAGACAGATAAACCAGGATTTGGTGGATCTCTGGCGCCCCCTGGAGACATACTCATGATTATTTTTCACATGGGATGATTTGTGGACCAAAAGTTAGACTTTACTCTTTGTTGTTAAAACTGATTTATAAAGTATATGCTTGTGATGTGATTCACAAAGAAAACAAAAAAGAATGATATGGATTTCATAATATTATTAGTGGTAGATTATGCGTTTTTCTCCGTCGTCTCCGCCCACGTCCGGCTACTTGAATGATATCAAAACAAACGTACCCAGAAGAGCAGCAGAGTCATGTGGACGGTCATGAGGCTTCTCTCATGAGGAAGTAAGTAAACAGGAAAAGAGGAGGAGCTCTAAAGAGGTAAAGAGGTAAGAGTTATTTAAAACATTCTTAAAATCGAAGTTATTACTATAATTCAGACATCTAAATGAAAATAAAGCTAGTAAGCCATCACGTTTGCGCACGCTACTTGCGTGTCGTGTGCAGCATCACTGTTCATGCAGAAAGCTTGTAGGCTAGTTGCTAACATTAGCTTGTGGGTTTATAGTAGCACATATAAATCATAACGACACAACCATATTGGAATCTAAACACATGTTTTATTATACTAACAGCGCATTTAGTTGTTTCTTATGTTTAATAACTAAAATGTGTGTGATTTGGGAAAGTGCTGATGCTAGAAGCAGGTTTATTAACATCATGTGTGAGAATTACAGCTGGTCAATCACAGCAAACGACACATTAAAGAACCATGTGTCTTGTTTTACAACTCATTTGTAAACCTTTAGAAAATGTTTACCTGGTTTGATGTTAGAAAAACTTGTTACACTATAAACAACAAAGACAACACCTCCACAAAGTTGAAACTGGATTTTATTAATTTGTTAGGTTGTAGAAAGAAAAAAGAATTTTGAAAAGGCCAAAAATTATTATCCATGCTGATATTTAATGCTGCTCATAAGTGTGGCCTTTCTGTCTTACACGCTGCTTTTAATCTACACAGTTTATTCTTTAATGAGTACAGATTAACACATATATCAGTTTTTATTGCATTCACTTCTCCAAGTATTGATTAAAAAATCAGAAATACAATTGAGCGTTTTTTTCTCAGAAAAAGACACATTTATTTAATTTTTAGACAAATGTCTTGAACAGAACAAAGTAATACATAAAAAAATGTTGGAGTTGTTTTTTTACCCTTGATGTCAGCTCTTCACATCATTGTGGAGCAGAGTTCACCAAGCATTCAATTTTTCACCCGCTATAGGGAAGGAGAGTTGGGTTTAGACCGTGGTGAGACAGTAGCCCTACTGATGATGTGTTGTTGCAGCAGGTGAGAGGCATCATGTGGGACTATTGGGTGGTTGAGGTGTGTGTCACGTGAACCTCAGAAACAGGCTTGGAAAGCAAAGGTGGAGGTAGAAACCAGTCATGGTGAAGTATTCATGACCCTGTAGCAGAGTAAGGAGGAACAGAGGCCTGGTTCAGGAACAGGCGATCTCTGATGACCCTCTGAAAGAGGCTGAAGGGTGCCTGTGGCCCCCCCTATGCACTTGGGCGATGGTTGAGGAACATCTAGTAGAACCCAAAAGATTCTGGTGGTTGAGGAGTTTCTCTTGGGACCCTCAAGAACTATTTCAGTACTGTTGGTGTTCTCTAACTGTCTTGCTGCATCAACCAGTTGTTGTCTGATCATCTGAGCGTGAAAAGTAAAAGTAAAGTCAGTTTGGGGAAGCCTGGGCGATGGTGAGATCATCCACTCTTACCTTGGCTTGAGCTTCCCTAAAGAGGTCCACTGGCCCCTCCAGCACTAGCATGAAATCAGAATTCATCAGTAATCTAGAAAGATTTCAGTTAGATTAAAACGGTGCATACTTGTTCTGTAGCATCTGAAAAGCTGAAAGTCAGAAATGGAGAGGTGCAAATTCTTATTTATTCTGTTTTAATTCCATAAACAACAGCCTTGCTCTAATGGGAACCCAACCCCATGAACAAGGGGTTTATTAGAAGTCAAATGTCATGCTGCTGTTGGCTCCAAGTTAAACATTTTCTTCTGTCTCTAGGAATATCTTGAATTTCAGGGTATCTTTATATCCCGCTCTTCCCTCTCTGGCCACCATGGTGGACTTCCTGGCAGACAATAACCTGTGTGGCCAGGCCATCCTCAGGATAGTTTCCAGAGGGAATGCCATCATAGCAGAGCTTCTGCGTCTCTCTGACTTCATCCCTCCAGTTTTTAGGCTGAAGGACAAAAATGACCAGCAGAAATATGGAGACATCATCTGTGACTTCAGCTACTTTAAGGTTTAAACATGTGGACGGCCTGAACTGTGTCATTTAGCCTCAGACTAATGTCAACTTTCTGTGATGGTAAATTAAGTTGCTTCTTCTTCAGGGTGCGGAGTATTACGAGGGGAAGCTGGAAGCCAAAGCAGAGCTTCAGGACCTGGATGAAGAGTTCAGAGAAAACAACACTGAGATTCTGTCTCGGTTCTATCTGGCCTTTGAGAGCGTTCACAAGTACATAGTTGATCTGAACAGGTGAGATAACGGGCTCTGCCTCCTTTCAGCTTGAGCCCGCTCCCCTCATCTTTCACACGAGTCTCTGGTTTCTGCTGCACTTGTGTGAGACCAGCTAAACAGGCTTGATTCAGTTTAGTGTGGAGAATGACTGCAGATGAGTTAAGGAGCATAATCATCCAAACATTTAGGAAAGAGAAGGTAAATTATAACAATCTGGGCAAATTCATATCCCATAAGTGAGCTTAAAACTTTTTTGGTGCCCACCAGAACTTCTTTTTCCTTTGCACCACCAAACACAGCCACACTAACACGTGTGGTTATGTTATTTTGTCTCCAGATATTTAGATGACCTAAATGATGGAGTTTATATTCAACAGACCTTAGAAACTGTTCTTCTGAATGAAGATGGGAAACAGCTACTAGTAAGTACCTGAACCGTGGCTTTATTGAATTATTTATGAAATGTAACTTCAGCTGTCCTCCATATCTCTCTGATGATTTGATGTAAAGACTTCAGCCCTGATTTTCCAGTTAATAATGTGATTTGTATTCTTAAATGTCAAAACTAAGTTGGCTAAAGTTTTTCTTCCACCCAGTGTGAGGCTCTCTATCTGTATGGAGTCATGTTGTTGGTCATTGACCAGAAGATCGAAGGAGAGGTCAGAGAGCGGATGCTTGTTTCCTATTACAGATACAGGTGAGAGCATGACTCACTCGCCCCGTCTCAAAGCTCTCTGAGTGATTTGCACTCTCTCAGTCGACTGTGAGAGTGGGATTTTGCTTTTAGCAGAGGCTCAGTTACTCACCTGACTCACGTCTGGGTTTAGGTTTACACCATGTGCACAAGCAAACACACAATCACAGCACTGAAGCAGAAAACATGCAGAAATACAGTTATTTAAGGGGGCACGTTCAAGAACAGGAGGCGTTGTTTTGGGCATAGATATGTATATAAACACTAGATGCCTCGTCCCCGCTGTTCGCCAATGGGATGCGACGTAGGAACGTGGCGGCCTATTATTATATTATATAGATCCCCCCCCCCCCCCCCCTCTCTCTCTCTCTCTCTGGTTTGTGAAATAAGATTTGTGTAGTGTTGAGATTTCAAGGTTCTATTGAGGTAAAGCCCACATTAACAGAACACAGATACAAAATGTGCTCCCCAACAAATAAGACAACCGACACCCAAATCACATCTGTCAGCCAGAACCGGCCCGCCAGCAATAAAATTTAACCCAGCAAATTATTTTGTATTTTCACTATTTCTTAACTTTTGTTATTTATTGACTTTCATTTATTAATTATAAACTCTTTGTAAATGCTTTCTGAAAAAGTTAGGAAATAACCAAAAGATAGATTAGGTTAGTATGATAGATGGATAATGGATTGATCTTGTGAAGGAGATTTTCAACATTCATAATACCAGATAACAGTGTGTAGAAGGTAGCAGCAACAGCAATGGAACAGCGGTTTCTAATTATTTTATTGACATAAAAACAATTAACAGACAGAATAATATACAAGTATGGGTTTTCTTTGCAACAGTTACAAATGAAAGGTGATCCCATGTTGTCTCGATTTGTCACAGCGGCGATTCGAGCATCCGTAGGCTGCACGAAAGTCAGGCATGTTGACCCTCGAGCTTCACAATTAATAAAGCTGTATTTCTGCAAACATAAATCCAGAAATGTCCTGTTTTAGTATATCCCAGTATAAGTTTTGTGTACTAAACCAAGGAGCTTAAAAATCACGGGCAATTTAGCATTAATAAATTTAAAATTAAACGAGCGACTCCCACTGAGGTAAACGGTCTACTTTGTTTTGCTAAGCAGTGCACCCACCGTAGCCTCGTCATCTCTAAGCCAAGTTAGACAGCTAATAAATACATAAACATCCACAAACACAGCCATTTACACAACAGTTGGGCTGTCGTAAAGTCGTTATTGGTTTTGTAGAACCACATAAAATATAGATTGTGGTCTCAACCTGAATAACATGCAGATAGCCTAGGCGGGGCTCATGGTTCACAATTAAGTCACTTTCAAACACAAAAGCGTTAATTTCAACATGAGCAAGTATGTCGTCTCAAGCCCATGTGTTCTAAGGTTTGTAACAAGGTAAACCGCTTATAAATCTATTAATATTTCATTGAGTTAAGAGTGTTTTGGTTGAAGCTGATCACTCACCTTCCAGCTGCTACCACTGAGAGCGGAGGGGTCTTCTGTCTGAGGTAAGATGGCCGCCTTTTAGCTACACCCTCGACTCCCGCTTTCGCCATTTAGTGTTTATATACATATCTATGGTTTTTGGCACGAAAATGGAGAAATGGGCTTTAGGTGCAATACACTTAGCCACCTATAGGGGGTGCCCTCTGACCCAAAGCTCTGCTGCTGCAGAATCATAAAACAATTATTTATTATTGTTGTTTACTAAACCAGTTTCACTGTCTGGTTCTTGTGTCATTTGGTGTTTGATTATTTTCAGTGCTGCCCGCTCATCAGTTGACTCCAACCTGGATGACATTTGTAAACTCCTGCGCAGCACCGGTTTCTCCAGCCAGCCTGGAGCCAAACGACCAGCCAGCTACCCAGACAGCTACTTCCAGAGGGTTCCCATAAGCGCCACTTTCATCAGCATGGTCATCGGGAGGCTGCGCTCCGACGACATCTACAACCAGGTGAGATGCACTGTCAAGCAAACCTTTGTCCTAAGCTTGTAGTTCATTATAATGACTTTGCTGCAGATTACGTCAAGCGTCCACTTGTTCCTCAGGTGTCTGCCTACCCTCTACCTGAGCATCGAAGCACGGCGCTAGCTAACCAGGCAGCAATGCTCTATGTGTGTCTGTTCTTCAGCCCCTCCATCCTGCATACCCAACAGGCCAAGATGAGGGAGATCGTAGACAAGTACTTCCCTGATAACTGGGTAATGGTGTATATTCTCTTTTAAAACACTAGAGGATATTAAGTCTCAGTGTGGTGGAAGAAGTTTCTGTGTTGTCTGCCTTCAGGTTATCAGTATCTACATGGGCATCACTGTCAACTTGGTGGAGGCCTGGGAGCCATACAAAGCCGCTAAAACAGCTCTTAACTATACCCTGGACTCTGCTAATATAAAAGAGCAGGTATGAAAAAAGCTTTAGTTTCAATGTCCCCGAGTCCTCTGTGTGTGTGTTGATGCTAAGGTGTAGCAAGGCTAATGTGTGCAGAGACAATCTGTTAGTTGGGACGGTACCAAATGTAAAATTAAGGCTGTAAATCTTTAGAAGGTCTGTTTTAAACTTGATCAGCTCATTATCCAAGTGTTGGAGATGTATGAGTGGAAGAATTGATGGTGGCGGCGGGAAGCTGCCGAGTGCCAGAGACAAGAAACCAGCTGACCTGTAGCCATTGGCAGTTTTCACCACCGCTGGGAATGAAGTCATGAATAATTTTTAGTCATGCAGGGTTTTCACCAGCATTCCTGTGTGCAGGCCACTCGCTACGCTGCCAGTTTGGAGAGCCAGAGGTCTCAGGTGCAGCAGCGGCTGAAGGAAGGTTTCCTCAGGGAGGAGATCATCCTGGACCACATTCCCAAACTACTCAACTGTCTCAGGGACTGCAACGTGGCCATCCGCTGGCTGATGCTGCACTCTGCAGAGTCAGGTATGAGCATTTAAAAAGGGCTCGTGTTTCGGGGTGTCTTCTGAATATGTGGAAACCAAAAGGCTGTAAGAAATAGTTCATATGCTCTTGCTTGTCTCATCTTTTAGCCTACGACTTAAACAACAAGCGCCTGCGTCAGGTCAGGGATCAAGTGCTCAGCGACTCCAAGTACAAACCAAAGATCCTGTTCCAGCTGCTGCTGGACACAGCTCAGTTTGAGTTCATGCTCAAAGAGGTGAGATCCTTCCTGTAAATCGGGGAAAAATAAGAAGAGAATGCAGAAAAATGTATTCTTTCGTCATTTCCGAAGTGATTCGTCAGACTTTATTCCTTGTTAGATGTATCTGTTGCTCATTAGCCCACAGTGAGATAGCATCTGGGTCGTCAGTTTATCATAAGGAGATGGCACAAAATCTTCTAATTATGTGTCTCGTCTGAGTAATTCTCCATCAGCTAAGCACCTGTGCTGTCCCGCTGCCAGATGTTCAAGCAGATGCTGTCAGAGAAGCAGCTCAAGTGGGAGAGCTACAAGAAAGAAGGATCTGAGAGGATGACCGAGCTGGCTGAAGTCTTCTCCGGCGTCAAACCTCTTACTCGGGTGGAGAAAAACGGTGAGCTCCTCTCTTCTGTGTGAAATAAAGAAAGTTGACTCACAAAACAGAAAGCAGATCTTTGTTTAGTAACAAATATGTAATATACACCTTTTAATTTTGTGGTTTATGGGTCTGTGTCACCTTTGACAGAAAACTTACAGGCGTGGTTCCGGGAAATCTCAAAGCAGATCGAGTCTTTGAACTATGAGGACTCCACAGCCGCTGGGAGGAAGACGGCACAGCTGATACAGGCGCTCATTGAGGTGAGGACCAGGATGATATTTCCCAGCTGCTTCACAGATTTGCATTAGATTAATTGGAAATAAAATCTTTACTTCACATTATGCTGAGGGATTAGGTGATAGGAACTATGCTTCCTGCTGTACTTATAGAAAAATACAATCTGTCCATTCTCTTCTGCTTATCCGGAGTCGGGTCGCGGGGGCAGCAGCCTAAGCCGAGAGGCCCAGACTTCCCTCTCCTCAGCCACTTGGGCCAGCTCCTCCGGGGGATTCCCAATGCGTTCCCTCGCCGGGCGAGAGACAAAGTCCCTTCCATGTGTCCTGGGTCTCCCTTTAGGCCTCCTCCCGGTTGGACGTGCCCAGAAAATACTTAGACTCTTCCCCTTTGGACAGGACCTCATCCCTGACCTGGAGAAGGCATTCTACCCTTTTCTGACTCAAGACCATGGTTTTGGATTTAGAGGGGCTGATTTTAATCCCAGCTTTTTCACATTCGGCTGCAAATCGCTGCAGTGAAAGCTGAAGATCACGTTCTGATGAAGCCAGCAGGACCACATCATCTGCAAAAAGCAGAGACCTGATCCTCAGGCCACCAAAACGGGTGCCCTCCACACCTTGGCTGCTCCTAGAAATCCTAGAAATCCTGTCCATATGAACAGAATCAGTGACAAAGGGCAGCCTTGGAGGAGTCCAACTCTCACTGGGAACGAGCCCGACTTACTGCCGGCAATGCGGACCTAGTTCTGACACCGGTCATACAGGGACCTAACAGCCCGTATCGGAGGGCCTGGTACCCCAAACTACCCCCCACAGGGTCCTCCGAGGGACGCGGTCAAACACCTTCTCCAAATCCACAAAACACATGTAGACTGGTTGGGCGAACTCCCACGCACCCTCCAGGATCCCCCTAAGGGGTATAGAGCTGGTCCAGTGTTCCACGGCCAGGACGAAAACCACATTGCTCCTCCTGAATCTGAGGTTTGACAATCCAACAGACCCTCCTCTCCAGAACCCCTGAATAGACCTTACCAGGAAGGCTCAGGAATGTGATCCCCCTGTAGTAGGAACACATCCTGCGGTCCCTCTTTTTAAGTAAAGGAACCACCACCCGGTCTGCCAGGCCAGAGGAACTGCCCCCGATGTCCACACGATATTGAAACTCCAACATCATTGTGAAGTATGCGGACGACACCACAGTGGTGGGTCTCATCACCAACAACAATGAGACGGCCTACAGGGAGGAGATCAGCGCCCTGACCCACTGGTGTCAGGACAACCGTCTCACCCTCAACGTCACAAAGACAAAGGAGATGATAGTGGACTTCCGGAGGTGCAGAGGAATACACACCCCCATCACCATCAACGGCGACGCTGTGGAGAGGGTGAGCAGCTTCCGTTTCCTTGGAGTTCATCTGGCAGAGGATCTTACGTGGTCAGTGCACACGGAAAATACAGTGAAGAAGGCACAGCAGCACCTCTTCTTTCTCAGGAGACTGAAAAGATTTGGCATGAGCCACCGCATCCTCAGGACCTTCTGTCGCTGTGCCATTGAGAGCATCCTCACTGGATGCATCTCCACCTGGTATGGCAACAGCACCGCTTACAACCGCAAAGCTCTCCAGAGAGTAGTGCGGTGTGCTGAAAGGATTATTGGAGGTGAACTTCCCTCCCTCCAGGACATCTATAAGAAGCGGTGCCTGAGGAAAACGGGGAGGATCATCAAGGACTCAAGTCACCCCAGCCATAAACTGTTCAGACTACTTCCATCAGAAAGGAGGTTCTGCAGCATCCGGTCCAGAACCAGCAGACTGAGAGACAGCTTTTTCCATCAGGCCAACAGACTGCTGAACACTTCGCAGACACCTCACCCTCACTACTGAAACTCCAACATTACACACTCCATACTGTACATTAATGCCACAGTTTTGCACATAACAGCCTCTGTACATTTTATATCTCTTATCTTATTGTTTACTTTATTCATTTGTATATTTAGATTAGCCATTTTTATATTTTACATGTTTTTACATTACTGTATTTTTACAACTCTGTTGCTGTGAAGCTCGCACACAAGAATTTCACTCGCATGTACTGTACCAGTGTACCTGCACATGTGACGTGACAATAAAAGTGATTTGATTTGATTTTGATATTGCAGAGCCGCGTCAGCCAACACAGCCCCACAACATCCAGAGCCTTAAGCCTGATTCATGCTTCTCCGTCAGCTCCAACAGGGAGAGACACGCACGGACGGAGATGTTTTGCCCTCATACTTCTCCGTCTCCTGGGGAGTGTTGCAAAGCAATTCCCCACCTGGCCAACAGAGGGTGTAGCGCTGTTCTGTGGTATCCTGTCATGTATCGGTCCAAGATGGTGTGTTTGTATTGTGTTTTTTTTGTATATAAGAGACTTTTTAACAGACAAATTTGTCTCTCATTCTCCTCCACCTCTTCATGCGCTCGCCACCTCTTAACCCACGTTTCCTGTCATTTCCGTCCACAAATAAAACGCTTGCTGCGCCTCTTTTCACTCCTCCAGTCACGGGGGAATTAAACGTTCATGTTTTTAGAGTTTTTTTCGTGAGGTATTCTTCAAGCTGCTCCGTGTCTGCCGCTAGTTATCCTCGGCACTCTTTATGTTTTTGAGGGCGCAATGGCAGTGGTGTAGACGACAGCGGCATCCTGACCAATCACAAGCTTGCGTTCTCTGTCTCGATGGACGGATGTTTAGAAAAGAGAGCTCGACTCCGTCCGTCCTTGCGGAGCTCTCCAGCAGGCCCGCAAGGAAGGATAATGGCGTTGCGTGTCTCCGCACTAACGCAGACGGAGAAGCATGAATCAGGCTTTAAGGAACTCCGGGCAAATCTCATACATCCCCGTAGCCTTGCCACTGAGGAGCTTTTTGACAACCTCATTGACCTCAGCCCCAGAGATCGGAGAGTCCAGCCCAAAGTCCCCAGACTTTGCCTCCTCACTGGAAGAAGTGCTGGTGGGATTGAGGAGGTCTTCGAAGTATTTCGTCCACCCATCCACAATGTCCCCGAGTAGAGGTCAGCAGCACAGTCACCACTATAAACCATTTTGGTAGTGCGCTGCTTTCCCTTGCTCCATGGTCTCACCGAACTCCACCCACGCCTGGGGTTTTGCCTCAGTGACCACCCATACCACATTCCGCTTGGACTGCCGGTACCCGTCAGCTGCCTCTGCCTTCCGACAGACCAAAAAGACCTGATAGGACTCTTTCTTCAGCTTGACAGCATCCCTAACCGCCGGTGTCCACCAGCAGGTTTGGGGGTTGCCACCACGACAGGCACCGACGATCCTGCGGCCACAGCTCCGGTCGGCCGCCTCAACAATGGAGGCACGGAACAAGGCCCACTCTGACTCAATGTCCCCCGCCTCCCCCAGAACATTTTGGAAGTTCTGTCGGAGATGGGAATTGAAGCTCCTTCTGACAGGAGACTGCCAGACGTTCCCAGCAGACCCTCGCGATACGTGTGGGCCTGCCTGGTCTGACCGGCATCCTCCCCCACCATCTGAGCCAACTCACCACCAGGTAGTGGTCAGTTGACAGCTCCGCCCCTCTTTTCACCCGAGTGTCCAAGACATGCGGCCGCAGGTCAGATGAAATGACAACAAAGTCGATCATCCAGCTGCGGCCTAAGGTATCCTGGTGCCAAGAGCACATATGGACACCTTTATGTCTGAACATGGTGTTCATTATGGGGGGGCGTTCCTCCCAACCACACCTCTCCAGGCCTCACTGTCATTTCCCACATGAGCGTTAAAGTCCCCCAGCAGAACAAGGGAGTCACTGGAAGGAGTGCTCCCCCCCTCAAAAGTGTCCAAAACCGGGCTCCATCGGTGAAAGCCCGGCCACCAGGTGCTCGCCAACGTGCCCCACCTCCAGGCCTGGCTCAAGAGGGGGACCCCGGTGACCCGCGTCCGAGCGAGGGAACACCGATTCCAATTTTTCTTCATAAGGGTTATTTGAAACATACCAGCATAAACACAAATAATGGCCAGGGGCTTTTGCCTTCAGTGCTGTAAAAAGTGCTTTTTTTTTTTTTTTTGATTGTTATTTAAATGTTTCGGATCAGGAACACATTTACAAATCAGACAAACATGACCTGAGTAAATGAAAAATATAGTTTTAACAGGACAAAATCTGTCCAACCAACCTGGTTGGTATGAAGGAGTGAACTAGCAAACCCTTATGAAGAACTTTGAAAAGAGACATTTTTGTTCTCGTTTGTCTTCAGGTGCAGGAGTTTCACCAGCTGGAGTCGAACCTGCAGGTATGTCAGTTTTTGGCCGATACCAGAAAGTTCCTGCACCAGATGATCCGCACCATCAACATCAAGGAGGAGGTCTTGATCACCATGCAGATAGTTGGAGATCTGTCCTACGCTTGGCAGATTATTGACAGGTTCGGAAGAATGGCTAAAGGAAATATTCCCAATGCTTGTGTTCAGGTAACGGAGAATACTTGTGTTAGTAACTTTAGTCTTCTTCTTGTGTTGTTCTGCAGCTTTACCTCTATCATGCAGGAGAGCATCAGAGTCAGCCCGCCCATGGTCACCAAGCTGAGAGCTACTTTTCTGAAGGTGACGACCATTTTGTTTCACGTCTCCAGCAGCAGACGTTACGTGTGTCCACATCTGTGGAAGTTGTTGATGACTGTTTTGTGGGTGTGTTTGTGCGAGCAGCTGGCGTCTGCCTTGGATCTCCCGTTGCTGCGCATCAACCAGGCCAACAGCGCAGACCTGCTGAGTGTCTCGCAGTTCTACTCTGGAGAGCTGGTGGCCTATGTCAGAAAGGTGCTGTGGGATTGTTAGCTGTTGTCTGGAAAAGCTTTTTGCTTTTTGTATGAAGAGAATCCATTTCTTTAACAAATGAGCTCTGCGTGTTGTATTTTATTATTCAGCATCCGTAGTGCAGCTTTAATGCGGATGAATGTTTCTGGAAGCGTCTGGTTGACGGATTTATCCAAAAAGCAGATGCACAGAAACTTTCTGTGCTTTTAATTACTAATGATGATTATTCTGCCTTTAAAAACCCTTTTGGAATATTGTTGGTTCTTAGGGATCTTTATTTTTCTTGCTTGTAGGTGCTTCAGATAATCCCAGAGAGCATGTTCACCTCTCTGGCTAAAATCATCAAACTTCAGATCCACGACATCATGGAGGTTCCCACGCGGCTGGATAAGGACAAGTTAAAGGACTACTCCCAGCTGGGGGCTCGCTATGAAGTAAACACTTGTTTCTGCTCTCTCCGTATTAACGTGTTAACAGAGAGATTTAAAAAGGTCTTATGATCCGGTATCAAAAAAAAAACATCGATAAGAGGCTGAAGAGATGCTTCATGTTGACTCATACGCTGGATGGGAGTCTGAGGCAATCAGGCTGGCTGGCATTTCTCACCGTTTTTCAATCTCACCCACAGCATTTGATGTCAGACACAAATTAGCCTGAAAGGCTTTGTGTGGAAGCAGATTGTACCAGCAGGCTCACTGGAAGAGCTTTAATTGGAATCGGAACCTCCGAGGTCACATTTTTCATCTTGAAAGGAAAGTTTAGGAAAAGGTTTGAAATGAAATCTGGTCGTTGCTAATTTCAAAATGTAACCTTGCAAAAATAAACGACCGTAAATGCTTGAGGGTGTCGTTTAGCTCGGATGTCTGCTCATCGTTCTAATTGCTGCTGAGCATGAGCCTGCTTTAGCTCACGCTGAAGAGATCTCATCTGCCTTGGTGCACATGAACATCCCTCCTCTCCTTCTGATCCTAGGTGGCAAAGCTCACTCATGACATCTCCATTTTCACTGAGGGCATCTTGATGATGAAGACAACTCTAGTTGGGATCATTAAAGTAAATTCCCCCAGTTGTATTATGGATGTATTCCTGTTTTTACTCGTTCTGCACACTGCCTTGGGCTTCATGACCGTGCTGGGATTTGTTTCAAGGTGGATCCTAAGCAGCTTCTGGAGGATGGCATCAGGAAGGAGCTAGTAAAGAGAGTGGCTTATGCTTTACACAAAGGCCTAATCTTCAACCCCAAGGCTAAGGTGAGACACCCGATCCATTTTCCACTGACACCAGTGTGTTTATACATTTCACAGCATTTTCCATCTGGGCTTTATCATTTGGTGCACTTAAAATCTGATTGCAGTGATGGATGAAAATATCTTTCTCTGCCTTCCTGTTGTGCATGAAATAGCTATGAGATGGTCTTTGTGTCCTTTTGGTCTCAGAGAACCAAAAATAAAGGTGGAAAAGAAATAAACATGAATATTTTCTCAGCCCAGTGAACTCATGCCCAAGTTGAAGGAGATGGCAGCAACCATGGATGGCTTCTACAGGTCGTTTGAGTACATCCAGGACTACGTCAGCATTTATGGCCTCAAAATCTGGCAGGAGGAAGTGTCTCGCATCATCAACTACAACGTGGAGCAGGAGTGCAACAGTTTCCTCAGGACAAAGGTCTGCTCCAGATTCTCCATCACAGCCGATTACTCGTGTTGTCCACAGGAAGCACCCTGGTGCTGGGGTTACTGGTCTGTAATGAGACTTGTTTTGTTTCTTTCCAGATCCAGGACTGGCAGAGTGTGCACCAGTCCACTCACATACCCATTCCAAAGTTTGCCTCCGTGGATGAGTCTGCCACCTTCATCGGTCGTCTCTGCAGAGAAATCTTAAGAATCACGGATCCAAAGTACGTAACGGGAATCCTGCTGACAGAATAACTGACACAGGATCAGAAGGTGGATCACAGATGTTAGCATCATCAAACCTAGGCTGATGGACTGGTTTCCTCTACAGGGTGACATGCTACATGGACCAGATGAACACCTGGTACGACTTGAAGAGCCACCAGGAGGTGACCAATAACAGGGTGTTCTCTGAGATCCAGAACACTTTAGGGACCTTCGGTCTGAACGGACTGGACCGACTCCTCTGCTTCATGATCGTCAAGGAGCTTCAGGTAATTAGTGCTGAAAACATTCCAGTTTGGGATAGAATAATTTCCCGAGACCTTGTTATGGATTTGGATTATATCAGCACCCTTATTGTTTATGAATTATATTTTGCTTGTGTCACCAGAACTTCCTGACGATGCTTCAGAAGACCATCCTGAGAGACAAAGCTGCTGTGGACGTCTTTAAAGCAATGGTGGCTGCTGTTAACCCGGTCCAAGGTATTGTGGGTAGGTACAACATCTGTCTACAACCCGACAACGTTTACTTATAACGTATGCAGAATGTGATGCCATTTTGTTATGTCGCTGTAGCTAATTCCACTAAAGTGTACACAAGTGCTGTTGCCAAGTCTCAGAAGATCTGGGGTTCTTATCTGGAATCCATCATGAAGGTATTAGTCCACACCCAGCTGTTGCCAGTTTCCTTGTTTTTTTAACCTGAAGACACAAAACCATGAAGATTCAGTGAAGTGTCTGTTTGTTGCAGGTTGGTCAGATGCAGATTCTCAGACAGCAGATTGCCAACGAGTTAAACTTCTCCTGCAAGTTTGACTCCAAACATCTGGGTGCTGCCCTGGAAAACCTCAACAAGTCTGTTGATGTTTCTATTTTAATCTTTTCGATACAAGATAATATTGGGTTGTTAGTAAGGAATTTGTTTTTAATCCTAACCATGTGCTGTCAGATTATTACTTATTGAGTTATATTAGGTCAACTCTTGGCATTATCTCATTTGGTCTCCAGCTACATTAAGTCCCCCTTCTTGTTCTGTCAGGTCTCTCCTAGCAGACATTGAAGCTCACTACCAGGACCCGACATTTCCATACCCCAAAGAGGACAACACTCTGCTGTATGAGATCACTGCCTACCTGGAGGCTGCTGGCATCCACAACCCCCTCAACAAGGTGAGTAAACCACATGTGTTACTTAACCTGTGAGGTTTTTAGGGTTAATTGACTATTAAAAGGTTGCTCTGTTGATGCCTCACTCAGATCTACATCACAACAAAGCGTCTCCCATACTTCCCCATCATCAACTTCTTGTTTGTTATTGCTCAGTTGCCTAAACTTCAGTACAGCAAAAACCAAGGTTCGTATCTATATTTTTAATCATCAACATTTTAAGCAGTAGTTCATTCTCCACCAGATTTCCTGCTAAGGTCGTCTTTATTTGTTTTTAGGAATGACCTGCAGGAAAGCCACAGACCCAGTGGACTGGCTTCCACTTGTGCTCGGCATGCTCACCCTGCTCAAGCAGTTCCACTCCAGATATACGCAACAGTTCCTGGCTCTCATTGGTCAGTTCATCCGCTCTATCATGGAGCAGTGCACAAGGTAACACAACAAAGCGGCCCTCTCTGCAGAAACAACTTTTTGTGGATGTTGGATGCAGTTTTACGCAACATCTTCATGAATTTTTGATCATTTCCAACACAGTCAGAAAATTCCTGACATGCCTTCTGATGTGGTGGGAGCGCTGATGTTTCTTGAAGATTATGTAAAGTACACAAAACTCTCACGTAAGGTAAGCCAAGGCAACATTTATTCCTCTAGTATTCCTGAAAAATGGATGTGATGATAAAACACACTAGCAGATAAGGTATATTGACCATTTGCTAATTTGTTGTAGCTAATGTGCTTAGCTTGTGTGATGATAGATTTCAGTCATTTTAGTGTTTGTGAGATATTAACATGTTTTTTTTTCTTCTGTGATCTGAAGGTGGTTGAAGCTCACGTGCCCAGCTTAATATTTGATGAGTTCAGAACAATACTGTGAAGATGTGGATGATGTGTCTCTGCTTTTGCTGCCATGCAGACACCTGGCCTTGTATAAGTGACAAAAGCACACATGTGTTACTAATAACATTAACAAACTCTTTGTTTGTTCAAGTAATCCAGTGAGGAAAATGTTTTTATTGTTATTATTTGTACCAGTACTTTTCATACAGTCACATCTCAGATGCTGACCCTATGGACCTTTTTACAGCAGCATCCTAGGAATACAAGTACAATAATAAAGGCCTGGTGTTAACATATCAGCTCACATTTCATTGTTTAGTCTGTTAACAAATTTTGCACCTATAATTGATTGTCTATGGATTGTCTTTTATGTACAAATGATCTGTGCCAATTTATCAATAAAAATAAAATTATTTAACCTACTGTTCATATTTATCAAGACCTTTATTCTGAAAATCCTTGCCCGGAAGTTAAAACTTTACCGCCTTTGCTGCAGCTTTTTAAGCATACGTTGTTTTCCTCTTCGCGTTATCTGCTTGCTGAAGTAGTTGAGTCTTTCTGAAAAAAAAAAAATTGAATCTTAGCTACCCAACATTAGCGATAAGGTGTCAGGTAACTGCTGGTCCGGGCGGAAGTAGGAATGTAGCGGTTCACGTCCGCGGGTACGTCGCGTGAGTTAGCTAATAAACGAAACTGCTGCATAATGTCTGTGAGCGCGGTTCATGGAACCTTGTCGAGCCTGAAGTCATGTCAGGCGGAACTCGGGACAGGAATGGACATCGTGACGGATGTTGCTATGGACCTGGTGGAAACTCGGGGTAGGTGTCCACACGATGCTCAAACCTGAACATAGTTAGCTTAGAAGCTACATACTTGAGTTTAACCACCTGTATAAAGGCACACACCGAAAACGTGTCACTAACTTCACCATCAGAGTTGTCATGGCACTTATGTGTTTTTGTCAAAGATGAAGAGATGAATCGTGCCATCAAAGAGCTGGAGGCCATGATGCTGGAGTGTGCCAGGCTGGACAGAGAGATCAACAACTTTGTTGACATTGTGCAGCAAGTTACAGAGGTAGGTGCTGTGTGGAACACCTGTTCCTCAGGTATAATGAAGACATCCCTCGCCAGAAGGACAGCTCATGTTAGATGGTTTGGACATGTCCAGAGGAGAAACAATGATGACCTAGGTAGAAGGATGCTGAGGTTGGAGCCACCAGGCTGAAAGGTAGACCAACGAGGAAATTTATGAGGACATGAAAGTTAGTTGGTGTGAGGGCAGAGGATGCAGAAGACATGGCTAAATGGAGACGATTGGCTGTAGAGACACCTGAAGGGAGAAGCTGAACGAGGATGTGAGGTTATTATTGAGGGAAGGTCCTGCATGATGAAACATCCATCAATGTGTGTTTCTCTGCAGGCTGGTGCTCAGCAGCCAGATGCCATGTTCGACCTGTCTGCCAAAGTGAAACAGCAGTTCTCAGAGAGGATAGCTCAACTCTCTGATGCAGACCTGCACAAGCACCCAAAGGTGATCGCCTTCAAGGAGAGCATTGAGAGCTCAGTGAGTCAAGGTGAGTCCAGTGGAAGGACATCACTGGGTTAATACCTGGAACCTTCAGAGGTGGTAAACGGGTGTTAATGAGATTCTGTTTGGGAAAACACATTAGGAATAAAGCAATGCCCAAAATGAAAGTACAGTGTAAAGTTAACTGTACTTTAATCATTTTGTTACTGTGGAAAACATCTGTCTTGTCACTGAAACAGTAAGTTTAAAGATGTTTCAGTTTGTAAACAAATCTGTTCTCTGCCAAATGGACGAAACACGAATCAGAATGTTTTTCATGATACTTGGTGTTGGATAATTTATGTTTTTATTCCAACCAGTCAGTGGCAGTCCACATCTGGGAGCAACATCTGTATCTTTGTTGTGTTTTCAGCCAACCAGGAGTCGGCAGAGAACGTGGAAGAGCTTGATGAGGACATCGCCGTCACACAGAGCCAAGTGAACTTCACCTGCCCACTCACTCAGGTATTTACAGTGATGGAGGAGCCCTCCCTCACCACCTAACCTAACAGCTAACTACAGTTTTCTGTCCCACAAACTGGCGTGACCGTAAACACGTACTGCATTAATCTGTATTTAAGGTAGAAATGGAGAACCCTGTCAAGAATAAGAAGTGTAACCACCACTATGACAAGAATGCCATCCTGGGCCTGATCAAAACGAGAAACAGCCAGAAAAAGAAATGCCGGTAAGAAGGATCAGAAAGTTGGGTCAGGTTTTCAGAGTTGTGCAGGACCAGCACTGAGCTGCTCCTCGAGCAACACAGATGTTTCTTTAAACTGTAGTACGGTAGAGAACAGCTCTGAACTTGGGCTTTTCTGAACCTGAAGCGTTTGTTACGAAGTTTGATGACCACGTTGTCCCTCTGTCCTGCAGCTGTCCTGTCGTGGGCTGTGCCAACACAGATGTGAGACCGTCCGACCTCATTCAGGATCAGCTACTGTGGAGAAGGATCCAGAGCTACAGGAGACAAAGCAACAAAACTTAGGCTTTTTAGTTTTTGTTAGCATGTCTGTTGGAATCAAGTCTCACGGATCACCTTCATATTTCTGACTGTTATGAAGTCATGTGCTCATCCTGCAGCAGTTAGTCTTATTATCTGTCTTTATACAGTTTTGTACCCATCTGAGTAAATACTCGCTTGTTTTTCATGTTCTGTTTGTTTTGTTTATAAAGATTTTGCTAAATAAACTAGATTGTTTTTATGTTAGTGGTGAAGTGACCTAGGTGAACCACAAGAGGGCAGCATTTTTACTGTATCAGTGTCAAAGGATTTAGTATCATAACTTAGTAATTTATTATTAATGAGCGACACAGACACATCATGGTGCTTTTTATGAAGACCCTTTAAGACTCCTTAAACCTTGGATCCAAACCGTAAATGATTAAACCGTAAAGGACCGTTCTTTAACCTTTGTGGGGAATGTTCTTGCATGGTTAACTCCTGGTTCACAGTGAAAGGCTGATTGTTCCAGAGAAACAAACAAAGCTGCGTTTACATGAAACTAATCCTTTAACACCTCAGATCAGCAGTTTCTCAATAATCTCTGAATAGATGATGAAATTATCTGGAAGTAAAAGTTCAAAGTTAGATTCGTGCTCCTTCTAGATGCCCGTTAAATCTGTATGTGTGTAATGTTCCAGGTGGTTTAATAACTGAGAAGTCTTTCCTGTTTAGAAGGATGCGAAGGCGGGAGCGAACCGAACAGGGATGCTGTGATCAAATCCACTTCCGGTTATGTTTGTGCAGAAATTCATGTTCATCTCTTCCAACGCTCCAAGCTGTGATGGTTGCCTAGGAGGCAGTGAACGTGTGTTTCCGAGGAGGAGGAGGAGGAGGAGGATTTGGCTTTGGCTGCCAGGAAGTGAACAAACTCGCCTCTTGGCACAGGAGTCCTGGCAGGGCAGGAGCTAGGGGGGAGTGGGACCAAATCAGACCATCTTCTCAGAATTCCAGTCCCATTCAGTTTCTTCTGGTGTAGCAAAGTTCACAAAGTCGTGACAAGAAAACCAAAACCGCATGCTTTTTAGAGCGGCAAAGTCGGAGGAAAGACCTCTCACCATCTCTGAAGAAACGTTACAGGAAGTAATCAAGATGTTCAACAAATAAAACCTCACTTTGAAAATCCAGGAATTCCTGTTTGATTGAAGGCGACACAAACCACAGCTCATTTTGTTGTTTTAAATATTTCAAAAGAAAAAACATTTCACCAGCCTATTGCATCACTCAGTCTTGCTGAAGTAAGCAGAGCTCTGAGCTGCTGTTGTCCTCAGCAGGCGATCACATCCAGAAATACTTTGACCTCTAGCGTTTCTCTGAGCTACTCCTGCAGAGTCCAGTCTCTGAACATTTATGCACTTTTAATCTGCCTGCACGGCCTTTTTTAATTACTGCTTTAGATGTGACCGGTTTCAACCAGAAATGCACCGATTCTGGTTTTGAAGGCCGGTACCGTTTCAGATTTTTGTGATCTCTGATCTATTAATGTAGGCGTTTGCAAGGGCGTCAGTTTGTTTTCAGAATTGCTGGGGACAATAACCATACACTTGAGTGGGGTTTAAAAATTGCTGGGGACAATAAAGTAGGCTAGCACAGGGGTCGGCAATCCGCGGCTCTGGAGCCGCATGCGGCTCTTCCATCCATCTGATGCGGCTCTCTGTGCTTATAAAATAATGAATGGATATTTAAATAAAAAGTTTTATATTTTACTGCATTAGTTTTACACCTGTATGCCAATTCTAAATGTAAAGATTATCTGCGTAAACCTGAACAGGTCCAACCCGGTCTGTGGTGGTTGACCGGTCACACTTGTGCGTAATCATATAGGCACTTTATGAGCTGAAGAGGATGTGAGATTCTGGGATTCTCCTCAGACGGCTCCTGGATGTGTCGCCACATTAGAGCCAGGAACAAGCACTATTCAGCCAAAGTTTCATAATCAGGGAACATTTTCTAAGTGACAAGTCTCTCTGAGAGACAGGGTTTGGAAAACACTCGCTTCAGTGGGAGGAACCTTCCCGCATGCGCTCTGGTTCTCTGGGTGGCTCTGGGGTTAATCAAGTTTAATTGTTTCTCTTTGCAACAATCTTCACAGGAAGGCAAAACAGTTAATCGGCAGGTTACAGATATTTCCATTTGACTGTTTATTTTGACAGATGAACTCAAGGATGTTGTTTGGTTTGAGAGAATTACCCCTACGCACACTGATGCGCATGGATGAGCTGACATTTTAATCGTTAACGCACATCGCGGAGGTAAAATATTCCCATCAGAACATCAGAGCTTTATACTGGACACTGTGTTCAGCGCGGCTCGGAGCGCCCCCGGTGGACAGTGAGCTGAAGATCTGGGGTTCCAGCGCAGTGCAGAACCACGCGCATGCGATACGATTTCCTCCCACTGAAACAGTCTGGAAACCCGGCCTCTCTGAGGGATGTGTCACTTGGAAAAATGTTCTTTTTATGAAATTATGAAACTTTGGCTGAACAGCGCTTGTTCCCGTCTCTAATATGGAGACGCATGATGCGTAGAGACATTTGATCACGCACAAAGTTTATGTGGAGCAGAAGCGGTCGGGCCACGGCAGGTGAAACGTTCCTAGCCTACATGAAGTGAAACGGTTGAATTGTAACATCAATATGTTACTGGACACGCTGGTCTGGTTGGTTAGACCAGTGTTTGAAGCGGAAAACACACACACACGCACGCACACACACACACACACACACCAATTAAAATAATGCTGATAGCATGGACTAGAAGCCAGGTGATGGTTTACGTATTTAAATGATGATCAGGCTGCTGTAAAATCTAATCTCCATCCACATCCAGACAGAATGATCATCTATTCTTTCTCTATTTGCTCTGCTCTTGTCTGGGCTGATCAGCTGATGGTGCGCGCGCGCCTAACTAGCGGCTGATGCACATTTTAGCATTTGGAGAGGTGGACTGGATGCTTTGCGTTTACTTGAAGATGGTCCACTTAATGCACGGTTGTAGACTACATATTAATGACAAATGAATGAACATTAAATTGTGAGTTTTTACTTCATATTTTATAAATAAAAAGGACGGGGAACACATTTATGACGTCTTTTTAAACGAAAATTTCTAGCACGACCTGCCTGCTTCACTTAAGTCACTGCTTATTAAGGTCCGTCCAAAATTACCGTGGGAAACGGGTAATAATGGCTCTTTGATGGGAATAGGTTGCCGACCCCTGGTATAAGATCTGAGCTGGTAAAACAAAAATCCTCATCAGCAGGCTTTTTTGAAAGTGGTGGTGGGGGGGGGGGGGGGGGGGGGGACAGTTGCCAATCACAAATTTTGCCGGGGACATGTCCCCGGCGTCCCCGGTTAAAATGACGCTTATGGGCGTTTGTAAATGAATCAAGATGTTTCAGGAAAAATAGCCGTCCACGTGAAGATCGGTTATTTCTGTTGCAAATTAGTTTTTGGCAGGTGGAGAGAATGTGTTCCTGCACATTTAATCATTAAACCAGAAGCACATCCAGCTTATTTAACAGGTTTAAAGTCAGACACTCGTGATAAAAAGCAGCGATCTGAGGTGACACGCCTACTTGCTGGTGTCAGAAAAAGAGACGTGGTCTCTTTAAGAGAACGCCTCCCAGCAGCGGCATCCTGAGCGACTTTCGCTGCAACAACCCGAGAGCTGCACACAACAAAGCGTGTTTAGACTGGAAGGAGCTGCTTTGATGACGAAGGGGAACCTGCTGGAGCGGGAGGTCAAGTGAGCGTTTCCCTTATTCTGGTGAGTTTCTGACAGATTTGATAAAAGCCGTTAAAACAGCAGCGGGAGGGCTGGGTAGGGGTTAAACAGGAAGCTGCTCTTGTCTCGGAGAGTGAAGCTGAAAATGTGAGCCAACAGGTGAGTCAGGTCACACCTGTTGGGCTTGGAGCGTTAGATCTGACCGTGCTGACAGCTGTGTGTTCCCGTCAGGTTGTCCCAGTCAGCTGGAAAACCGGACATGGATTATTGTTTCCGTGGACTTAGGGATCAGCTCTCCAGGTGAACAGGTGGACCCTGGTTGTGTTGACTTGAACCCCGCTTCCATTCCCGATGGGAAACCAAGTGGACAAACTTACACACGTCAATTACGCAGAGGTGCCCCACGTCGGAGCCGAACGGCTTCGACCCGGACGGCGAGGGCGCGCAGCGCATCGGCGTCTCCTACATTTTCTCCAACGACGATGACGACGATCAGGACGAGACTCTGGATCAGTTCTCCTCCAGCAGCCAGCCCGCCCACACGAGGAGAAGCCCTTTGACCTGCAGGACGAGCTGGAGTGCGTCGTCTACTACCGGGACGAGTGCGTCTACGAGCGGAGCGCCAGAGCCGCGGCGCAGACGCAGAGCCCGGAGGGTCTCATGGCCAAGTGCAGACCGGGAGACCTGCTGGAGTTTGTCGCCACCGGACAGTACCCGACATGGGCCGTCTACGTGGGGGACTTCCAGGTGGTTCATCTGCACCGAGCTGAGATCAAGAACAACTTTCTACCGACGTGAGCCAGGGCAAAGGGGCAGGATAGTGAACGAGCTGTACCGGTACCGGGCGCTGCCGCCGGAGGTGACCGTGCGTAACGCCCTGGACCACGTCGGCGCGGTGGACCGGGAGCTGTGCTGGAGGAACTCCGAGTGCTTTGCCGCCTGGTGCCGCTTCGGCAGGCGGGAGTTTAAAATCGGAGGAGAGATCCGGATCGGGAAGCAGCCGTACCGGTTAAAACTCCTCTTCTCCGAGAAGAAGAGCCACGTGCTGGAGTTCCAGAGTCTGGAGGACGTGGTGATGGAGAAGAGGAGGAACGACCAGATCGGGAAGGAGGCTGTGATGCGAGAGCTGGCCAACCATTTAAACGCCACGTAAAGTCCGACAGGATCACGGATGAGACGGTGGAGGATTTTTTACCACCAGGAGGGTCTTTGGGAGTCAGAGGATGTGCCAACACACACGAGCGCGCGCGCCGGACCTTTAAAAGGTCAATAAGAGCATCAGGAAAAAGTCTTCAGGGTTCAGACTAAAACCTTCATGGAAGTTCTCCTCCTCCTCAGCCCAACAATCCTGCATCAGAGCTGTTAGGGTGGAGAAGAATCAAAAATTAAACGAGTTCCTTGTGTTTTTACCATTGACATATATTCCACGTCAATTACGCAGAGGTGCCCACGTCGGAGCCGAACGGCTTCGACCCGGACGGCGAGGGCGCGCAGCGCATCGGCGTCTCCTACATTTTCTCCAACGAGTTCCTTGTGTTTTTACCATTGACATATATACCAGGAAGGTGTTGAAAGTGCCCCCCCCCCCCCCCCCCCAAATAAACCCCTGGAGACTAATCCCAGTGGAGATCATGTAGCTTCAGTAATAATCTGGATTCCTAGCTGTTGCTTTTCTATCATCTCACAGCTTTACCTGTGGACCAGCCATGCTCCTTTGATGGGTTTATTTTTAGGGAAATTGAACAAAAACATGTTTGTATGAAGGCTAATGGAATAAATCTATATTTGAAGAGTAAAGCTTTTTTTTCTTCTTTCTAACAAAAGGTTCAAATAACTGATGGTGGTGATGAGATGATGGTGAAGCGGAACAGAGTTTATAACCCTAAAATAAAATTTACATCATCCTGATCCAAATGCCTGCTGTCCTCAGCACCATGGGTCCATGCAGGCCATACCCTCATTGCTGAGTCACTTTTATTTATTATATTTCAGTCTGGCTGTAGGTTTGAGCCATTCTCCATCCATATTCAGTGTTGTCCTCATTGGCTGAATCACAGCATTTATTCAATTTAAGGAGAAGTTTGTAGTTGCTGATGTTTCATCACTTTAAAGCTGCTCGGGGATTGGATAACGGCTCTGCTGTTCTGCTGGTGTCAAACACAAACCACCTATGAAAACACTTAACAGGATGTTTGCAGGCTGCATAGGAAGTTGCAGCAGGCTGGGAGGTTGTTTTGAGCAACTTCAGAGGAAGCTGGTGATCTCAAAGCTTCTGCTGGTGTTCCTGTCCTCCATCAGGTTTTATATGGAGGTGTTAGTCATGCTGTGGCCGGTGAAGGTCCCACCATACCCACAGATAGATCACCTTCAGCACCGGTACCAAATGGAAGTGCTGCTGGACACATTAGCATATGTCTCTCTGTGAGACAGAAGCAGAATAATACACTGTAAATGATATTCTGTTGGGTAAAGGAGGAGTTTCCTGTGGTCTCTGTTCTGGTGGTTGTTCTCCTGAATGCACATCATAGCAAAAGTGATTTTCCAAACGTTAGGAATGTTGTTCAGATATTTTTCCAGGACAAACAGGAGATTATTCTGCAGTAAATGGTGGAAAGGTGAAATGGTGCGAAGCCGGCCACACATGATGCAGTCCAAGCAGGGAGCCGGTTGCCTTAAAGCATTCCTAATGATTCAAATCTCCACAGGAGACCTGCAATTAAGCTGCCAGTGGACAGCATCATTCGTATTCAGTCCCTCCATTTTAAAGAGTCTATGCTGAGTTTTAATTACTGGACATAAATGCAGCTCTTGTTTGTTCGTCCCGTCAAGGAAAGCATTTTCCTGGTTTGTCTGAATAGGAGTGTGTGTGTGGTTCATATTTCTGATGAGCCTGTTGCTGTTAACAATTTAGTCATTTTCTTGGATTTTCCTCCCTCAGCGTTTGGAGATCCCTCACGGAAAACTACATCTAAACATGCAGCTCAGGCGGGAATACACCCAACTAGTGATCCACATCGTTCAAAGTTTGAATGGGGTCACGGGAAGTTGGATTTTATGTGCCTGAACTGGGATTATGATAAATGTTTTTAAACAGTCATGGTTTATGTTTCATGACCTTTACAGCTTTTCCACTGCGTATACGATTCTTCATCAACCTGTAGACGAGTCCGCCTCTCGCCGCAGGACTCGAGCCTCCTTCACACCAGACGAGGAACTCTGGAAAGTGCTCACATGGAGTCTGTTTTTTTCTGGATTTCAGATTGTCATGTTACAGAAATGACATGAGCCGGACAGGAAGTGAGGCATGGTTTGGCGAGTCGCATCTGATATGATATGTTTCAAAATAAAATGCGTGTTGCATTATTTTTCTCCAGTTTTTGTTTTATTTTTAATGACAGCAATATCAGCTCATAGTTGGAGAAGATGAGTGTGGCTTTTGTTTACCTGCTCCTCTGTTGTTGTAGCAGTCGGCGTGAATGGCAATCCGTTTGGAAGCCATACGGAAACCTGACCACATTCGGTCCGTATTTGGTGCGAACAAGGCATCGGTTTGGACTAAAATCCACTCAGAGTTCAGTGTTAAGCCTGATTCATGCTTCTCTGTCTGCGTCAGTGCGGAGACACGCAACGTTCTTGCGGGCCTGCCGGAGAGCTCCGCAAGGACGGACGGAGTCGAGCTCTCTTTTCTAAACATCCGTCAGTAGAGACGGACAACACAAGCTTGTGATTGGTCAGGAAGCCGCTGTCGTCGACACCGCCGGCATTGCGCCCTCAAAAACATAAAGAGAGCCGAGGATAACAAGCGGCAGACATGGAGCAGCTTGAAGAATACCTCGCGAAAAAACTCTAAAAATATGAACGTTTAGTTCCCTCGTGACTGGAGGAGTGAAAAGAGGCGCAGCCAGCGTTTTATTTGTGGACGGAAATGACAGGAAACGTGGGTTTAGAGGTGGGGAGTGCAACAAGAGGTGGAGGAGGATGAGAGACAAATTTGTCTGTTAAAAAGTCTCTTATACAGGTGCTGGCCAGTAAATTAGAATATCATCAAAAGGTTGAAAATATTTCAGTAATTCCATTCAAAACGTGAAACTTGTACATTATATTCATGCAATGCACACAGACCAATGTATTTCCAATGTTCATTACATTTAAATTTGATATTCATAAGTGACAACTAATGAAAACTCCAAATTTGGTATCTCAAAAAATTAGAATATTCTGAAAAGGCTGAATATAGAAGACACCTGCTGCCACTCTAATCAGCTGATTTACTCAAAACACCTGCAAAGGCCTTTAAAAGGTCCCTCAGTCTTGTTTTGAAGGCACCACAATCATGGGGAAGACTTCTGACTTAACAGCTGTCCAAAAGACAATCATTGACACCTTGCACAAGGAGGGCAAGACACAAAAGGTGATTGCTAAAGAAGCTGGCTGTTCGCAGAGCTCTGTGTCCAAGCACATTAACAGACAGGCGAAGGGACGGAAAAAATGTGGTAGAAAAAAGTGTACAAGCTCTAGGGATAACCGCACCCTGCAGAGAATTGTGACGACAAACCCATTCAAAAATGTGGGGGAGATCCACAAAGAGTGGACTGCAGCTGGAGTCAGCGCTTCAAGAACCACCACGAGGAGACTCATGAAAGACATGGGATTCAGGTGTCGCATTCCGTGTGTCAAGCCACTCTTGAACAAGAAACAGCGCAAGAAGCGTCTCGCCTGGGCCAAGGACAAAAAGGACTGGACTGATGCTGAGTGGTCCAAAGTTATGTTTTCTGATGAAAGCAAGTTCTGCATTTCCTTTGGAAATCAAGGACCCAGAGTCTGGAGGAAGAGCGGAGAAGCACAAAATCCACGTTGCATGAGGTCCAGTGTAAAGTTTCCACCGTCAGTGATGGTGTGGGGTGCCATGTCATCTGCCGGTGTTGGCCCACTCTGTTTCCTGAGGTCCAGGGTCAATGCAGCCGTCTACCAGGAAGTTTTAGAGCACTTCATGCTTCCTGCTGCTGACCAACTTTATGGGGATGCAGACTTCACCTTTCAACAGGACTTGGCACCTGCACACAGTGCCAAAACCACCAGCACCTGGTTCAAGGACCATGGTATCCCTGTCCTTGATTGGCCAGCAAACTCGCCTGACCTTAACCCCATAGACAATCTATGGGGTATTGGTATTGTGAAGCGGAGGATGCAATACGCTAGACCCAACAATGCAGAGGAGCTGAAGACGACTATCAGAGCAACCTGGGCTCTCATAACACCTGAGCAGTGCCACAGACTGATCGAGTCCATGCCACGCCGCATTACTGCAGTTATTGAGGCAAAAGGAGCCCCGACTAAGTATTGAGTGCTATACATGCACATTCTTTTCATGTTCATTCTTTTCAGTTGGCCAACATTAGAGAAACAAACATTTTTTCATTGGCCTTTAGAATATTCTAATTTTCTGAGATACCAGATTTGATGTTTTCATTGGTTGTCACCTATAAATATCAAAATTAAACGTAATAAACATCGGAAATACATTGGTCTGTGTGCATTGCATGAATATAATGTACAAGTTTCACGTTTTGAATGGAATTACTGAAATATTTTCAACCTTTTGATGATATTCTAATTTACTGGCCAGCACCTGTATACAAAAAAACACAATATAAACGCACTATCTTGGACCGATACATGACAGGATACCACAGAACAGCGCTACGCCCTCTGTTGTCCTGGCGTGGAATTACTTTGCAACACTCTCCAGGAGACGGAGAATTATGAGAGCAAAACGCTTCCATCAATCTGTGCGTGTCTGTCCCTTGCGGAGCTGATGGAGAAGCATGAATCAGGCTTTAACCTCTCAAGCTGTTTGGTATTTGGTTACCATGGTGACACTGCTGATCCACTGGCAGCAGCTTAAACATTTCTGTGGATTTCTATAGATGTTTTTACTGTTTTTTAAATCCAAACTGTTCTATTATTATTTATAAAGAAAGCTGATGCATGTTAAAATATGACTTGCAGACTGATATTACCCAAAGGAACATTATATCTGACCTTTATGATGCTTTAATGGTCACACATGAAAACCAACTTTATCAATTGTCGGTCATGTTTTCAGGCAACATCTGCATTGGTCTCCCGGAAGGTGTTTTCCTTTTTAGAGCTGATATAACAGATAAAATCCTGCTTTTGGGAAGTAAACATGGCAGCTTTAAAGAAAAACAGTCAACTACGACCAGGTAGATCCGATGTTTGCTTTTTCCTTCCTGTGGATTCTTGGACCTGTTGGCTCCGACTCCGGCCAAGAGGGGTCCATCTTGTTTCCTTAGCCCACACCCTTCTAGTGGAGCTGGCACAGTTACAAAAGCTGGGGCCCAGCCAGAGTTTGAATCAGGCCCATCTGATGTTTACAAATTGATGTTATCTGCACAAAAAGACTTGCACACAAATGCCTAAAGTGTAAACGTCTGTGGTGTTTATATGAGTCAGGCCTGCAGACGGAGGACGGATAATCTGGGTAAGATGGTTTTCTATTTAAAACAGTTTAAGGGTTTTAAAGAAAGATGGTTTCTGTAAGTCTGCCGATTTTGAGAAAGTGTTTGTTATCCTCTGAATCTCACCACAGGAGTTTATTAGAGCTAAAACTTTTGTGGTTTTACTTTCCTTCCTTGAGTCTGTGTTCATTAGATTGATCATTTTGGAGATATTTTGCCTTTGAGGTAAACAAAAACAGATTAAGGTTGTGTCAGCTTTTATTTGCCACATTCACATGAACAAGTGCATTATGGGAGCTAGTTGTTGTTTTCTGCTTAGTAGGTAAAATGAAAACACAAGGAGGTGTCTGCTTCAGACAGGAACAGCGTTCACCGGGGCGGTTTCACGGCCCACTCACCTGAATCATGTCGATGGGAAACGTTTCCTTTTTCTGCAACGTAACACAACTCCTGTAGAACTCAAACGAATGACACGGTTCAACCCTGCAGCTACTTACAGCATCTTCTTTTACACTTCAGTGTTTGTTAGACTTCTCTTTGCTCCCAGTTAATTATTTGTACTGGACTCCAGCAGCTGGACCTGAAGCTGTGTTTACTGTTCAGTCTCAGACCAAAGCTGTGCCGAGATTCTTCGTGTCCGGATGTTGGACCCCAGTTTGTTTATTCTGCATCACAATGGCAAAGTCCAACACCCCCCGCTGTGTGTGTGTGTGTGCGTGTTGGTGTGTGTGTTTGAACATCCAACCTCTCTTGCTCATGTGTTTCTCAGAGCCAAACGGTCGACTGTGGCGGTGAAGCTGCTGTTAAAAGCTGCAGAGGCGGGAAACTGCTGATGGGTTTCAAGGACAAATAATCCAAAGTATCAGAAACAGTTGCTATGATGTCATGTTTAGGGCAAGACAGCAGGCTGTGTCTCTTCAGAATGGAATCAGGCTCGATTCCAGGTCCCCTGCCTGGTTTACAGAACCAGAACCAGAACTCGTAATGGACAGAAATTATTTCTGCTGCTTTAAGTTAAGCAGGAAGAGTCAGAAGAATGCTGGAGCCTCCAGCTCTCTGACCCATTTGTCACTTCAATTATTTGTGGCAGTCTGATTCAATCACCCCCCCCCCCCCCCATCTCTCTGAGTCATCACAAGATTTCCTGATCTGAGTCCTCAGCACCACTGGCTTTCCTCTACCAGCCGCCACGCTCACAGCCGAACCGTTTCTGTTCAGAGTGTCAAATCCAGCTGAAGGCCGCTAGACGAGCAGAGAAACGGTTCTACTTGGTTCTGCTTCTTCTTCCTCTTCTTTCTCACTGATGTTCTTCTTTTTCTTACTTCCGCCTCCTCATACTTAACTGCAGTCTCGTGTACCTTTAATAGTATTTTTATACACCAAGAAAAACTAAAGTATACACTCAGATGAAAGAATATTAGCAGCGTTTATTTGTAGAGGGCGCTTCCCTCAGCACCAGGAGGGAAAGACGGGCTTTCTGTTTGTTTATTTTTAAATAAATGTCTCCTGCCAGATTCCTCTTGCTGTTCTGTAATTTCACTTTCGTGTTACTTTGCCAATATTTAAAACACATAGTTACTACATCTGCCTAATTAAGCTCCCCCTGACACATTTAGACATTTTTATAAATTACAGCATCTCTGAGTCTTGTTGACTTACATTTGAAGGATCATTTTTGGTTAAGTTGCAATCATAAAATATTTATATTATATTAGTAGATCGAGGGTATTGAGCTGGTCTACAGTTCCACGGCCAGGACGAAAATCAAATTGCTCCTCCTCAATCTGAGATTCAACTATCGATCGGACCCTCCTCTCCAGTAGCTTGGAGTAGACCTTTCCAGGGAGGCTGAGGAGTGTGATCCCCCTATAGTTGGAACACACCCTCAGGTCACCCTCCTTAAAAATGGGTAACCCTCCAGGCCGGGTACTCCGACTCTTTGATTGTACATCCATGAAAGATCCTCTGAACTGTTCTTTGTCTCACCCTTCACCTGAGACCAATTTGTCATGGGAGACCCTACCAGGGGCACCAAGTGCCCCAGACAACATAGCTCCTAGGATCATTAGGGCACTCAAACTCCTCCACCGCGATAAGGTGACGACGGTTCAAGGAGGAGCAAAACTAATCTAATTTTGTGCAAACTGAGGTTGTTTAAAAAGCTACAACAGGTACATTATTCTCAACCCTTCCCACAGATTATTATACCTGAACATCTGAACTATTTCTGTACAACCATTCCTCAGTGACCGGTTACTTTAAGACTCATGTGCTCCAGTTTTCAAATTTTATCCTGCAGGTTTTAAATGAAAACAAAAGGTCAGCATGTTTTTAGAAAAGGCCCAAAAACAAGCCACATTTGCTCTCTCTCTCTCTCTCTCTCTCTCTCTCTCTCTCTCTCTCTCTCTCTCTCTCTCTCTCTCTCTCTCTCTCTGTGTGTGTGTGTGTGTGTGTGTGTGTGCAGATGCCACCAAACATGACCTTTGCTCTGCACATGCAAGTGTGAGTTAACCCTTTAACTCCCTCACCAACAAAAAAGCCAATTAATGCCCTGTAATAATAATACGCTTTTCCTCAAACAACTCCAAATTCTTTAGAATGTTCTTGTTTTACAATTTTTTTCTTGTTAAGTTAATTTAATGCTTCAATGTGATGAAGGGACTTTAGAAATGCTCATGAATGGTTGAGCAGACAGGCCTGGATGCTTGGCTGCTGACCAGATTTCTGCACGTGTAGCACACACTCATGTGAAATGAGTGCTGTTCACGCCTTAGGAGATGACAGACTGTTACACTCTCACACCTCCCCGCATCCACAACACAATCTGGGATTTCTCTCTCTGCCCCCCATCATCTTTTGTGGGTGTTAGCTATGAAAGCAGATGTTCTCAGCGGCAGCCTAAACAACCTGCTGGCCTAATCAAAGATATGGAGATGGAAGCAGCAGTGTCAGAGTGACTGCTACTGTGAGATCAACATTATGTGCTCGTGCATACCTGTGAGGTCAGTGTACAAGTGTGTGCACGAGGCCCGGCCCAGCGGGAAAGAGCTTGGCTGCTGATAATGAACCAGTTGTGACCGACTCAGTGGTCGTCTCATATCTCCACATCGAGCAGATGGATGAGAACTCCAAGACAAGTTGCTGGAGCGTCACATCTCGACAAAGCGGGGCCTCACAGTGGCTTTGGAAAGCAAAGCAAAAACTCAACAGGACTTATTTAAATCACATCTGAACCAACCACACCTCCGCCCCGAAAAGCAGCACAAACATTTTAGACACAAAACCAGACAAAATCGAAGTCGTGCTCAGAGCTGCTTGAAAATCTGTCACAGAGAAATATTTCAGCAGGGTAATTGCAGTATCCCAGAGACGGATCAGCTTCCCATGTGTGCTGGAGTTTATTGCCTTATAATTATGAGACTAATTACAAAGATGTATTACAACCCCCCGTGTGCACGAATATGTGTGTGTACACTCAGTCCCCCAGCACACACATCAGTCAGAAATGCTGTAGCTAACGACCAAATCTCAGTATGAGAACGGGAGGCTGTAATGACTACCCGCTGCCTTATCAAGCACCCGTGTTTGCTCGAACACCACCTAATGCTTTCGCTTTAAGGTCAAACTCTGAGAATTATTGTCAACAAGAGCTCCAGATTCCATTTTAAACGGAGCCTGTTGACACAGAGGAAGCCGTTAGGTGACGTTTAAATCTCTGCAGGTTGATTTTATGACTTTCCCATCGAAAATAAACCACGTGCTCAATCTTCATCACAGTTACAGGAAACTGCTTCAGTGTTTAATCTGGAGGGTTTCTTCCTGCACGTGAAATCCTGCTCTGCACTTCTCACCGCCCATGCTAGAGCGCGTGGCGTGGCTCGGACCAGAGAGCAGAAGCAGTAATTGTAACACGGCTGTTCGGTGTTATATCAATCCCAACACGCTCAGCTTTCCTATCTGTTACTCGAGCACATTAAGCCTCTTATGAAGCCGTTGTTCATTTAAAAGAAAGATGAAGAAGTGCTCAGAAGACCACAGAGAGCTGGGTCACATCCGCAGGAAAACTCGTAAAGATCGACCAACCATACTCTACAACACACAGCAATAACACCGTGTTTTCATTCATAGAAATACAGTTATTTACTGGCATCCTGCTGCTACAACCCAGATTAATGAGGCCAAGTTTTAATCCTAAACAAGCTCAGTTTTCAGAGATTTCACAATTTTAAGGGATAGATATTCTTTTGGCTGCATCGATAAGCTAACCACTAGTACAGTTTATGTTTTAGGACATCCTCAACTCTCAGGAGAACATCAGGAGTCAGATCAAACACTAATGACTAAAGTCTCTGAAACATAAAAGTCTCAGGAAAATGAAGTCAGACAAAACGCTTTTAGAAAAAAGAAGGTCAGAAAAAAGGTCTCAGGTAAAAGCGCCTCAAATTCTGGAATGTCTCATGATCGGAGAATGCATCCGAGCTGACTAGAGCTCTTGTGACACACCACACAGGGTAGGATAATCTGATAAGATTATCTTTAGAGTCGTTAATGGGGCTCGTCCTCAAGAGCAGGAGCAGGTCAATAACCAACATGACCATCCTGCTGTGTGATCAGGTCCGTGTTTAAGTAGTTCTCCCTTTCCTTCTGCACCACCCACAGGAAGCTTCTCCATGAGAGTGTTTTGTCAGGTGGAGGTCTGATGGTTTTTAATGAAACCTGATGATTGGACGTCTGGGGCTGTTTGATTTAACTTCTGACGATAAGCCCGTGAGTCCTGAGGATGTCCTAAAATGTACATCGGGTTCTGGCCAGAACGGAGCCAGTGGACGCTGTTGGACAACTTCTGCCCTATCACACCCTTACGCTCTCACAGCTAAACAACCAAAAGATGTCAAACCACAAACCCAAATGTGCTCTCCTTAGACGTGTTTCATTAAGCACATTTTAGACACTCGTCTAACAGCCTTTGATTCATTCATTAAGCTCACAAACAAAACAGGACAGGCTTTGGTTTGTCTCAGAGTCTCGTGTGTTTCCTGAGCAAAGGTTATCCCAGAGCTGAATCCCTGCGGCGGTTGTGCCGGCACAGTGCAGGAGCTGGAACGGTCTGGGAGAGTCGGATCAGAGAGAGAAGTCTCTTTTGTAAACCGAGGCACAGCCCGACGGCCACACAAGTAAGCCCACACACACATCCATCAACTGAACGCAGACCTGGATACGAAACACATTTCAGCGGCACACCTGCAAGAGCAGAACAATGAAGGCTATCTTGTTTTCTCCGGCGCGCTCCGACAGGCGAATACAAATATTCAAATGTGCGTTTGGCATTTCCACCACGACTTCCAGATGAATAATTCAGGCTCAATCTTCCGAGGGTGGTGTGAATCAAACTTACAGTGCGCCTCTCAGATGCTACTGCTTTACGTGGAACCACCAACCATCGCTCATTGAGTTGTGTGTGTGTGTGTTCACAATGAAGGCGATGAACCCTGGACCTTCTCCCCCCTCCTTTCATTAATAATATCTATAGCCTTTAAGCTCTCCGTGAGTGTCGGTGGAGTGTCTCTAATACGAGTGTTGCTCTTTATTCTGCCCATGACGCTCATCTCCTCTGTGTCGGATCCTGAAACCTTGTTAATCCCTTGGTGGCTGTGCACAAGGGGCCTCAGCTGTCGAGTCCCATGCTGTGCTGCTTCTCGCTTGGCTAATTTGTGGCCCTGCTTGGGATCCTATTGATGTCACCCAGCCCATTCCAGTCCAGGAACTTTCATTTTATTTTAAACTTGTGCTGAGTTTCTCACAGCGCCTTTTGTCTCTCGGTTCCTCTCTTTGCCCGTCTGTCCCGGCTGCTGATGAAACTCCCGGCTGGCGCAAAGCAAAGCCTTTTGTTCCCTCTGAGGAATTAGGAGTTGATGTCCTTCTCCCCTTCGTGCCCGCTCATTACTAACCAGCCCTTCCAACTCTCCACCAAAAGCTGAATAGAGGTGCAGAGGAGGAGGCAGAGACAAAAGTGGCATGCAGGGTGATTTGGGCTAAGCAGCAGAGAGCACACAGACTGAGTATTTGAATGACGGCACATTAGGAACACTCAAGTTCAATTAGGAGTTGTTAACAATGACTCAGAATTCAGGGAGCATTCCCAGACCTGTTTTAATGGGTGGAAGGAAGGAAAGGGAAGGGTGGAGGGTGATGTGAGGGAACGATTAGCTCTGTTTGCTTTCTGTTCCCCGGTCAGATCACTGGAGCAGCAGGCTGCAGAGGAACGTTGGGCAGCCTCCTCCTTCTCCTCCTCCTCTGGTCGTCATTGGTGATGACCAGAGGATGTTCGACCGTCAATCAAAGGTGGACAATTGTCTTCTCTCTCAGCAAACCCAATAAAATCATATTCATTTTAATTTTTCTTCTATTAAATCTGTCATTCTGCACCAGGAGAAAATAAACATACTTTCTGTCCTGGTGTCCTCCTCGAATGTCCCACACCTGTTAAAGAGGATTAACCAGCAGTGATGACACTCAGCGAGAGGACGCATCTTTAAAACAAACACACCAACAAAATGTTCTGCACTCTGAAGAAGAAAAACTGCACAAGCAGACCACTAGCTGATCCAGACACCATCTGATGTAGTGTGGTGAAAAAAACAGAGCGACAAAAACAATGCATCACAGTGAGTGAAAGTGCAGCTGTCTGCACCAAGGCCAAGATAAAAGTTCACCTTCCATGATCAGCTGGCAGATCTGAGATCAGGCTTTGCGTCTGTGCACCCCCGACGGTCACGCTGTGCTGCAGAGGCTGGTCAAACAATTCTGGATGTAGCAAAAAACAACAAAGCACAGGAGCAAACAAAAAACAAAATATGAGGCAATCAACCATGTTTTTGCATTAGTATCCTATTTCCCTTCTGAACAGCCAGAGTTTACATGTGACAGGATTGATGAGCTAACTGCTAGTATCAGCACTGTGAAACCAAAATGTCTTGCTGTTTTCCTAAAACAACCCCATTCTCCTAAAGTAATCAGTTTTCATGCAAACATGTTTAAAGGTGTGGTTCACACATTCCATCTGTAGTGGTCACTAGTAGAAATGCCTTGTAAGTCTTTGTCTGGGGAAAAAAGCTCTGGTGCACCTGTTTCAGGAACTAGAAGTGAGCCAGATCACAGCTGAGCTTCAGACGGCAGGATTTGGAGTCTTACTTCCTGATATTTAGACATCTCTCCTCTGATTGGGTAACAGCAGCACGACTCTACCACTGACTCTGTCTGTTCTGCAACGTTGAAGTTTTACCTCCACAAATAACACAAGCCTGGAGGAGTTCTGCTGTGTGGTGGAGATGCTAATGCTGAGGCTTAGCTTCTATTAGCATAGACGTTCTCTGCTGTTTCCTGGATGCTAAACCAACAACAGCCTTCCCCGTCATGAGTCAAGATGGGTGAGTACATGAATGTTAGTGACAGTGTGACGTAGATCTGTCAGGCTTTTCTAATCCAAGAGTTTCGCCGTCTGTTTTCTCTCAGAAGCTAATGCAGGAGATAGGTGTAGGAGACTATTTTCAGTCAGCGACACTTACAATTTTACAAATGCCAGTTGTTACTTGGTGACATGTGCCGATATTGTTTCCTACTGAGTTACAACAAATCAGCAACCCCAAGTCCCGCCCACTGACTGCAGGCCTATTTCCAAGTACAAACCCCTGTTCAGGTACTGGACTGGTCCCTGAAATGGCCTGGAGAGCTGTCCTTTTGGGCTGGCCCAGTGAAACGGAGACACGCTCGTACCGTGAAGGTCCAGCATTGAAGCAGACCTGAATGAAACTGGCCTTTGGTCTCGGCTGCACCTGACTGCAGATGTAAAGTCCTGAAGGACACAAACTGAAGCAGTGATTGTTGTGTGAAAAATTCCTTCGGTGACGGAGGATGTTCAGCTTAGAGCAACATGAGCAGCAGATCAGTTTGTGATTTTACTTTCTACGTTTTTCATTTACGTTTAATCCAACTGTTTATTTTGTCATTGATTTGTAAATTACAAGCAACACCACCATACGCTCAGTGCTTCGTGAAGCACACAAAGCTTTCTAGGGTTCTTACTTTATCCCACCTTTATCCCATGGACACACAGGAGTTTGAACTTTGTGGTGATTCCTAAAGTTTGTGGATAATATTTGAGAACATCCTCTGAAGAGTCACAGTGAAACAGAGGATGACTGGATAAAAAGACGGAAGAAAGAGACAGAGAAACAAATGATGGCGGTGAAAATTGGAGTTAGGGCTTCGAGCTAAGACGCCGGGAGCCGGTTAGAGGAGCTGATCCTGCTCTCAGCTCTTTTTGGTTCAGCCTCATCGATGTGACATGCATTCATTTTGCAGCTCTTGTCTCTCAGCCCGCCGTCCAGTCCCTTCGCTGTTGTCTCCGCGCTGCCAGTCACAATCACAGGCTCTTTCTAAGACGCAGAGCTGGATCAGCATGCCGCTCTTCTCCCTGCCGCCCCCGCCTCCAGACCAACGATCATGAAAGTAAATAAGAAAGAAAACTCAATGCTGAATTTCCTACAGCCAATCACTCCCTGTGGATTTTTTAACAGGGTTTCTTCGCTTGTCTGAGGCTGCAGGATTATCTCTGTGGACTGTCTTATCTGAGGTCAGGATGGATAGAAAGAAAGTAGTAAGTAGTAACTTCTATTAAACATGCAGGTGGGAGTCTGATAAAAAAACAAAAAAAAACAAAGTAGAGATATGAAAAATTAAGGTCATTTAGTTTTCTGCTTGACTCTGGATTCCAACCTTCGTGTCTTATAAAAGCTCCACAACATTTTCCTGTAAAAAGACGTAGTTCTGTGAACAAGCCCATGAAGAGTACTTTATGATAAATGTATAGCTCCTATCAGAGTCAGAGGTCTCCAAAGCGCTTTACACTGCAGTGTCTCATTCATCCATTTACACACACATTCACCCACTGATGGTGATGAGCTGCATTGTAGCCACAGCTGCCCTGGAGCACATTGACAGAGGTGAGGCTGCCGAGATCTAACCTGCAACCTTCCCATTATTGGACAACCCGCTCTACCTCCTGATCTACTGCTGCCCCTTTATCTTCCACCTGATCCAAACAGTTCTTCCCATCAGGAGTTTAGTGATTTTTTTTATCCTCCACTGTGAAGCTGTCCAGACTGGTGATTTTTGGTGATTTTATCATCCACGTTGATGATACCTCAGTTCACTTTGCCATGAGCTTCTCCAGCCTCATAGACTCCTTTAGCTTTACCCAGCATGTAATGGCCTCCCACACACACATCTGAGTCTAAATGCTGATGGTGTTTGTCCCAAGGATGTTTATGTTTCACATCACCATTACATTTTCTTAACTTGTCAGTTTCTGCATCCCCACCTCCTGCTCACCGTCTGGTTAGTTCTCGTTCCTGCAGTGAACCCTACTAAGCCTTCGCAGCCTGAAGCACCAATGCAGAAAAATTGAGCGCTTGTAAAAGAAAACCCATCTCCACGTCCATCTGTTGCACCTAAAGGATCTTCTGACCTTGTTTAACTCTGCAGTCAGAGACACGAGGGTTGCCTATTTCTCCAACCTGGTGTCCCAGAGCAAAGGGAACCCCAAGGTGCTGTTTAACACCATCAGCAGTATCGGCTCTCCTGCCTCTCCTACAGCCTCCATCCACTCTGTTGCCGACTGTGACAACTTTCTGTCGTTCTTTGTGGACAAAGTCAATAAGGTCAGATCTAGCATTTCTCCCTCAGCCTTATCTCAGCCTCTCCCGACTCCAACCGTGCCCATCATCCTAGATAGCTTTGCTCCTGTTTCTTTGCCTGAGTTAACCAAACTAGTTAACTCTATGAAGACCTCTGTATGCCCCCTCGACATCTTACCCTCATCTTTGTTTAAAAGTGCTTTTCAGTCCCAGCGTGCTCTCCAATATTAATGCTTCTCTGGTTTCTGGTCAGGTCCCTGCTTACTTTAAGAACACTGTAATCCACCCGCTTCTTAAAAAGCAGAGTCTTGACCCCTCTCTCCATAGCAGCTTCAGACCCATCTCTAAACTTCCGTTCATCTCCAAGATCTTGGAAAATGTTGTGGCTAAACAACTCACAGCTGCTCTTGATGAACAAAACATCTATGATAGCTTCCAGTCAGGTTTTTGTAGAGCTCATTCTACTGATATAGCTCTTCATAGGGACTCTAATGACCTTCTGACCCACAGTGATGAGGGGGACTGTTCTGTTCTGGTCCTGCTGGACCTGACTGCAGCCTTTGACACTGTTGACCATCACCTGCTAATGGAGAGGCTGAGAGACTGGGTAGGCCTATCAGGAACTGCTCTGGAGTGTTTCTCCTCTAATCTGTCTGAGTGTTCCTTCTCTGTGGCCGTCTACAAGTTTAGGTCCTCCACCACCTTCTCACCCATGGTGTCCCTCAAGGTTCTGTGCTCGGCTTCTGACCAAGTCCTCCAAACACACCCACATCACCCCACTTCTCCTCCAGCTTCACTGGCTGCCAGTCAACTTCAGGGTTCATTTCAAGATCCTGGTTATGGTCTTTAGGGCCTTACATGGACAAGCACCATCTTACATTGGTGATCTTCTTAGTCCCTACACCCCCAGCAGGCCCCTGAGGTCCAGTGGTGTCCCACAAGGTTCTGTGCTGGGGCCTCTGCTCTTCCTCTTCTATCTGCTTCCTCTTCAGCACATCCTGAGCTCCTTCAAAGGAATCTCATACCATCTTTATGCAGATGACATCCAACTGTACATCTCCATTAAGCCCCATGAGATGTCTAAGCTGCAGTTGTTACACACCTGCTTAGACTATCAAAACCTGGATGGCTGGGAGCTTTCTTCAGCTGAATGAAGATAAGACTGAGATCCTCATCTGTGCCCCAGATAAGCTGGTTCCCAAAGTCAGAGACTCTCTTGGTCTGCTTGCTTCTCACAGCAAACCTTCCGTCAGGAATCTTGGCGTGACCTTTGACCCTGCTCTCACCCTGGATTCTCATGTCAGTTCTCTTGTTTGCTCTTCCTTCTTCCATCTCAGGAACATTGCTAAGCTGAGTCCCATTCTGTCCCGCTCTGAACTTGGGACAGTTATCCACACCTTCATCTCCTCATGCTTAGACAACTGTAACTCTCTTTTCACGTGTCTGAGCAGAACCTCCCTGAACTGTCTACAGGTGGTTCAGAATGCCTGTGCTCAGCTTCTGACCAAATCCTCCAAACACACCCACATCACCCCACTTCTCCTCCAGCTTCACAGGTTGCCAGTCAACTTCAGGGTTCATTTCAAGATCCTGGTTCTGGTCTATGGGGCCTTGCATGGACAAGCACCATCTTACATTGGTGGTCTTCTTAGTCCCTACACCCCAGCAGGTCCCTGAGGTCCAGTGATCAAAGCCTACTGGTTGTGCAGCACCAGGCTAAAGACCAAAGGTGACAGATCATTTGCTGCTGTGGCCCCCAGACTCTGGAACTCTCTCCCCCTGAGCCTGAGATCAGTGGACTCAGTGGTCTCCTTTAAAAAGCAGCTGAAGACTCACCTGTTCAAGCTGGCTTTTGTATGACCTTCTTCAACCCCTCTCTCTTTATTCTGCTCTCCCCACCTATTCCACCTTCCTCAGGATACACTGATTTCCATGTTTCCTATTCACTCTCTCTCTTTCTTAACATTTTTTTAATCACAATTGTCTATTTTTGCTCATTTTAAATATATTTTTAAACATTTTCTAAATGCTTTTTTATATTTTTACATTTTTTGTTTTTGTGAAGCACCTCATTATTTCTCCTCCTTGAACCGTCACCTTATCGTGGTGGAGGAGTTTGAGTGCCCTAATGATCCTAGGAGCTATGTTGTCTGGGACACTTAGTGCCCCTGGTAGGGTCTCCCATGACAAATTGGTCTTAGGTGAAGGGTGAGACAAAGAACGGTTCGAAGGATCTTTCATGGCGGTTAAAACGAAGAGTCAGAGTACCCGGCCCGGAGGGTTACCGGGGTCCCACCCTGGAGCCAGGCCTGGGGTTGGGGCCCGTGAGCGAGCGCCTGGTGGCCGGGCTTTCGCCCATGGGGCCCGGCCGGGCCCAGCCCGAACCGGATACAGGGGCTCGTCCAACTGTGGACCCACCACCCGCAGGAGGAACAGGAAGGGTCCGGTGCAATGTGAATCGGGTGGCAGACCAAGGCGGGAGCCTTGGCGGTCCAATCCCCGGACAAGAAAACTAGTTTTTGGGACATGGAACGTCACCTCGCTGGCGGGGAAGGAGCCGGAGCTTGTGGCAGAGGTTGAGCGGTACCGGCTAGATATAGTCGGACTCACCTCGACACATTGCATTGGCTCTGGAACCCGAGACCTGGAGAGGAGTTGGACACTCTACTTTGCTGGAGTTGCTCCGGGTGAGAGGCGGAGGGCTGGGGTTGGCTTTTTGTTAGCCCCGAGACTCTCTGCCTGTGTGTTGGGGTTTACCCCGGGGGACAAGAGGGTAGCTTCCTTGCGCCTTCGGGTCGGGGAACGGGTCCTGACTGTTGTTTGTGCTTATGGGCCAAATATCAGTTCAAAGTACCCACCCTTTTTGGAGTCCCTGGGACGAGTGCTAGATAGTGCTCCGTCAGGGGACTCCATTGTCCTGCTGGGGGACTTCAATGCTCAAGTGGGCAATGACAGCTTGACGTGGAGGGGTGTGATTGGGAGGAACGGCCCACCAAATCTGAACTCGAGTGGTGTTTTGTTATTGGACTTCTGTGCAACCCGCAGTTTGGCCATAACGAACACCATGTTCGAACATAAGGATGCCCACCGGTACACTTGGTACCAGGGCAGCCTAGGTCACAGGTCGATGATAGATTTTGAAGTCGTATCATCTGATCTGCGGCCGTATGTTTTGGACACCCGAGTGAAGAGAGGGGCGGAGCTGTCAACTGATCACCACCTGGTGGTGAGTGGGATCAGATGGCAAGGGAACATGCCGCGTAGACCTGGCAGACCCAAACGCATAGTGAGGGTCTGCTGGGAACGCCTGGCAGAAGAACCTGTCAAGACGGTCTTCAACTCCCACCTCCGGCAGAGCTTTGACCACGTCCCGAGAGCAGTGGGGGACATTGAGTCCGAGTGGGCCTTGTTCCACTCTGCGATTGTCGAGGCGGCTGTTGCTAGCTGTGGTCGTAAGGTGGCCGGTGCCAGTCGTGGTGGCAACCCCCGTACACGCTGGTGGACACCAGAGGTTCGGGGAGCCGTCAAGCTGAAGAAGGAGGCCTACAGGGCGTGGCTGGTCAGTGGGTCTCCGGAGGCAGCAGACAGGTGCCGGATAGCCAAGCGGGTTGCAGCAGTGGCAGTTGCCGAGGCAAAATCTCGGGCGTGGGAGGAGTTTGGTGAGGCCATGGAGAAAGACTATCGATCGGCTCCAAAGAGGTTCTGGCAAACTGTCCGGCGCCTCAGGAGAGGAAGGCAGCAACTCGCTCACACTGTTTACAGTGGGGATGGGGAGCTGCTGACGTCAACTGAGGCTATAGTCGGACGGTGGAAGGAATACTTTGAGGAGCTCCTCAATCCCACCAATGCGCATTCCGAGGAGGAACCAGAGCTGGGAGGCCTGGGGATGGACTGTCCTATCTCGGGGGCAGAAGTTGCTGAGGTAGTCAAACAACTACACAGCGGCGGAGCCCCGGGGGCGGATGAGGTTCGTCCTGGGTATCTCAAGGCTATGAATGTTGTAGGCCTGTCATGGTTGACACGTCTCTACAACATTGCTTGGTCATCGGGGGCAGTTCCTAGGGAGTGGCAGACCGGGGTGGTGGTCCCCATCTTTAAGAAGGGTGACCTGAGGGTGTGTTCCAACTATAGGGGGATCACACTCCTCAGCCTCCCTGGAAAGGTCTACTCCAAGGTACTGGAGAGGAGGGTCCGATCGATAGTTGAATCTCAGATAGAGGAGGAGCAATGTGGTTTTCGTCCTGGCCGTGGAACTGTGGACCAGCTCTATACCCTTGCAAGGGTGATGGAGGGGGCATGGGAGTTTGCCCAACCAATCCACATGTGCTTTGTGGATTTGGAGAAGGCTTATGACCATGTCCCCAGGGGCACCCTGTGGGGGACGCTCCAGGAGTATGGGGTGGGTGGCTTTCTGTTAAGGGACATTCAGTCCCTTTACCAGAGGAGCATGAGTTTGGTCCGCATAGCCGGTAGTAAGTCGGACCTGTTCCCAGTGAGGGTTGGACTCCGCCAGGGCTGCCCTTTGTCACCGGTTCTGTTCATCACTTTTATGGACAGAATTTCTAGACGCAGCCGTGGTGTGGAGTGTGTTGAGTTTGGTGGCAGGAGAATCTCGTCTCTGCTTTTTGCGGATGATGTGGTCCTCCTAGCTTCATCCAGCTCTGACCTTCAGCTCTTGCTGGGTAGGTTCGCGGCCGAATGTGAAGCGGCTGGGATGAGGATCAGCACCTCCAAATCTGAGACCATGGTTCTCGACCGGAAAAGGGTGGCTTGCCACCTCCGGGTCGGGGGAGAGGTCCTACCTCAAGTGGAGGAGTTTCAGTATCTCGGGGTCTTGTTCACGAGTGAGGGTAGGAGGGATCGGGAGATCGACAGGCGGATTGGTTCGGCGTCTGCAGTGATGCGGACGCTGAGCCGATCTGTCGTGGGGAAGAGGGAGCTGAGCCAGAAAGCCAGGCTCTCGATTTACCGGTCGATCTACGTCCCAATCCTCACCTATGGTCATGAGCTTTGGGTAATGACCGAAAGAACGAGATCGCGGATACAAGCGGCCGAAATGAGTTTCCTCCGTAGGGTGGCCGGGCTCAGCCTTAGAGATAGGGTGAGGAGCTCGGACATTCGGGAGGGACTCGGAGTAGAACCGCTGCTCCTCCGGATCGAAAGGAGCCAGTTGAGGTGGTTTGGGCATCTGGTCAGGATGCCTCCTGGATGCCTCCCCGGGGAGGTGTTTCAGGCATGTCCTGCCGGCAGAAGGCCCCCGGGTCGACCCAGGACACGTTGGAGAGGTTACATCTCCAATCTGGTCCGGGAACGCCTTGGGGTCCTGCCGGAGGAGCTGGTGGACAAGGCCGGGGAGAGGAAGGCCTGGAGCTCCCTAGTTGGGATGCTGCCCCCGCAACCCGGACCCGGATAAGCGGAGGAAGACGACGACGACGACGACGACGCCTCATTATTTTTATCTTAAGAGGCGCTATAGAAATGATATTTTCTTCTTCTTCTTCAGTGACCAAAGCCTACTGGTTTTGCAGCACCAGGCTAAAGACCAAAAGTGACAGATCATCTGCTGCTGTGGCCCCCAGACTCTGGACCTCTCTCCCTCTGAGCCTGAGATCAGTGGACTCAGTGGTCCTCTTTAAACTCACCTGTTCAGGCTTTGGTGGGACCGTCATCACCATCCTCTTCTTAATCTGCCTTTTCTACAAATTCTGCCTGTCCAGCAATCCACTGATTATCTCTTTTCGTTTCCTAACATTTTTATGATATTTTTAAAAATTAAAGCCTCATCGTCCCATAAAGAAGTGTAAGGCCTGCTCCTCATCTCAGCTGTTGACTTTGAGCTCACTTTCTGTAAACCTGAAGTTGTTTTCTGCTAAAGTTCATGAGCTGTATTTAATTGGAATGACTCCAAATATTAACTGGCACCATGTAATTAACCCTCTATCTTCCACATGAAGACGAAATCGATTCAAGGTTATTTTTGTTTGCATAATTTATTCATTCGGGTCAGAAAGAGAAAACAATTAATGTCAGATGATTATAATAAAAATAGAAACAATGTTATTAATATCACTGTAAAAGGAAATCACTCAAATTCTGGAAAACAGATCAATATCTAATGAAAATATATTTTTTATTTCCTTTTTTCTTACAAGTTTTCCTTTTGAACCTTTGCCTACTTTATAGTTTTTTCCTTTTTCTCATTTTTAAAAAGGTCTTTGGTAAATCAGGACTTAGAGTGTACAAATGGTCAAATATGGTTCTATGAAGGTTTAAGGTAATAATCTAGTGTTGAAGTAACACTTATGTAAGGGAATAATGTTTACCTTTTAATTCAAACCTTGTTTTGTAGATTTAAGCAGTTAAGCTAAGTTCAGTTCATGCGTCAACCTGCAGGTTAAAGGGTTAAAGGTGCATGAAGTAAGTATGACGTCCTGTGGTCAAATCTGGGTACTGCAGTCCATGCTTTTAAACAAACGGGCAACACCTCCCTCGTGTTTGTGGGTTCTGTGGCTGTTTCCAGTTAAAGATCAGCACCAGCAGACTCTAGAGGACTAGTGAAGCTAGTCATGTACAGTAAGTTGATATTTAAATAAATGCATTTCACTGTAACATTGAGTTGTTGGTAATTAATGGAGTAGCTTGAGAAATCTTGTCTTTTTCTAATTCACCATTAGCATTGTTAGCTCAACGTTAGCCTCTAGCCTTCCTTAAAGATTAAAGTCTTACCCAATTAGAGTAAAACTAAAAGATGCCGTGGCTGCTTAGGGCTACATGAAATAACTTCTGGGTCGCTCCTGTTTACTGTCTTTTATTCTGTCCACAACACTGCTGCATTTTGCCTACCCATGTCAAATTACAAATGCCGACACAGACTCTGTAACACCACGAGCTCACAGGCTGTAAACATAGACTTTGTCTCTCTTTGGCCATTTTGAAAGGAGAAAAACCGACAACCACCCAGCCAGCTTAGAATGAAACCTGTTTAAGTATAATCTCTCTTCCTATACGATTGAGACATTAGACCACAGGTGTCAAACTCAGGCCTTCAGACCAACTGTGGCTCGCAGACATCTTTTATTTGGCCCGCGAGATCAAATATCAAATATGTATTAAAAGAGAGAAGTGTTTTTGCTGCAAAGACTACCAATCCCGTAGTGGCGTTAGCACGTCTGTTGATGCGCCTCCTCCAAGTGTTTACTTTTATTAGCATCCACGCTACTACTTGGTGCCTGCAGCTTTACCCTCCTCTGCCTCAGACAAACTGAAAACATTCCTCTTACTCAGCGCTGAGTTTACTCAGCGATTTGCCGACTTTGAAGCCCAGAATTAGATTTTAACCGCTCAGTAATCTGTTTGCTGCAGACATAGAAAGCACACCAACAAACTTTCAGATCGAGATGATTCAACTCTAGTTTAGTGATACGCTTTCTGTAGCTGCTGCACTTTCCTCGCTGACATGCTGACCAACAGCCTGGTCAAGCTCAGATGCTCTCCATGTTCAGCAGCACAAACCTGTGTGAGTAACTGCTGTCTTCCTTGGCTCAGAGCCCAACCCCACAGGTGCAGGTGTCTGGCACCTGGAACAGGTGAGCATCACAGTAAATCAGAGTGGAGCAAACTGGGCTGGATTATTAACCTTTTCTGCTCCAAGCATGAAAGTTAATAGGTGAAATGTTGCATTTTCATTTAAGATAATTACAGTTTATTTTTATTTTTGTTGTTAGTCTGTGAAAAAAGGTTTAACCTACTTTAAAACAGGAACTGGAAAGACTACAGATAGATGAATAGAATAGAAACAGAATAGAAAATCCCTTTATTGTCCCTCAGTGTGGAAAGCTTGGTGTCACAGCAGCAACAACATTCATTACAGGAGTAAAAAAGGAGAGTAATAAATAAGAATAAAGAGTAAACAACAAGAAAACATAAAACAGAAATACTTAAAAGATTCTAAATATTAAAAAAAATGTTGCATATATTCACAATCCAAGAAATAAAAATTATAAAAAAATGAGACATAATAAGTAACAAACACCACTGATGTGCTTTATTTAAAATGGATTTGCTCGTGTGTGATTCAAATTCAATTCAAAGATACTTTATTAATCCCAGAGGGAAATTAGAGTTTCAGTACACACAATTCAGCGATCAGACATACATAGGCAAAGACACATGACAAGAATTGGTGACTGTGGTCATTCGCAACCCTGAGTCGCGCTACCTTAATAGAGATCAGAGGGTTACATGAGGATTGGTTCAGGTGGAGGGAAAAAAAGGCACTTCAGAGTTACCCTCCACCGGGAGGGCAGCTTTGCTATGCAAAAAAAAAAAAAAACACCTTAGACAGAGATGCAACAGACTTCAGACATAACGCAACATAAGTGTCCACTAGGTGGGGTGGTGAGTTTGGGACTCTCCACACGTCAGTTCCTGTAGCCACGATAAGCAGCACACGTCACCTCAGTCTGGACTGGGGAAGGAGGTCGTTGAGTTTTGGAGGGCACAGTGACTCCTGGAATTATTCTGCGGCCTTCACCCAGCCTGCAGTCCCACCCAGGCTGGGATAGGAGACAGAGTTGCCATAGCGATGGCAGCATTTCATATTTCTTCTGAGGGGGGAGTATTGGTTGCAGCCTTACAGGCTCAAGGGCACCAGATTCAGAATAGAAATTGTTTTGGGGCCAGACAGGAATAATTTTCTCTCTGTCTCAAAGTTCCATTGGCCCTCAACCTCTCAAAATCCCAATAATAGTTGTCAGTTCGTTAATTTCCCGGTAAGCCAGGAAGCCTCCCAGGCCAAAGAGCAGGAAACCTGACACCAACACCACAAATATCCAGACGTCTTCAGAATCCTCTACAGACAGCTGAGATAGGCAAATCAGGTTCCACTGTTTCCAGGAGTCCGTGATATGACCAGCTGGGCCTGTCCCAGGGGGCATCCGGGAGCCCCTTCTCCCGTTCTCATTGTTGAACAACTTTTATCAATCGCTTTGAGTGACCAGCTGACCAGGTCCATTTTTAATAATTTCCAGTTTCCAGAAAAAATGCAGAAGCAGCCATGCACCCAAAGACAGACAAAGAGCCTTGAGGATAAGACAGGGAGGAGAGGAGGACAAAAGTGTCTGTACTCTCCAAGAGCAGAAGAAAAAAAAAACCCATTCAGTGTTTCTGCAAAAGTAGGTGTTTTTCCAAATGAAAAGGTTCAACCGTACAGATCTGTAGATAAAGGAAAATTTGGACATTTACTGCCACTTTTCAATAAATATTGAGTTTGACCCACAACATCGTCCCAGTTTTTCATTTCGGCCCAGTGTGAGTGTGAGTTTGACAACCCTGCATTAGACTGTTTTGTGATTATTTCACAGTAAAACTCTCACTGTTTTGTACATTTAATAATAGAGGAAAATGTAGAAGATTCATTCAACGTTTAAAAAATAAAATACATCACTGTTTGAGATTCCTTTATCCATCTAACCAGAAACCCATGCATGCATGAAGCAAACGTGCAAACTCCACACTGCAAAACCAGAGTTCAGTTTTGAACCTTTCATGCTGCGAGGCAGCAGCGCTGACCCCCACCCTGCTGCGGTGCATACATAGTTAATCAGAACAACCCTGTTAGGGGCTGTTTGGAAACATCTGGCCTGTGTGGTCCCAGCCTGCCTCTGCTGATGTGTTTATTACAAGAAATCTACATATTTCCAATCTATGAGTTTGATTTGAAGTTTACTGAAAGCTGCATGCACTTTTGTTCTCAAGACCTGTCACTGAAGCAGAGATGTGCTCTCTTCTGTTGCTGATAAAACAACCTGAAGAATCAAATTCCCAGCACTGCCTTTGTTTGCTGGGAGTTTTGCATCAACATTCTGCTTTGCTCTGTTGTTCCACCTTGTGCCCATTGTTCCCGTTGTTTGCAGGAGAAATTATACAATGAGAGGACTGCTAGCTGGCGGAGTACAAGGTTAGCTTCAATAAGAGTGATGCCAGTGGTGTTGATGCTGTGTAAAAATAAGAGCACTGTCATATTTGCATTGCTGTTGCAGATGATGACTGAGTGACAGCATGTGTGTTTGTATGTGTGGTGTGTGTTTGCTCCTGCTGTGTGTTTTAGCACAAACTTAACTTTTAGCATTCCAACAGTGCGGTTTCCTCCAGCTCCGTAGCTCCTCTGTGTTCCCTTTCAGCTGCTGTTACAAACCTACCTGCTAGGGTATGAATGTGCTGTCTGGAGTTTTGTTCTCATATGATTTGGAAGAAAATGTGCTCTCTGTGTTGGTAAATAATCATTTAGTCAGACGACCTCAGCAAGCTAAATTTAAAAGCACATGCATGGTAGAAAAATGAGCACCAGGACTGAGGAGCTGGGAGAAACACTCATGCATGGGATTCTCACTAGCTGAGGTGCAAAGGGTGATTTGCACGACCCCCTCCAGACACTTTCATCGGAACCTGGCAGCACGCAGCGCGTGGCGCGGCTGCTGCTGTTACCTGGACAACTGATGGCTGGAATCCAGGTTGTTGGAAGACTGAGATTGTTGGGATCAGTGTCGGTGTTTTCACTGAACCAAACTAAATTAAGACTGTTTTATAGCTGGGATGTACTGATTAAATACGACCCAGTTCTCAACCTTTCAGAATGTTGCTTGAATGTTTAAGACAATGCAGACAGATGGAGTCCTCCTGGGTGGCTCCCCGCCTCTGATCCTATTGGTGGTGATTGTGGACTAGATCTTAAGGCATACAGTGATGGAGACAAGGGCGTTTGGATTGAGATGCTTTCGGGGCTTATTTCAGATTTTAGCAGATGTGTTGCTAAGCCACGACCTTTGACACGCTTGCAGCTGTGTGTGAAACTGTAGGATGAGAGTCAGCTTCTCCCATAATTCTTACTGGAACAAGGTGGGGTTCACTCTGTGGTTTGGGTGTGAATTTTTGATGGAAGTACCTTGGTGTCGTGGATGTAAGTGATGGTAGGATGGAGCGAGGGCCCAGAGTGATCAAATGTGGTGTTCAGTGATCATGTCAGGCTCCTCACCTTGGCTCAAAGTAGTGAGGAGGGTTGTAGCGTGTGACCAGACCCAAACGCGGAAGTGCTAGCGATGGGAGACGTCTGAAACGCAGTAAATCTAGGAACACCAGCACGGTCCTCCAAGGGAAACAAGGGCGCGGCTACGTTCCAGAAAGTAAAAGAACAGGCTCATTGTTTAGATGCAGAAGGATAACTGCAACTGTCCAGCATGACTTAAGGAGCCATGACGGCTAGGGAGCTAAAGGATGAGGTGAGCGCAGAAGCTCCGAGCACTCCAGCATGAACTTTTGAGCCGAGGCGCTTGTTTAGTTGTAGCTGGATGAGGTGCGTGTGAGCCCTGAGTCGTGTGGCGCAAAACCTGGAGCTGGACAGAAGCGAAGCGAGCTGTGACCGCCCCAGCATGGAAGCTCCCGGCGTTCGGCGGGTCCTGTTGAGCCGATGAGCTGGAAAAGTAAAAGGCTGAACGAAGTAAAAACGTGCTACCGCTTTAGACGCTGTTCTACCTGACACCAAACGTAAACGCTAAGGTCACGGACAGATGGTTGTGCTGGACTTCCTGATTTAGGGTGTGTGTGATGACGTGAAGAGAAGAATTCCTTTGCAGGGAATGTTGGGAAGGTATGAAGCGGATGACTGGAAGGTTGGAATTGTGACAGAACCATCATTGTGGGGAATTCCACCCTGTTTTCCGGAGTTTAGTAACGGTGATTTCAAAGCAGCGCCATCGGTGATAATTTTCTTTTCTTCCATTTTGCTTCACAAGCAACTCTTCTAATGCCCGTTGTTTTGGACGACATCTGCTGATGTCATTTCCTACTGAGTTATAATCAATCAGTGTGAATTAACCAAAAGTTCCTCTCAGCTACTCAGCTGGGCCTTTCCAAATATCTACCCCTGTTCAGATACTCCGCTGGATCCTGAGAGCGTCCCGCTGAAGTGGAGACACATGCGTGCCGGGAAGTTCTGGTAAATTTACACGAAAGTTTTGATGGTGGAAACACGTCGGCTGTCACCCAGTTACAATTATGTAGTCTTTATAATATTTAGTCCAGCCGCCTAGCTCCACCAATGAGAGAGGGAGAAGTCCAGTCACTAATGTTGAACCTTGTTGTTGATGGACTCAAACTCAAAGCTAGAACTTGATTATTTTCCCAATATCCATAAAAATGTCTTTCTCTGAACAAAAAGCAGAATCTACTAAAGGTGATCAGGGTAAAGGTGGAGCTGTGGACATCCTGCCACATCCTTGCTGTTCCGTTGTTTCCATGCAGACTGCTGATGTTTGGGAAACGCTTCCCTTCTCCTGATTATTAAAATCAAGCTATTTTCTGAAAGTGCTTTTTTCAGTACCGGTGGCTGCGGGGACACACACACACACACACACACACACACACACACACACACACACACACACACACACACACACACACACACACACACACACACACACACACACACACACAGGGCTCTAGGCAGGCAGCTGGGCCAGGAGCGTGTGAGCTGCTATCTGACTGATCGTTTTTAATAATGCTCACTCACCAGCTCACGTTTACTCATTTCTAAACAGGGAGACGTTGGAGTAGCAGTGCAGTGTTTTTCTTTTATTGTTTGACGATGGCGACAGTCACTCGATTGGTGGCAGAAGAAGTCACATTATGAGTGAATCCCCATGAAAGCCTGCTGCTCATTTCTGCTCACCTGCACAGAAGCAGGTGTTTGGTGCTTGTGGGCTGTTTGAGTCCTGCTGTAAAACAATCAGATATATTTTGTGCTAGGTCCTGCTAACACTGGTGATAATAAAGCTTTTAAATTGAACTTTTAGTTAAAACAACCATAATATCATCTTTTCATTTCTTTATGTAGATGTATGACAAAATAGCAATCATAAATAAATCTAATCGGCCCGTTCCACCTGTAGATCCTCCACAAGAGGGCAGTATAAGGCTGGTTAGGTGAGGCTTATGATGAAAGTACTAATCCTGATGCTCCATCTGAACGCTTTTAGATGATTTGAGTTTCAAACAAGAGTCTACCGGGGTCTTGTCTAAGCATCTTGATTTATTTTCACTTTAAATTAAAAAAAATTATTAGAAGCCTGGCAATCAATGACAAGATTCATGTGGCCCACCATTTCACCAGAGTTTTAAAGCATTTAGACTTGACCTTCAACCGGTCAACCAATCGGTAGTGGGTGTGTTGGGTCGGTTTTGCACAAAGCTGACCACCTGAGAGCAGGTAAAAAATACGGCCAGCTGAGGATGGAAAACACACAGATCACCCAGATGTGAACACAATAAACCTACCAGGACTAAATGGGCCAACCCAGATGTCAATAATCTTGTGCGAGGGCCAGTGATGGCCTGTGGACCACTCCAGAGTCATCTTCATTCAGATATCAGTAAACAGGAGAAGTTAACAGGAGTTCTGTCATTCTGGAACCCTGATGGCAGCTCACAGTCCTTCACGTTCACCCAAACGCTGTTTCTGACCACGGAGCCCGATCCAGCACCAAAAACAGAGATTTAGACAGAATAAATGGAGAATCTAATCATTTTCAGGTTTAAGGAGGGCAGCAGGACTGGACCCTGTTCAGACCAGTGATGTCATGTAGTCATTTAAAACATTTCGAAGAGATGATTCAGACACAAGGTCAGGAGCTGTGTGAGGCTGAATCTTAAGTGGCTTTTTGTTTGGAGCCTGGCCGCAGTTTTCACTCAGCTTCTGGTGATTTATTGAAAACCGGCGTGTTGAATATAAATATGTGAGCAGCGTTAGGGATCAGTCATGAGAGTGAGCTGCCACCGTTTTCACATTTTCTCATTTAAATAAACAAGAACAGGACCAAGTTATTTTAATGCTTATTTAAAAATATCACACTCACACTAAATTACATGAAATCATCAACTTCTGGGTGAAAAGTTAAATCGCTGACATTAATGAGCAACTTCTGAGATATTTTCTCTTCCCGTGATTAAAAAAAGATGGAGATAAGTGTGAGTGGAGCTTTGGCTTTCTTTAAAATCGATGAACTCCTGCTTACTTAATAAAACTCCCTCAGATCCCAAACCAGAGGAGAGAGCCGTCAGTGACAAAATACAGTACTTCAGCCCCTGATCCTTTTACATAACGAGACGATAAAAAATGTAATGTTTAGACATTTAAATATTTGTTTGAAAGTAGGGAGATGGGAGGATGAAAATCATTGATGAACGAATCGATGAGGGAGCTCGTAGGGCAGATAAAATATTTATTTATTCATAAAGAATGAGACGAGCTCGAAGATGGGTTTTTCACCTGGACGGATTTAGTGCAGCCCATGACGCCGTGCGGAGATGCGTTCTTTGGTGAGAACAAAGAGAACAGAAGCAATCAATAAAACAACAGATATGTTGGCCTAAATCGGAGAAGTCTGTGTTCTTATGAATGGACTGAATGATACTGTGTTATCTTCATTAAAACAGACAGATTTGACTTTAGCTGTGAAACACATTCATTTTTTCTTTCTTCCAGGGACCCATGGTCTGGAAGTAGATGGGCGGGACTTGTGGTGGTTCTTTATAACGCCCTGACCCAAACAGAGCTGCCGACGGAACCACTCAGCAGAAACAAAGCTTCACTCTGGTCCGGTTCTTCACATCTTCATTCATCCCTCTGTTGTTAATCTTTCATTTGTGATTAGTCTTTCTTCTTCCACTTATTCTGAGGCATCTGGTAATGATGTTAGAACTTTAACCAGAGAATAAGAAAGGTCCAAAGCTTCTGCCTCTCCTCTACAGCTCAGCTGGGGGAGTCCTACAGCCTTCCCAGGCCTTCTCCACCACGTCTTGGTTATTGAAAATGTCACATCCTCGACAGATATGATGAAGGGAGAGAAATGTACATGTACCTTTGTGACATCACAAATGAGGACCTTTTGAAACAGCTTGTTTTAGGCGTTTAATTCCCAAAACCAAACACTGATGGAATTTTTTTTACTTTGGGAGTGTTTATGGTGGCAGAGACCCAACTTACATGGCAGGAAAAAAAGATGCAAAAGGTCAGATTTGAAGAAGAAACAATCTTTTACATTCCACGTCTCAAGATAAAAGTCACGCAGCGCATCAAAACAAAACAAAAAAAGGGAAAAATGTTTCCTTTAAAATACTGAGTGGTTATTTTATGTAAAGTAAAACAAACATCCTAAAAGTCATTTTTACATTTTATTTATGAAAGTCTAAATAATGCGGCTCCGTTTGAGGTTTGAACTGACGTTTTTGGCCCCACTGCTGCTGCCGTGTGTTTACTCGTGTTTATTTATGTCGACATATGTTCATGTTATCCAGCTAATGTTATCTGATACTCCAATCAAAACTCAACTCTTTTGTTCTCAGCATCTTTTGTAAAATCTAGTCAAATGTGACTTGTGTCTCCGTTAAGCTCACCAGTTATAGCCTCTTGAAGACACGGGCGAAGACTTGTGGTGTTACATAAGAGCTCTTAATGCTCGACAGACATTTTGACAGCGCTCCTCTGTTTGAAGTGCATCGGAAACATCTTGCATAATGTTCCTAAAGGCTGAGGGAAAGTGTGCAGCAATACAAACACTTTAAGTATCGTTGACAGCAAAAAGCCTCTCTTCTGCAGCGTGCTGAGTTCAGGATCAGCTCAGAGACAACTCACCACCCAGCTCAGCACAAGTTCAACCAGCCGAATGTGGAGTCAGGTGGTAACTTTCTGTACAGTTTAAATAAATGAAGGGTTTGGTAAATTGAGTGCTTTAAGAGCTCAATATATTACCTCTACTTATGGTAAATGGTAAATGGCCTGTATTTGATATAGCGCCTTCTAGATTCCTGGAACCCCCCAAGGCGCTTTACAACACAATCAGTCATTCACCCATTCACACACACATTCACACACTAGTAGGGATGAGCTACAATGTAGCCACAGCTGCCCTGGGGCGCACTGACAGAGGCGAGGCTGCCGAGCACAGGCGCCACCGGTCCCTCTGACCACCACCAGCAGGCAAGGTGGGTTAAGTGTCTTGCCCAAGGACACAACGACAGCGACAGACTGAGCAGGGCTCGAACCTGCAACCTTCCATTACGGAGCGAGCACTTAACTCCTGTGCCACCGTTGCCCCGTATATGACCAATAAGCTGTGATACTCTATCTAAATGTAGAATATCAACCCTGCTTGGTCTTTACTGTGTTTATCAGAAGATTCTAGGATTCTTTATTTATTAGGGGATTGTACACACTTCGTTTTGATTCAGAAAAGAGTCAGGTTTATAAAAGTAAGAATTTATTTTACCAACAATTAAAACATGACAAGTTAACTAACATTTACTGTGATGGATGGAACTAAATGTGATGTATAAAACCCATCAACATATATACTGGACAATTCATTTCCATAGGCTCCAATAACACATTTTTGAGGCTAAATGGGAGGTGGCCACCACCGCCATTTTGACCGTGTCACAGGTTCCGTCAAGCCCAGACAATTCCACAAAAGGGAAGAGAGGTGGAGCTGACGGTGGGGCTGTAAGGCTGGGATCAACTGACGACACCCGGTCAAACTAGCTACAAGCTAACCCAAAGCTAACGCGGAGGTGGGAGCTAAGCTAACGGAGGTAGCAACCTAGCTACAACCGGAGTTAACTGTACACAACACCAGAGCTTCTGAGTCAGAGATACACCGGGCTGACCTCTGGGTAAAACTGGATGGAACACAGAGGTCTCCGAGACCTCCACAAGCCGGCAGCCGCACAGCAGACAAGCGCTGCTGGGATCTGAGATGCGCAGAGCTGCCGCTGGGGAGAACCAGGTGGAAAGGTTTCCATCCCAGGGCTCCACAAGCCGGCAGCCCGCGCAGCAGACAGGAGCCACGATCAGACAGAGATGCGCCGAGCTGCGGGGAGGGGAGAACAAGTGGAAAACAGAGGTCTACCGAGAGCTCCACAAGCCGATAGTCAGAACCCAGCTCCACCAACATGTTATATTGCAACCCATTTTCTAAAGTGCAGCATTATGTTAAATGCACTGGGTTTTACCCTATTACATTTAAATTTCATGGTTAAACAGTACATGTTAAAATCTAAGCTCAGCAGTGACCTAAAATACATAAATATAATTTTACTTACTGAAAAAAATGAAGTGGAGACTCCTTGGACGCTCTAATGGTGCAATTAATGCCACAGAAAGTCATTTTGTCCAACAATTGCACAAATAATATCCAAAAAGAATACACAAACACAGAGACTCAAAATCCCGGAGCAGTTTCCAAGCCAGACCGAGGCTCTACTGAGGCCTTTCCACGGAGCTAGCTCTGTGGTCACGTGGGTCGGATGCTCATTAATTATACAGAATTTTAGGCTTTTAATACACTTAAACAGAAGAGTGAGAAAAAAATTCACCCCCCTCAGAGTTGTCATGAGTGTAAACTAGATAATTTAAACAAAAAACATGTTTTGGTACCAGGCTGTAAACATGTTTATTTTTGCTGTGAAATTGGTATTTTTAACATGGGAGTCAATGAAGATTTGCTCGCTTCTGACACCAGCCCCCAGCAGATGAGAGTGGAACTGCAATTTTTGGTACTTCCGGGTTGGACTCAATTTTTGAACCGCATTGTGGGGGCTTGATAAAACCTAGGTGTGAATGCGATGTTGGTCAGAACTTCTGTATCTAGGAGAGCTGAGTTCTGGATGCAAAGAATTTGGTTTGTGTTAAGCTATGAAGTTGATTATTATAAAAGCACATCAGACGCTATCTGTGTGTCTACTTCACCCATTTTCGGAGACCCTCTTGGTGGATCTGAAGGTCAGAGAGGTCAGCTGACCTCTGGCACAGAAGGGCTGTAGAATACCGTGGCGCCGACGCTTCAGTCCAGAGATGTCTCGGGTCACGACATATGGATGGAACCGCGCGTCTGGGACTCTTTTAGGAGTCGGAACAAGATCAGCTTGTTCTGCAGGAACTTTTTGCTGTGTCAGCTTTGCAGGTGCAAAAAGGTTTTGATGACATGTCAAAAGCTTTGATGGGTTAAAGAGGGTTTTGCTTCAGATGGCAGGTCTGAAGCTTTCTCAAGAACTTATGAATCACCAGGGTGATCTGGTTTTAATGTTCTCATGTTATGATTTGTGTAGCCAACCAGAGGTTGACAAGTTTGAGGAATATTACCAAGATTCTCAGAAACACACCTTCCTTGCTACCAGTGCTCTGATCTGGGGTAAGGGACTATTTATGTGTCACGAGTTTAACTTAACCTTACTTTGTTCTTGTGTGAGTGCAAGTGGTGATGACCTTGTCATATTAACATGCTGAAATTTATTTCAATCACTGTAATCACAACATAACATTCATTTCAAATTTCAATCATTGAGCACAGATTAATGAAACATTTCATTATATTATAATTATTATAAGTAGCAATAAACAAACATTTATTTAATGATTATCCAGCTTATAAGTTGTAGAAGTTCATATTTGATTTAGGAAATCATTCTTTGATTTAGCAACTAATCCGGGCTGCGAGTGTTCACTTATATGGAGGCATGAAGAATCCAGAAAGATTGGACCTTGTGGAGAGAACATTACTGTTGACATTTCATTATCCGTGTTCAGAGCTGCAGAGTCTCTGAGCTCCAGCTGGTGGGATGAAGGCAGGCTGATTTAAAGGGGACACATGCAGTCTCGTGTCTCCTTTTTGACCAGATGTTGAATGGTCAAACTGTACCCAAAAACTGACCACTGCTGGATGTTACATAAACAACCCAGAGTAAACAGACCACAGTGCAAACAGTGCACTTCGGTAACTGCACTCAGTGAGACAAGCTCAAGGAAAGCTCCTCCGGTCATGGAGGCTACACACACACACACACACACACACACACACACACACACACACACACACACACACACACACACACACACACACACACACACACACCAAGCTTTGTTTGTTGACACTTATCGCATCTCAAAGCACACTTTGGTGCCAAAATCTTTTGTCACTATTGCAAAAACGAGGGTGAATCACCTCCACTAGCAGGATACGTGCTTCTTTTCTGGAATGTTTGCTCCAGAAAGGTCCAAGTTTAGCTCCTAATGTTCCTTAAAAGTGCATTTCTATAAATGAGTTTGGTTTGACTAAACACTGTCGATAATAGACAAGGTCAGAAGGGCATTACACAAACGGATGTTTCATTCATTTGGTTGTTGTTTAGAGAGTGGAGCCAGGGCAACAAGGGGGAGGATGGGTGAGGAGGGTGAGAGGAATGAGGGAGGAGAGGAGCAGCAGGTTTCCAGGAAGCAGCAGAGAGAGAGTGAAGGAATGATAACACAGTGAAACCAAGAAGAAGTGTGGAGAAACTTTGGATGGTGTGAGGAGGTGGAGGAGACGAATTTCAGCTTAAGGAAGCAGACACCATTCCTGAAGAAGGCCCGTGACCCCATGGGTGCATGATCTGAGAAACAGCTGCACTTTTCTGAAGATAAAGACAAAAGGTCACAAGATTAACCCTTTGATGCATAATGGTCACTACAGTGGACAGGTATTCAAAATTGTTATTTGTTCATTTTTGCTATTAAGCACAGCTGTTGAAGACTTTATTGCATTTGAGCCCCTCCATTTGGACTTCAGTAAGTCAAGCCGACATATTTCATGTTCAGAATGCACGCTGTCCACTGAGGTAGACATGTAATAAATTATTTGTAAATTAACAAAATATTACAAAAAATATTTGTTGAAATTTGTTTCATTCACACCTAAAAATGAATGAAAAAAATTGTTTAACAAATCATGGTTGAAGATTTCATAATTCATGCATCAAAGGGTTAAAGAAGCACCTATTGACTGTTTTTATGCCACACGTGGTGACAAGCCGTGAAGGCCACACAAACATGGGTTTGGGGAATAAAATGAAATGACTATCATGAAGATTCCCTGGACAGGGAACGCCAAGGCGTTCCCCTGGAAGAGCTGGCTCAAGAGGCTGGGGAGAGGGCCTTCCTGCTTTGGTTGCTGCTTGCGACCCGACCCTGGATAAGCGGCCAAAAGTGGATGGATGGGTGGGTGGAAGATTGCCGACCCATAAAGATTCAAACAAACTTTTAGAAAAAAAAAAGCATTTGTTTAACACTTCTGGTTTTGGCAATAGATCCATCAAATATCCTCAAATTATTTGAAATAAATCCCTCCATCTTGAGGTACAGCAGTGAAATAAATGCCAAAAAACTATTTTGGATGAAATTCAGCCCAAAAGCTGAAGGTTTGATGTAAATTCTAGTTCTCGAGAAGTTTTATGTCTCAGGATCTGCAGGTAAGTCTGCAGCTATGGTGCAAATTTCATATTTCTACTTTAGCATTTAGACCCGAAAGGATCAACTCCAAACCGAAGTTTGAGTTTAAATGTGTGGTTCACTGAAACATCATGTTTTAACAATTACTTCTGATTCTAACGGGTCACTGAGTGTTTCATGCAGGCTGAACATGAAAATAGTCTCCTACACCTATCTCCTGCAGTAGCTTCTGATAGAAAACAGACAGTGAATCTCTAGGATTAGAAAATTCTGACAGATCTACGTCACACTGTCACTAACATTCATGGACTCACCCATCTGGACTCACGACGGGAAAGGCTGTTGTTGGTTTAGCATCCAGGAAACATCAGAAAATGTCTCGGCTAGTAGAAGCTAACTGTTAGCATTAGCATCTCCACCAAACAGCAGAAGCATGTGTGTGTGTGTGTGTGTGTGTGTGTGTGTGTGTGTGTGTGTGTGTGTGTGTGTGTGTGTGTGTGTGTGTGTGTGTGTGTGTGTGTGGGTTCCATGAAAGGAACCAGACATATAAAGGAGGGAAGAGATCAAGAAACAGAGGGAGGAGGAAAAATGGAGAAGGGGGAGGAGGGTGGGATATCTGGAGGTGAAATTACTCAGATATCACGTCTTTGAAGGCCTCCAACGCTCATCTCCCTCTGTATTCTGAAGACTCACAGAGAAACAGATGGACTCAGAGGGAAAATGTCGGATTTAAAAACAGAAAAACACTGTTGGTACGGTCTAAGGTTCAGATAGTTCAGGGCAGAAGTGGGGATACTCACACACACACACACACACACACACACACACACACACACACACACACACACACACACACACACACACACACACACACACACACACATACACACACACGCACACATACACACACACACACCTACACACACACACACACACACACACATACACACATACACACACACACACACACACACACACACTCACACACACACACACACACACACACACACACACACACACACACACACACACACACTTGCATGTATTTCTAACGATGAACTCCTGATTTTTCTTGTTAAACATCAAGTCGTGCATTTGCTGCTTACGTCAGAAGAATTTTAAGCAGCTAACTGAAAGCCCCTTAATTCCTGATCCCTGTATATTTACAGTACCCCCCCTCACCCCCCCCCCACCCCCTGCACACACACACACATTCACACAGTTTTCTTCTCAAGCCTGCTCTCCATCTCTCTATGAAAACCAGCCAGATCTCACCTGGGAGTGGTTGCCCTCTGCTGAGGTATCACCTGATTCCCTCTGTCTGTTTCCTTTCTTTTGAGGGTCAGCGTGAGTAAATATGCACTTTAAACTCAGAGCCACAAAAGCTTGTTTGCAACTTTTGAAATTTAGATCCTCATTTGACTTATTTGTTTTATATTTATGTTAAAATGCCCTGAAATATATATTTTAATTACACATTAGGTGTTTATCGGTCAAGTAAACATATCTTGAAACTGTCTTTAGAGGCTTCTGGTTCCAAGTGAAAGTTCTTCTCCCTTTGAAATCTGAGTAACGTTGGCCTGACACCTAGTGGAAGTCAAAACCTGGCCTGAGTGATCTTCTGAAGCCTGCAGCTGCAAAACAAACATCAAGATCCACCATTAATTAGCAGACTGACTAAACCGTTTAATGAAAACAAATTTTAGACTCTTACTTCAAATGTTTGTGAGGAAAACAGCAGCTAACTACCAAAGAATGGAGCTGAGATGAAAGTATGACACAGGAGTTTTATTGTCCAGGTTGTCATCCCGTTCCTGACTCATTTTGGGGCTGCAGCCCTTACAGTAAGAGCTCTTTCCTTTCATGGTGCTGTCTGCAGAGAAGTGCTCCCATGTCTGGACTAAAAAGGACTGAAAAGGATGCATGCACTGTAAGTCAGGCTCCAGCACATGCACACGCTTTGTGCATTGGTGTTATGGAAACACACCAAGGGCATGAACATTATATGCTGTTGAATTTCCAACAGGGAAGCCTTTTTATAACCTGCTTCATACTACAAGTGACCGATGCATCAATCATCTGAACTCAGCTGGTGCCCGAACAAGCTGACCTGAAACAGCGAGAGCGCAGAAGCACAGCGTGGACTCGGTTTTATGGCTTTTGCTTTAAGAAAAGATTGTTTATTTTATGAAACAAGTCAGGAGCACAGGACTGTAGGCAGCTTTGCGACTCTTCTGGAAGCAAAACTTGTTTTGGCTGCAAGTCTCAGTGAGTTCAGTCAAACTCAGGACAGGTGACCCGTCACCATGGGCAGGCCATCTAAACAGAAATGACAGAACGCCAAAGTCGCACCACCTGAAATTCACATCCTGGACAGCAAGGGAGAGGTTTGGGGAGGAGATGTAAAGTTGAAGGAAACTGAAGTGATGGCTGCTGCTGTGAGAAGCTGCCATCACCAATCTGATCTGAACCAAAAGAGAATGACTTCCTCTCTTTTAGAAATTCTTCTTCTGATACAAATGTTCTCAGTCTCTTTCACACTCTAATAAAAAGGGGCCTTAACTGAGCAAACTACCGTAAGATGAAAAGGATTCACTATTTGGATTTGAGCTTTCCTCTCCGTTTGTTTTCTCAAACCATGAACCTTTTTATTAAACGTAGCGTTGGTTTTGTTGGAGGAAAACTGACACAATAAATGCAGACCTCTAAAATGACATTTTACATTTAAGGAGTGAGTTTCTCCCCTGTGCACAAAACAAACGAGTGATATGTAAACCCCCTGGGCATTGGCTCAATTAGACCAGGCGCTTAGCAGATTATAATCATTTGGTGAGGATGACGCGCGGGGCGTAACAGTGTTGCTGCTCCGCTCTCGAGTGTGTATCAAAGCCTTCACTCTAATAGAACTTGTTGCCCGCAGGCAGACATTAATGAGTCCTTTTGTCAAGGTGAAGGAACAGAGATAGTAGGAAAAGCATTAAAGGATGCAGGATGAGAGGGCGTGCATGATAAAAACCACACTGCTCATTTGGGCACATGAGTGATTGTCCTTGATTATGCAGATTAGAGACAAATTGTGTGGATGTGATAGAGACAGAGCAGATAAACTGCTTGGATTTTGTGTTTTGTTGAATGAATACTTCATTGTGCAAACCTGTTATTAACCCTTTGATGCATAATGGTCACTACAGTGGACAGGTACTCAAAATTGTTATTTATTTACTTTTGCTATTAAGCACAGCTGTTGAAGACTTTATTGCATTTGAGCCTCTCCATTTGCACTTCAGTAAGCCAAGCCAAGATAGTTCATGCTCAGAATGCACGCTGTCCACTGAGGTGGACATGTAATAAATTATTTGTAAATTATAAAATTTTACAAAAAATATTTGTTGAAATTTGTTTCATTCACACCTAAAGACGAATGAAAAAAAATGTTAAAAAAATCATGGTTGAAGATTTCATAATTCATGCATCAAAGGGTTAAAAACGTTCAATATTCAATTTAATTTATCACAATTTTTTTAAGGTAGAACCACTAGATGGGGCTGTTTAGTCATTGCTGCTCTCTGTGGAGAGTGTTATTGCCTCTGTGCTTCGATCATATTATATCTTTAATGCAGACTTTTAGTTTTGCTTCAGATGAGCTACTTTCCATCTGATGCTGACTTTTACAAGATGTGTCTGTGCAAAGAGAACAACCCTAATGCAAACCTGGTGATTCAACACTCATCACATTAAAATCACGTAGCTATAAAAGCTCCAGCAGCCTTTTGTGTCTAATTTGCCGTGCTTTATACACGAGCCAAAGTACAAGGGAAAACACGGGGTATGTAAATGTGATGGCTAAAATGCCTTGTTTTCCGTGCGCCCACATTGGAGCAGCGTTGCTTTGATTCGTCTCCAGCTGTAGGGAATGAGGAAACAATTACGTTGCCACCTTGTGGGATGTTTCCTACAGAAACGGCACCGAACGAGCGTGTTCCTGTTCAGCCGTAAAACAAATGAGATGGAAATGAGCTTGAAAAACAACCACAGGAGCGTTTGTTGTTGATGTACAGTTAAATTAAGCTTTTTCTTTCATGTATGAAGAATGAATAACCTGAGCAATGTCCCACACAGTTACCTCCCTTAACTGCACCAAACTAGTTCATATCAGTAATCCTAGCCAGAACACCAAAGTCTCTGTCCAGTGGTGACCTCCTCTTGTTTGTGTAGCTCTGTAGACACATAATCATGATGTTCCAGCAGAACAAGTGTTATCCAGTACCAGTGCTGTTCCCTTGCTGCTACAACAGTGTGCCTGACAGCGACGATGGGGTGTGGAGATGCTAGATGTGTAAGGTGAAAGGTGAGACCTTGTGTGTGTGTAAGAGGTGAAGAATGTCAGAAAAGAGGTGGAGAAAAGGGAACATGCATGTGCAGAAGGACGTTGGGTGAAAGGGTCAGAGGGATTCTGAGAAGTTTGCTGTCACATGCACGTCTGTTTCCAAACAGCGGCTCTATTTTTGGGAGGAGGAATGTACACAGGCCTCGTGGAAAGAGACCTCAACAACAAACAGTGTGCAACACGGTGCCTGCAGAGAGGTGGACTTGCAGCATCCACACGAAGAGAGAGGAAGAGACATGTTCTTCTGAGAAGACGCTTGGATCCCAGTAACAACACCCGAGGAAGAAGAAGGGAACAAGGTGAGAGTCGTTTTATTGCACGGCTGTGATGGAGTTTTTGATTCACTTCTCTTATGTTTACAAAAATAATTCATGTTTTTATAGTTTTACTTTAAATTAATACATTTCTGCACACACGAAAAGCATGAATGCAAACTTTTGAATTTCAGCAAAACACAAACAAAAATCTCTTCTAGATGTATGAATGTGGTTCAAAACAGATTTCTCTAAAAGTGTTGTTCAGTTTACACTTCTTACAGAAACACACCCCTGCTGGTGAGTAGGTGCAGAAGGGCATGCTGATCATTATAACGAACTATTAGCAAAGACAGCGCGTTGCAGTTTGGTCATTCTGAACAAACTAAATGTGTCCGAGAGTCAAAATCACAGCTTCATCCTTTTTACCCTCAAACAAATAAAACTTAGAGATAAAATAGTTTTATGGGGATTATGGTGCACGCATGTGCTGGACTGTAGTTTCATCTGGTTGACAACAGTTGTTCCAACCTTTAAAATGTCCATCGTATCTCTCCTTTGTCTTTACACAGAATGGATCCATGTGCCGTTGAGGTCCGCCACTATGAGGAGGGACAGCACTCCTCCTCGCTGCTCCTGCGGCTCAACACGCTGAGACAGGAGAACATCCTGACCGACGTGGTGCTGTGTTCAGGTACCACACAGATCCCCTGCCATCGTAATGTTCTGATGTCCAGCAGCCCTTACTTCAGAGCCATGTTCTGCAACGACTTCATGGAGAAACAGCGGAGCAAGGTCGGGGATGACCTCTGCCACCCTGAGCAGCATCATTGACTACGTTTACACTGGACTCATTAGCATTAGCAAGGATATGGTGCTTCCTCTAATGCAGGCGGCATCCATGCTACAATATGACCGCCTTTTTGAGATCTGCTCCCGTTTTCTCCCGTGAAACCAGACAACTGCCTGAGCATGATACGACTATCTGAAATAATGAACTGTAGCAGTTTGAGGGACAAACAAAAGAGATGGCCATGAAGAGTTTCTCTGATGTGTCGACATCTGAGGATCTGCGTGAGCGCTTGTTACAGGAGCTGATGGGGTACCTGGACGATGATAGCCTTTGTACAGAGGAGGAGCAGGTCTTTGAGTCACTTGTTGCATGGATCCATCATGACCCCATATCCAGGCGTGGGGCAATCAGTGATCTTTCCAGGAAAGTCCGCCTCCGATATATCCACCCCACTTACCTCTTTCAGTTCATTGCTAACAACTCTCTGATCCAGTCGTGCACCCTCTGCACTGAGCTCCTCGAATCCGTGAGATGCCTCATGTTTTCCGTTGACACAGCTTGCATCAAAGGAGTGGATCTCAAATCTGTTTGGGTTGCTCCACGGCGTTGCACCTACGATGACATGCTGTTGGTGGTAGGAGGGAGGAAGAACAATGAGCAGACCTCAAAGGAAGCCTTGGTCTTTGATGAGAAGTGGCAGAAGTGGCAGTGGCTCGCCAAACTTCCAGTTCGTCTTTACAAAGCCTCCTTTGTCGCCCTTCACAGCGTGCTGTATGTTCTCGGAGGCCTGACCACAAACACAAAGCACGGCCAAGTGAGCAGAACCGTTTACACCCTCTCTCTCAAGACCAACCAGTGGCGCACTGCAGAGCCCATGTTGCAGCCTCACTTTGCTCACCAGAGTGTCTCATACTGTACATGCACTTCGTCTTCGTCCTGGGTGGACTCGGACCTGACAAGCTCCTAACAGACAATGTGGAAAGGTGAGCTCCTTAGTCACCACGCTGCATCGGTATAAAAAGTGTTGCAGAATGACACCTGCGAACCATCAATCTCTGCAAGTTGTTCAGAGGTACAACAGTATGTTCAACCAATGGGAGCCAATGGCACCAATCCCTGAGGCTGCGCTTCACCCTGCGGTCGCTGCTATCAACCAGAGAGTCTATGTGATTGGAGGAGAGGATGCCATGCAAAACCCCGTCAGACTGATACAAGTGATGCAAACCCTCTGACTGTTGGCTCATTTCTAATCTCACCCAGTCAGCTACTGATTTTATGTCTCTTCACCTTCCTCCACAACAGGTTTACCACATCAGCAGGAACATGGGGTCCAAGATGGAGAACAGAACGGTGAAGAACGTTTCTGCTCCCACTGTAGTTATGGATGAGAGAATCCACATCATTGGAGGTACTAAATAGAGCTGCAATAAGCTGAAAGGCAGAACAACAACAGGAAAACCAAGACGTGCACAAAAGAAATATCGAGTCTTCTAAATACCAGGATTTGTTAGCAAAATGTTTGTTTTTGCTATTGGCACAACTTTAAAATAGTAGGAAAAATAACATCCTCTCTTTGTTTTTCTATTCAACGGTGAGGATTTAAGTCTTGGTAAATGTTGCGACATTCACCCACACATCTAAATGCTTCTGTCACAGGATACACCAGGAGAATGATCGCATACGACACCAAGACCAGCAGGTTCATCAAGTGTGCCAAACTGAGGGAGAGGAGGATGCACCATTCTGCCACCATCATCAACCACAACATCTACGTCACGGGTGGACGTTACGTCAGCGGACACGATGTCATTGAAGACTCGGACACTTTTGAGTGACCCAAAGACAGACACGTGGACATGTAAAGGGAGCTTGCCTTATAAACGGTTTGACCATGGCTTCCTGACTGTGACGTGTCTCACAGAACTGGGCTCAGTCGTGACACAGAAGGGACAAAAACAAATCCCTTTTGTTGTACATTAAAGACCAATCTTTTGTCGTATAGCTGTTTGCTGATGACTATTTGAATTATACTATAGCATTCCTTGAGTGATTTTGTCCTTTCAACCCCCAGACATGTAAAAGGTTTGCTACTCTGCAGCACAGCTTGTTAACCTGAACCCTAACTTCACAAAGGGTGAAAGTGCTGTTTTCAGCCTGTTTTGAGTCAAGAGATTGTTCTTGTCATGTTTGGATCCCGGGGGCTGTTTGGTGTGAGCCTCAGCTCCGAGGCTATGATGTTTGTGTCTGCGGCTCCATTGAAAACTGGTGATGAAAACGTTGTGATAAAAATGTTAACATTTCTTTTACACAAAGATCAGATAAGAGTATCAATCTACCATCTTTAGCATTAGGCTTACGTCAGCCTTGTTTTCTCTGTCATTGCTTAAAAATTTAAAAACACATTTTAATTTGTAATTGTGACATCTCATTTCTCTAACTGCAGCTTTTCATAGCAGTTCTGCCAGCTGACTGTAATTTTGATTACAGACACCTCCTCTAAGTCGGACCCTGATGATGTCCTGTCCACGCACGATGTCTTTCTGTCCAGACATGTTGCTGAACTCCTTATCCTAGTACTACATCTAGTTTAAAACCTCTAACTTGTACAAAAAAGAATGAAAGAGGACAGATTTAGAAAGAAAGAAACAATCTTTTCTGTAGTGCCTCTCAAGATAAAAACCGCGAGGCGCTTCACAAAAACAAAACAATTTAAATGATAAAGATTTTAAAAAATGATTAAAAAGCCTGAACAGGTGAGTTTACAGCTACTTTTTGAATGAGTCATTTGAGCTTTTAAAAATATTTAGGCTATGTTGTGGAGAAAATGACATAATTTGTTCTCTCAACGTTTCACGCTGACATCACCAAGTGCTGCTTTTCCTGAATTTGAGAAAATAGGTTTTTTAAAGCTATTTCTGAAAGTCGTCATTTAGCAACAGCTAATGTTTGCATATCTGAAACTGAAAGACGAGTGAACAAAATCATCAGAAGCAAACATTATAGGAGTTTAAGCATTTCTAACAACACAGAGTCTCTTGCCTCCATCTAACGAGGCCAAAGGAAAAGTGGTTGGAGAGGGCGAGGAAGGCTGGAGAAACTATAGGTGATCTGATGTTATTTTGAGTCACAAACAAGGGCAAATGTTACTCCACGTGATGCCGTGTGGTGTGAGCTGACTGATGTGGCGCTAGAGACAGAGAAACTCAAGAGGTGTGTTTCACAACAGAGAATCTGAGCGAGTGATGAAACTCATCCACGAGGAGCAGCAACAGGTGGATCTGGGTATCTGTGTGCCCAAGTGTGTGTGTGTGTGTGTGTGTGTGTGTGTGTGTGTGTGTGTGTGTGTGTGTGTGTGTGTGTGTGTGTGAGTGTGTGTGTGTGTGTGTGGTGGGGAGGGTAACTCGGGACTGACCACCTGTTGTGTCTCATCATATCACAACAAAAACAGGATGAGGTGATCTGAAATAAAGCAACATGGATGATGAGATTACGATTTTTCTCAACGATGCATTTAGTCAATTTTAACAGAAAGTTTACAAATAACCAACTTTGTAAAACAGCAGATTTCAGGTTTCTTACATTGAATGCTCTTTAAGAGGCTCAACGATGATATCATGCTGATATTCTTCTGCTAAAATAAATCATGTTGCAGCTGAACTTGTGTGTAAATGTGTTAAAGTGTGGCTTTATGTGTGCAAATAAACACAAATCTTAAGAGGAAATCTCAAACAGCATCCTGCCACAACCACCTAAGCCCACACATGCACTGACTACACAACACAACCTCAGGTTTGGACAATAACTGTGATATCCGTACAATCTCACTACTCTGTGTCCAACGTGACAAATCAACATCATCACTACTGTGTAATATTTATAACTAAATAATGGCCTGTATTTGATATAGTGCCTTCTAGAGCCCTAGAACCCCCCAAGGCTCTTTACAACACAATCAGTCATTCACCCATGCACGCACTAAATGTTTTAATTTATTCTGTCAGTGTATTCTTTATTCTCTAAAATTGGCAGAAAGAATGTTCACACTCAATCCCACTACGTGACTTCAAATCGAGTCGAACCAAAGTTAGCCAAAGTCAGATTAACGCACCTAGATTATGTGGTTCAGAGTTTAATTGTTTGGGCATTTATTTGTTTAAGTTGGGCCCAAACTGCTCTGAATGCAGCGAGCACGCTGCTCTGATCCTGTTACAGGGTTTAAAGCAGAGGTAACACAAGAAGCTGCACTTTAGGACATGAAAAAGCCAAAGATTTTATGAAATGATCTGGTCAACTTAATGAAATATACAACTGAGTAAAGTTTAACATGATACCACCTCCGAAAATATAATAAAGGTATGTGAGGTCACCAAGCAGCTGAGAGGACCGGTCGTGTGTCTCAACAAAGTCTGTGATGGATGTTGTTTTTCTAAACCTAACCAAGAACAACGACAGAAATCTCATAAAATACCCGGGTCATGCTCCAGCTATCGCTGGAGTGAAGGAGGGAAAGACGCCTCTTAGGAAAACAAACAGTATGTGACGTATCCATGTGGTTTTAATGCAGTTCAGATTGATGACCAGAATTATCCTTGCTTCGTCTGGACTAGCCGCATCTTTTAATGATATTGTGCCACAAACCAAGTTTACTTTTCCAGGACCCGGACTCGTTGTGGTGGGATTGAAGCTCAGCATTGCCATCTACTTTTAAGAGCGTCTAAAAGTTATTGCTTTAATTCTCTCCTTGGAGTCATTCAAGTACATTTACCTCTGCTGGTAGTTCTGTTTCTAACCGCACGTGATTTCTGATTAAACACCATCAATCGTACAGTGAATAAATTCAGCTGAAACCAACAGGTCAGAGGTGAACCACTCAGTGAGCAGGCATCTGCTGGGACTTTCCAAGTCACCATGTAGCGTAGCTAGCTCCAGGAATAGAAAGACTTGGGGACTTTTGCTGCCATATTTATTACTCTACACTCAAGGAAGTCACACAGAAACACACTTTCAGCATTGCAGATCCACATGCCTCAATGTCACTTTGACTTTCTGTAATAAAACTATTTTCACACGAGTCACGTCTGCAGGAATAATCCTGCTGACCAGTGTGTTGTTTTGTCCTCATTGTGCCCTGTTCACGCTGCAAGATTTAAAAATTTGTTTGCACGATTTTCAAAACATGAGAAACCCTAGCATGTGGAAAAACCACAGAAATACTAGTTTTGGTATTACGGTGTGTGCTGCGAGTCACACGGGAAAAACTTCAGACAAAATGATTTGCCCTAAAAACCACAACCAGGATCTTGAACTCCCCTTCTGACAGTATGAAGGATTTGCCAGAAAATTAATGCTATTAAAGTTTTTTGTCATGTGTGGTGTGTTAAGAGCATCCTGGTCTGCTCATAAGTATGTTGGGTTATTGATTATTAAGGCTTCAGTATAGGGGTTTCCTCCTTTAAGTAATTATGTATGATTTTAGAACTCCGTAAAAGTGATAGTCTAAGCCTGGGGCACGCCGGAGACAGATGCTCAGCGCCCGTATTTTAAATAGAAGCCATCATAGTTAGTGAGCATGGCTACACGGGGAGCGCAGCGTCCCAGAAGTGTTGTGCCGCTCTGAGGATATGTGCCAGTTCCATTTCAAGCTCGGTTGCTCGGCTAGAGGTGCGTATTTGTGGACAAGAGGTGTTGCTTTCGGGCAAAACTACAGAAGCTGGGATAACGAAGTGAGGTGCCATTTATTTTCCAGCCTCTAGTTGGTGCCATTGGGTTAAAATAACTTCTGGATTTCTGCTTTAATCTGGACTTTCAAACACTTTGGATTTTCTTGGTCGGTTTTTGAGACCAAACGTGTTGAATGTGATTGAATGAATGTGATGTCTAATAAGAAAACGAGCTGATGGAAGCACGTGCACCCTCCTTCTCTGCCATGCTTGTTTATGTTGAAGTTTGATGTCTGACGGAGCAGTGTTTGTGTAAAATTGGTTTGTGTGTGATGGGTAGTTTTTACACACCGCACATTGTAGGATCAAACTGGAATATCCGTGATTTTTCATTCCTGTGTCTGTCTTCTCTCATGATTTTTAAATCATCTGACAAAATTCTGCTGTAAGGCCTAACATAACACACACACGGCAGGAATATCATTTAAAACTATTTTTAGGGCCATTGTGGTAATTGGGTGCATCCTTAAAATGGACGGGAAAGGTTTAATTATCTTGCAGTGTGAACTGGAGCTTAGATGTCCACACTTTAGTGCAGCAAACAAAAACCAACAAAACGCTAAAGTTACAGTAGTTATAATGTGTCTGGTAACAGAACTTAACTGTAGCTTATAAGAGAAAAGAAATGAAATGACTGTGAGGTAGACTATAACTGACTCTGCAGCACAAACCCCACATTAGTCACATGTGCAGCTCTGGTCATGCTGAGCAGCCCAGATGCTCCACAGCGTATGCTGGAGGTGATCTGAAACTAGTCTGCTGCTCCACAGAAGAGGAGCCACTCCGTGTGCACACTGTGCCTCATGTCCTGACATGTTTTGCTGATTGTGTTTCATGAGTTATGAAGAGTGGGGAAATCTCCTCTTACTTATTCTGGCTTGTTGATGACATTAGCTGGACTTAGCTGAAGACGAAGCCACCTATCGGTGTGATGTATGTGGATTTGGGTGAGGCATTTAAATCTGTTCCTCTTTGATCACTTTTTATCTCATGTCCAGATTGTTGATGACAAAGCCAATCTCCTGGGGGATTTTTAATACAGCACAAGGCCGAATAACAGTAGGAATACTATCAACGCCATAAACAGCTCAATGAACTCGTCTACAGAAGCTTCACCAGATGAATGTGCAAACACACTTAATGATGCTGATAGGATCTGCTCCAGTGCTTGGACAGGACATGATCCTTCACAGCTCTGGCTCAAATCAACTCAAACACACCCTCCAACAGATTACCTAGAACAATCAGTGTTGATTTGGGGAAAAATCATTTAAATACAGTGGTAAACCCCTCCTTCTATGTTCAGTTCACAGAGGATCGAGCCTACACCTCGGGAAGGATCCAATGCACTCGGGCTGTTTACAATTGCAGAAGTGAAAAAGAATCATGACATTAGAGCCACATTTCTGAGGAGCCAAATATTTTTTTTTACTTTAATTTCCACTAAGACAGATTCTCAAGAGCACACGACCCTTGAAACCTTGACAGAAAGCACATCACCTGATGTTTTTCATACCAACATATTTAAACTTTGGTGAGAAATGATGCCATAGCCATTAAAACTAGAAAACACCTGGCAGGGCACTGACACGCTCAGCAATGACCACATTAACGTTTAGCTCAGCACATGTAAAACTGCCTGAGTTCGAGCTAGCTTTGGGCTTGCTAAGGTTGATTAGGCTTGTTAGCCATCTTGAATGGAGGTGACCAAAAGGTAGCCAGTTATGCACCTTCAGTGAACATTTTCTGTTTATTTAAAGTCCACCCATTGGTTCATGAGGTTTGCTAACAGACACCGTTAGCTGTTTGGTAGAGGGACACAATTAAAATGTGTTCCAGCTGTGTCTCTCGTGTAGATACTCAGTTACATCACACAGGTTGGTGGTATTTCATTACTATGTTCATTTTGATCAGAGCTATTTTCATTCAGGGGTAAAAGTCACATCAGCTTGTTGATGATCTTTGTTACCCCTCTGGTGCAGGTGAGTTAGCCCTGATTTAAAATAAAAATGCCTTGCTCGGGCTTTAACCCGCTAAAAGATTCCAACACGAATGTCAAAGGTGCCCTCTGTCTTTAACTTTCCATGACATGAGACGGTTTCATCCCCTCCAAGCTCTTTCGCAACACTGAGGTTGATAAACAAAGCCACGTGTTGGGGACAGGATTCCTGAGTGGGCGGGGCTTGTGCGCTTCCGGGTTCTGAGTGGGAGGATAAAAGCGAGCTGCGCAGTGTCAACACTCAGGAAACTAAAGCGCTTCAGGGACGTGACACTCTTCATTTAACGCGTATTTAAAAGGTTGGTTCGTTGGCTTTAGAGCAGCGGCCGAGTCAGAATGCCTTTCCTCGGACAGGATTGGAGGTCACCGGGTCAGAACTGGGTCAAGACCGAAGATGGGTGGAAAAGGACAGCAGCAGACGGCAGAAACAGCAACAACGTCTCCGCGGAGAGGTGCGTCGTTCTGTCCAGAAGTGTTGCACTTTAGAAACGCGCAGCTGCTCGTTTAGAGGCGCGAGAAGGATGGATGGGTAAGGGGGAGATGAAGAAAGGGAAGTGGGCCTTCACGCTGGTTGGTTTTTGCTGGTTGCTACATTTCCCTCGCAGGGAATCGCACAGCTATTAATAACCCAACAACAAGTGAGAGGATTAACAAGCGTCTGTCCCAGCCTCCATAGTAACTCTCCTCTCACCATGACCTCAGGCGTGATTAGGGCTGTTTACCCCTCAGAGCTGAGGATGGACATGTGTTTTACCCTTTTACCCCTCAGAGCTGAGTAAGGCACATGTGTTTACCCCTCAGAGCTGAGTAAGGTATGTGTGTTTTACCCCTCAGAGCTGAGGATGGCACATGTGTTTTACCTCTCAGAGCTGAGTAAGGCACATGTGTTTTACCTCAGAGCTGAGGGTGGTACATGTGTTTTTATTTCTAACAGCTGAGGTTCTGATGGTGCATGTGTTTATGCAGCTTCTGCAAAGTCAAAGAGGCAGAGAGCTTCAACAAGGAGAACCTGCTGTTCTCCCTCAGCTATGATATGGCTGCCAGAAAGAGGAAGAAAGACCTGATGAACAACAACAGCAAGATCCCTTGTGAGTCTTCACACACACACACACACACACACACACACACACACACACACACACACACACACACACACACACACACACACACACACACACACACACACACACACACACAGTTGCACAACGTGCACGGACGCTTTCTCAATTGGAACGTTTCATTAATTTGTCCACGTCCTGTTTGTGGTGCATGCTCGTGCATTAGTCTCAGAGCTGATGCTGTGTAACGAGAGCAGCAGCAGCAGCCACTGATGGAGACACTTGATGTTTCCACAGATTTCCACAGGGAGAAGTGGATTTATGTTCATAAAGGAAGCACCAAGGAGGTAACAATTAGTCTGATATCCAACTTTTCTGATCTAATGCAAACACCGTCAGACTGCTCCGTGCTCTTGTGGACGATTGCAATCAAATACTCTGATAATTAAATTCTCCCAGCGCCATGGTTATTGTACACTCGGCGAGGCCTTCAACCGCTTGGATTTCTGCAGCGCCATCAAGGACACCAGGAGATTTAATTACGTCGTCAGAGTGAGTTCTCGTGCCTTTTCTTCTCTTTACTCTGAGTTGGTGTGTGTGTGTGTGTGTGTGTGTGTGTGCGTGCGCGCGCGCGTACGCATGCTTCTGTGACGTTCTTATCAAAACTCTCCAGACAAGAACCCCTCAGTGGTGACCATATGACCCAGTAATCAATCAAAGATACTTTACTAATCCCAGAGGGAAATTGGAGTAATGTGTGTTTTAATCTCCAAGTTGAATTTAAACCACTAAACGGACGCATTTAACGTACACTGGTCTCAGGATCAATCTTTTTCTTTAAAATTTGATTTTTTTTTTCTCCTGCTACAATATAATGTGCGATCTAAACCCTGGCTCTCTTCCACATGTTCCCACATGTGACTGTGAGGTGTCCGTGACAGCCGTGTGGTGATGTGTGACCACCCCAGGAGGGGGTTTATGAAACCAGACCTGATGATTGTCAGCTGAATCTGAACCCCAAACACACACACACACACACACTGTCTCTGATTAACCCCTCGGTTTTCCGCTCACACTCCATGCCCGTTTATTTTGGACTTTCCAGTTCTCTAATCAGGCAGGATTGTGTTTTTAATTTTTCTTGCTTTCATTTGAAGAAACGGGTCCAGAAGCTCCGCATGTCCTCACACACCAGTTTGGTTGTAATCTGGTCTAATTTTGGGAGGTTTAGATTTGCTTCTTGTCGCAGATCCCAGCTCATAAGTGCAGCGAGGTGCGTTAAGGCCAAAACAATACCACAATGGAACACTAGCTTCTCGCCGTCTGATGGCGTTTACGGGATCGCTTGACTCCATCTCGATTACACATATCAGTTTCTTCTTCCTCACCTGCATCAGTGCCTCCCCCCCCACTATCAGTCAAAGAGACGTAATCGGTACGTTAAACTTAACTCCACCTTTTAGAAGCAGAACTTTATGTAATTTTGACATCCAGTGCTTCTGGAAAGCGTGCGAGCCACATGATTAGCTTTGAGGTGTAGCTTAGTGCTCAGCGGGAGGGTCTAAAAGTAGAAGTGCCGTTCTGCCCGACTGCTCTGCAGAGATGGGAAGCTGCTCAAAGAAGGAAGGGTAGAGGATTAGGGAAGAAAGGAGGGATGAAACCATCCAGAGAAGCTGGAAAATCAGGCGTGGATAACCAGAGGAAAATGATTTCTTCTCACCGGATCAGAGGGAATCTCCTGGATCCTACAGATGATGATGGTAGCTTTTGTTCTCATGACTCACTCTTGATGGCTCACTTTAATGTCTCCATGATGTCACAGCATCTGTTACATGCCCTCCCATCTCCTCCTGTGACCCCCTGCTTTAATGCTTGCCAACAGCAACACACACACACACTTTCTGTACCATGATTCAGCTAGTTCACATGACGGGAGATCAGGAGTCAAATGATTAAGTTTATTTTTGGCAGCTTATGTTGAGATGGTTGTCCAACACGTCTCCTGCAGCTTCTTCTCCCCCTGTAGAGGTGTGTGTGTGTGTGTGTGTCGGGGGGGGGGGGTTAAAGGTTACAGACTTAAGGGCTCTTGTCAGCTGAGGAGTAACAACCAGGTGGAGCGTCGCCAGCATAATGTTCGGCGTCTGCACAGCGAGTGTTTTGCAGGAATGCGGCCGAGCGTGTGCAGTAACGGGACAGTGGAACAGAGTCTCGGCAGCTGACAGGAAGAAACTGATGTTTTTCTTTTCATGTCCTTTTTGTTTTCTTCTGCTGAAGCTGCTAGAGCTTATCGCCAAGTCCCAGCTCCCCTCGCTCAGCGGAGTGGCGCAGAAGAACTACATGAATATTCTGGAGAGGGTTGTTCAGAAAGGTGAGCCTCGTCGCTCTACTACATCCACTCCTCTCATTGGGTCATGCAAATTTAGTTTTTTAGGAAAGGCGTGCTGCTCTTGCAGGATTCAGTTTGGTTTCATCTAGATATGACCAACAGACATAAACATAGGCAAGGACGTAATTTTCTCTTTAGAAGTGGGGGGGGATCTTTACAATATGTTCTAATGGGAAACCGGCTTCAACACAAACGGTTGCTTTCGGCTTGGTCCTAGAGCTCAACCAGTGTCAATTTAATATAGCGTAATATTGTTTTTGGATGGTAAAAAGTGCAGGGGTCAAAACTTGACTTTGGAAAAAGTGGGGGGACATGTCCCCCCTGTCCCCCCCCCCCCCCCCCCCCCCCCCAAATTACGTCCATGAACATAGGTGATTAAAGGCTAGTGAAGCTGTTTGGATCTGCAGCTTTGGCTCTGTGAAAGCCTCTGACGGTCACCAGACCGCTCTACACGCCAGAGCATAAACCAAATGATCCTTCTACTAAACAGATTCAGGTTGTTTAGGTAACGCTATGAAACCTCGTGGACAAATATTATTAGTGCAGCAGAAAAGATGGCAGCCAATCTTAAACATTTGGTTTGATAACCTCACTAATCTGGACCCCCCCCCCCCCCCCCCCCCCCCACACACACACACACACACACACACACAGTCCTGGATGACCAGCAGAACGTCCGTCCCATCAAAGAGCTGCTGCAGATGCTCTACGTCTCGCTGTGCGGTCTGGTTCAGGACATGGGCAAGTCCGTCCTGGTGGGGAACATCAACATCTGGGTGCACCGCATGGAGAACATCCTGCAGTGGCAGCAGCAGCTGGACAGCATCCAGATCAACAGGGTGAGCATCTGCCCACACCACAATTTCTCGAGTACTTCAGTCGTGACCATTTCTGTCCCTGCAGCCCACGTCCACGGGCATGGCTCTGACCGAGCTGCCAGCCAGCCTGCAGCTGAACATCATGCAGCGTCTGTCGGACGGCAGGGACCTGGTCAGTTTGGGACAGGTGTGTCCAGAGCTCGGGAGCCTTGCTGAGGACCGCCTGCTGTGGAAGAAACTCTGTCAGTACCACTTCACAGACCGACAGGTGGGTGGAAGGCTATCCAGGAAATAATCGAGCACGTTTAAGTGTTTTCTGTGTAAAGGTTATTAAAAAAAATCACTTTAGATTACACCCAGAATGGCCTCAGTTTCTCCAAACGGAGATTACATCCTATAGGACTGATGAGCTAATGGCTAGTCTGAGAACAGTGTTTAAAATGACCGGTTCCTGCAGTGTTCTTCTATAAACCTTTACAGTAAAAGTGACACCAACATGATGCCATGTGTCTTAAATATGAGAAACATTATCGTGCCTGGTGCCTCCAGGGGTCACACGTCTGGCCGTGTGGTGCACAGGTTTTACAACTTCATGTAGAAACACTTAAATACCCATTATTATTAATATTAATATCATAAACTCAACCTCTGTTTAGTGCTGGAGAAAATGAAGACGCTGCTATTCTGGGTTGCATCTTTTAAAACCGTCTCTCTTCTTTAGATCTGCAAACGTCTGATGTTGTCGGATAAAGGCCACCTGGAGTGGAAGAAGATGTACTTCAAGCTGAGCCGCTGCTATCCTCTCAGAGAGCAGTACAGCGACACGCTGCACCTCTGCACACACTGCCACATCCTTTTCTGGAAGGTACGACGCTGGCCTTAACCCTCCATCACAGCAGATGTGAAACTCAAACGCTCCCGTCCTTAAAGCTGCACCTAAAGGGAAAAGCAAAGGAAAACAGGCGCCTGACATGAAACTAACTAAATGTTTATCTTTGCTCCTAGGACACGAATCACCCCTGCACAGCCAACAACCCAGAGAGCTGCACCACCGCCCTCTCCCCTCAAGACTTCATCAATCTGTTCAACTTCTGACGCCTCGGCCCCAGATGAGCTGCTGTACATATGGATGTTGATGTTTCTGTCCCAGGAAGGTCCTGGATGTAGGTTTAGTCTTGGTGTGACGCAGGCGGTAGGACGAGGATGCAATTTTCGAACGTCTGTGAAGGGTTCACCTGTGAAAGGGACTGAATGTGGTGAAAGGGATGCAGGTGTGTGCGTTTAGTCTTCGGTGTGGTTTCTGAAGCCACTCCTCTGTTTTCCTCCTGTTAGGAGGTTTTTATTTTGACTTTAGAGGCGAGGAAGATGAAGTTGATGGGATTAAATTGCAGAGCGAGGCCTGCACACACGGGGAGGTGCAATATGTTTAATGTACATATTTTATTTTATTTTATTTTTCGTGTTCTGGGATGGCCGAGAGGCTCCTGTTAAGCTGCAGAAGTAACCCAGATGGAGGATCTGATGTTCTGACTTCTGTTATTTTTTATCACTTTTATATGGATTTGATAATTTTTTTAACCATTTTCTTTCTATGGCTGTAATTACAGCAGCACCTGTGTGTATTATTATTACCAAAGATTTGTAATGAGAGCCAGCATAAGCACGGTGTATTGTGAGACTTAAAACAATCCTGGTACCATCTGTGTCTTGCTGCCACCCGTTTAACTCGGATGCAGTTTTTTTCCTTCATAATTACAACGAAGTGTCTGATTTACACTTTTCCAGGCTGCTGGAAGCAACGTGTTTCTGTAAAAGCCTCCTGCATATTTTTTTACACACCCAGCTGATTGTTTACGTATTTCTTGGAACTTTAGACAAGTGGTTGAATTTGTTTGGGAGCAACGGGGTCCAGCTTGCCTGGATCGGCTCAGATGCTGCTGTCTGTACGTCCCCACTATGCAGTCTGTCTGTTTGGTTTAATAAATAAAACAAAATATTCTAAAATGACGTTATCACTGATGTTTAAGATGAAAATGATCCTGCTTTTGGTCTTTGACACTTTATAAACTCTTTTCTGCTGAAGGATTCTTGTTTCATGTTATTTTCTGCTCATGTTGCTGCTGTTGCACCTAAACGTGTCCACTGAGGGACAAATTGTGGTTTTATTCTGCCCTCTGTTGGACGCATGATGAATTGCACCAGCACTCAACATTGTCCTTTTAAAACAGCAACAGAAGAAATGAAAGGAATATGTTTAGAAGTGTAGAGCTGCCACCCACACAAAATAAAACTGGAGCAACATCACGTTAGAACATTTTAACTTCAATTCAAGTTTATTTATATAGCGCCAAATCACAAGTGTCTCAAGGCACTTCTCACAGGTCATTAAACCAATCAGAAAAAAGTAAGGAACCCAGCAGGTTGCATCGAGTCACTGACTAGTGTCAGAGTCGTTAAAGCAATCCTCATACTAAGCAAGCATGCAGTGACAGTGGAGAGGAAAACTCCCTTTTAACAGGAAGAACCTCCAGAGGATCCTGGCTCAGTATAAGCAGCCATCCACGTGATGGAATATTGTGTCTGGAGTTAGGATCATCTAAAACAAGCTTTGTGGTTTTACGTGTGTGTGTGTGTGTGATGTCCAGGGTGTAACCAGACCACAGGACCAGCTGATAATGAGCTCAAACAACAAATACTTTTATTTATTCATTTTAGTAGTTTCAGCAAAAGCTGCAGCCAAACATCATCTGATGTTAAAACCAAAATAAAACACAAACTGAACTCATTTTATGTAACATGGACAGAATAAAAGCAGTGCATTTGTTTTAAATAACATCAAATATTATGCAAATAATACCTATAAATACATTTAGCACATAGGTGCACCATGGCACATACAGCACTGCCCTGATGGTCAAGATCTACATAGGTAGCATCTACGTTTGGAGTCATGAGACCGTCAGAGGCTTGCCACTTCTCCGGGAGGAGGGGGTTTAAGGCCATTAGAACTCCGAAGAATAGTGTGTGTTTGTGTGTGTGTGAGGGAGAGAGTAACCCGCTTTTCCCTCTCAAAAAATCTGTTTTACAGAGCGGCTGCTTTCAGGTAGAAGAAATAAATAAGAGAGGCCAGTGTTGATGGTGGAGTTCTCCTTTTAGATCCGTTTTTATTGTTCTCTTTTAAGTTTGTTGCTTATTGATGAAATTGTCCCAAATCTTGGACGAGCCGCCCCCTTTTGCATTGTTCACCTTTAAGATGTGAGCTGAATTTGGATCTAGAGTTCTAACTTTCACCAACATCTAGCTAAGGTGTCTCTCCATCATACTGTTAAACCTACTGGGTTAGGGAATGCAGAATGCAGAGCAACGAATAAAGCTATGGTTTGAAGCTAGTTTGTCTGCTTAGATGGACTAAGTGAAAAGTCCTTCCAGACATCGCAAGAAGATCCAAAGATGCTGAAAACTCGGGTGGAGCTGAGGAGAGCAGACGTTCTTGAAGAGTCAGAGGCCTGAGCAACAACAGAAAATAAAACAGTGTAGTGAGAGCCGTAACACTTGTGTGTTTTTGAGATTAAACGTAGCTTTCTCATTTTTCTGATGCAGCAGAAGAAACGTGTGAAGGAGAGCAGAGAGAGGAGTTACCGGCGTTAGTGAATGTCACAGAGATGAACGTTCCCTCTCGGAGTTCTGAATAATCCACTCAATAGCGTCCCACCCCTGCAGGTGCACACAGAACAGAGCAGCAGGTCAACCCCAATCCTCATCCCTAACCAGTCATCCGCACCATCGCCACGACGATCGGAGTCACTGAGACGAAAACAAGCCTACACACCAGGAGGACCTCACTGTCACAGTAGACTGTAAATAAATAAATAAAATCTAAGTAAATAAAAACAATATTTATTTATTTTTAATTTTATTTAATCACATATTTAATTTTCATTTTCTCATTTATATATTTATTTCTTATTTTCCTTTCACATTTATTTAACATTTTATAATTTTATTTCCACATTTATTTATGAATTTCCTGTTTTATTTCCTCACTTTAATATTAATTACCTATTTCTGCAGGAAGAGTCCTCCATATGACACCGGCTGGGTCTAAATCTGCTGCTGCGAGCCGCGGCGGGAGTAAAACACAGACTTTCCTACAACAAAGTCCCTTTCAAGCAAAGTCCTTCTGTATTAATGATTTCAAAATGAATTAAGGAGTAAAACAAAACAAAGGAAAGGTTTGGTCAGGATTCTGGGAATTCCACAGCTTTTCCTCCTCAGTGTGGATGTGTAATTTTCATAATCAGAGTGCTAGGTGACTGCCGACTGTCCAAACAGGGAGTCTAAACATCAAGATATAATATAATATGATGAAAATCTGGCAGGACTCAGTCTTTGCTTTAATGAACGTGAAGAAGCGTAAACCTTAACCTGCAGAATGCAGGAGAATGTTTGAGTTTTCTATTTTATTTGATCTATTAGGAAACATGCTGGTCTGCGTTCGCAGGTAACGAGGCCACGGTGAAGCCTCTCTGTGCCTCTGCACACGTAGAAGATAATCATATTCGATTTGCAGCACCTTCCGGGCGTTGGCGGACATGCTCCGGACCATCATCCCCTCCAGATAACTGCCCAGACTGACTCCCTTCACTGTAATGATGGCTTCCTGTGTCAGGACGGTGCTGGGGAGCAGCAGACAGAGGAGGCAGAAAGGACAAGAACAAAATAACGTGGACAGCTCTTATCAAATCAGATGAAAGAAATAATAATAAGACAAATGAACACTTACACCTCAGGGTTTTGTGGGTGTGGTCTGTAAACAAGCCTCTCGTCCACTGATATGAGGTTGGTGAGAGTTATCTGGGGGATAGAGATACTTATTTACATTTAAACTGAAAGCGTGCTTCACGGTTTAAATTAGCTTTTGACTCACATTAGATGAACACAACTCCATCTTTTTCTGGCTGGGGTCGACTATGGAGAGTTCCTTTACATAAGTCTGAGTGTGGTTGGTTCCCAGTATCTAAAGATGGAAATGAGCACAAACCAATCAGAGAAGGTGAGCTTACCTCCATTCATGTTGATGACACACAGCACAGAGTTTTTACGATACATGTCTGTTTATGTGTGTTTATACACATCCCAGCGTTTACCACTGACCGCTCGTACGATACCCGGTAGCCCCCACTCTGTGCTGAGGAGTCTGTGGCTGTGGAGGCGACCCTCTGAGTCCAGACTGCGGTCCAGAACGTCCACCCCGACCACGTTGGGGTTCATGGGGTTGGGGTATTTTCTCATTGCAGCCTTGATCACCGTCTCCCAGGGGTAGCTGCACTCAAAATCAGAACAAAACATCAAACCAGCAGTAGGGTATGGTGGTGGCAGTGTGATGGTGATGGACCACGTCACCCTATAACCCATTATTCAAATGGGATTAAAGCGGAAACACACATTTAGGAGCATCAGCTTGTTTGAGGTCAGTTAATGAAATGGAAGTTTTAACCTTTAACATCATGCTGACTCACCTGAATGCATGTTCGGTGCTCCAGATCTTCATTATTAGAACGGCTGTCCTGGCCCTAATCCGAAGCTACATCTCCTCACCGGACTGCCTTCATCCTCATCACCACTCACGGAACAAGTTGTTCGAATGAGGCCTGGGATGTGTCAGCGAGATGATTCCAGAGGAGCCATCTCCGCTCGCGCGGGCATGTCGGAGTCACGTGAGGACAGAGACGTTTCCCGCTGATACACCTGTCTCAGCGACAACTGGCACAAAACAACATTTAACGGACAGATGAGAGTTGGGAAAAGAGCCGGTGGACCAGAAACGCCGATAGTCAAGATAAATGTCCAAGGGCGAGAGGTTCTCGCTCAGAGTTTCAAAATAAAATACCTTGAAGTAATTTTAAATCTTACATTTTAGCCGTATACATTCATTAGGCTGAACAGTATTGCTTGATTAAATATCACTATCACGTTTAGCTCCAAATGTAATTTAATTTTAGCTATTAAACAAATTGACGGTGATTTTACGACAGTGAGTCATCCAGGAACCGTCCACAGCCATCTTCACTTCCGGTGTTGCGCCAAGGTATTTGAATGTGTGGTCTTGTGTCGGGAGCGCGCATGCATTGAAAAAAAAACATTCCAAGCGAGGACGCATCAATTTTTTTACCAAGTAGACGCCAAATATTGCTGGGATTGATTTTAATCATTTTCTTTGATTCGCTGAAGCAGAAATAACCAGAATTGCGGCTGCGCGCGCACTCCTGCTGCAGCCGTTCCGATTCTGGCACGACACCTGTCTCTTTTGCGTCAGATGCTGCTGATGCTTCGCTGCTGCATCCGCCTCCATCAATGTGCATGCGTGGAGCATCTTTGAAGCAAGTTCTCCCTCCCCTTCCTTAGATGTGGAACGGATCAAGTTACCTAAAACTCACAGCACACGGCAGAAGTTGTGTCTCGTTTATTTCAAATCAAGAGCATGTAGGATTCAACCCTGATATTTAATCAGGAAACACATTTTAAAGAAGTCCAAACATATAATGTAAAATTTACAACTGTACAAAAACAACATTAAAAACAAAATAAAAAATAATTTAGCTAATTTCTTAGAATCACATTTTTAACCCAAGCTTATAAATTTTCAGATTAGCTCAGACAAGTATTTTAAGCATGCGTCGTTTGGAATTTTTTTAATGTCCTTTACACGTGTGCAAAATCTTGTTTTATTTGTGGTTTTATTCCTCAAAATCTTCCTATAAAACTCAAGCATCAGCATTACTCATAACTAGGAGGCTGAAATTGAGCGCTAATCATTTAAACAAACCTACATTAATTCAGACCAATACATTCCAAAGCCTCTGCCTGGGCTGCCACCTTACCGTGGTGGAGGGGTTTGAGTGTCTCACAGCTAATGATCCCAGGAGCTAAGTTGTCTGAGGCTTTATGCCTCTGGTAGGGCCACCCATGGAAACGTGGGTCCCCCTTCCCACGGGCTCACCACTCGTGGGAGGGGCCAAAAGGGTCGGGCGCAGTGTGTGACGGGTGGCGGTCTGATCCTCGGCTACAGAAGCTGGCTCTTGGCACATGGAATGTCACCTCTCTGGTGGGGAAGGAGCCTGAGTTGGTGTGTGAGGTTGAGAGGTTCCGACTAGATATAGTCGGACTCACCTCAACGCATGGCTCTGGCTCTGGAACCAGTTCCTTGAGAGGGGTTGGACTTTCTACCACTCTGGAGTTGCTCCCACTGAGAGGCGCCGAGCAGGGGTGGGCATACTCGTTGCCCCCCATCTTGGTGCCTGTACGTTGGGGTTTACCCCGGTGAATGAGAGTGTAGCCTCCCTCCGCCTACGTGTGGGGGGATGAGTTCTGACTGTGGTCTGTGCTTATGCACTAAACTACAGTTCAGACTACCCACCCTTTTTGGAGACCTTGGAGGGGGTGCTGGAGAGCGCTCCTTCCGGTGACTCCCTTGTTCTGCTGGGGGACTTTAACGCTCACGTGGGCAACGATTCCGGTTCCTATCGATTCCCGATTCAGATTCTTTGAAGACATGACATGTTTTACATGAGCCAGCTAACCACAGGTCCTACTTGATGAAATAATCTTAACTTCAACATAAATTTTAACTCTATGAATAATAACATGTCACAATGACGGGCAGGAGGTTTGAACCCAAGATGCAGAACACCAGATCACGCAGACAGGAGTGGAGCTAAAGAAATACATTCTTTATTCTTTAAGGTGAGGCTTAATCCAGCAGTTAAAAAGACAAAAACTGAAGTTTCACAAACAGGAGCAAGGACTCAGGCAAAAACACCGGAGGACACAGAACAGCTCAGACATATACAATGGACCGACAAACACTGAAGGACAAGACAGGGGTTTTAAACACAGAGGGAGGTGATCAGGGGAACAGGTGGCAGGTGTGCATAGTGAGAGCTGGAGGGAAGGCAGGTGAATACAATAATCTAATTGAAACAAGCAGGATGACAGAAAACCTTACTTAACCTATAATACAAGGATTACACAAAACCTAAAGACTGAGGGCCAAAAATAAACAAATAGACGGATGAGGGGACTAAATTAAGATTGACTAGGAATGGGGAATGATTAGAAAGACACCTGAGGGAAGTCTACAGAGGGCTGGAGATAATAATGGGACACAAGAGAAAAACCTGGAGTGGGAACTGGAGGGGCTGGGGAACAAAGGGACACAGAACATAACATAACATAACATCACCTTCATTTAGACAAAATCATGTTTTGGAGAAAAAAATGAAAAAGACTTGCAGCACAACCAGTGTGTTTGTTTCTGACCACAACCAAAGTCTGGAAGAAGCCTCTGGGATGAGAGGCTAAATGTCTCCAACATATCCAGAAACGCCCAGCTGTTTTCAGCTAAAACTCTCAGGATGATCATGTCCAGGATGACTGAGAACTACACCTCCATGCTGCAGCAGCTTCAGTCAGAACAGAAACTTAAACGTAGCTGCTGTCAGTAACAATTTAACAGTTTTAAACATTAAATCTCTCAACAGAAATAGTTCAGAAAGGAAATCAAAATGTTCACAACATTGTGAGTGATTTATTATTATTATTATTATTATTATTATTATTATTATTATTATTATTACTATTTATTGTGGCAGAAGCTGGTGTGGTCCACCACAGAGAAGCTGCTCTAGCATGATGACTTTAACTATTCTACAGGTTATTGTTCAGCCTTCTGACGCTCACACACACACACACACACACACACACACACACACACACACACACACACACACACACACACACACACACACACACACACACACACACACACACACACACACACACACACACACGAGTGTTGGTGAGCGGCTGTGTCTGACTGCTGATGCTCCGTGTGTGTTTTTATTTCTGCACTGAGACAAACTCTCCTCACACCGTCCAGAGTTTGTTCTTTAAAGCTTCTATTAAATCCACTGTGTTGACGTATTTTAAAAGGTTTTCTCTACGCTGCACGGAGTAAAAGTTTAGCAGACGTGTTTGTTTATATCTGGGTGGGGGGAAGGGGGCTCGGTGCTGCACACAGACAGCTGGTGTGATCAGCTCTGAAAAGCGTTGATCACAATTTGCAGATCACTTATTTTTCACGGAGATCGGCCGCGGATTCCTCTTCCGTCGGCATTCTAGGAATCGAAGTAAAAACTTTGAATGATTCCCGGAAAAACTAACAGTTGGAACCGGTTCCAATCGATGCTCGATGCCCAACCCTAATGATTGGCTGGTCTGATCAGTGGGAACATCCCTGGTTTAAATGTTTTTAATTATAATTTTTTTCTTTGTCCACTTGTTTTTGTGGCAGTGCTAAATGTGCTCAGTTGAAGGAACCATAGAGTAATCCTCCACACTATGGACACAGCTATTGTTACTCTGGGACACTCAGACTGTTCATTTAGGATCAGCCACATCTGTTCCTGCATGAACTGGATAATGAACATGAGTATTTGATTCCCTAGTAGATTTGTTTCTTCTGTGTGTGTTGGTTCACCAACCACTGAAGAATGATTCATTTCTCAGACGTAGTTTTGTGTGTTTACTCTTGTTCTCAGACAAATGCAGATTTCAGAAGCATTCCCACCGTCCCCTGCTGTCCAGACTCCTGCAGCAGCCAGGTTCATCCGAAGGTTTTAACAACAAGGAGGCCAGAAGAGAAGAAGCTCCAGAGCATCATGGACATCACGGCTCATGTGAGTCTCAACATTAGTTTAAATATTTAGATTTGATCTAGATGATTTGTTACATCAACATTAAAACCTTGCTTTCCCACCCTGGACCAGAACAAGAGGATGCTGACTCAGATCTGAACATGTTGTTGATGCGCCTCAGTGTGGAGCTCAACCAGGACTCAGGGTTTGTGGTGAATGTTAGAAAAGTTTCAGTAAACATATAAATACTGTAAACAATGACATTTAGTTTGTAGAGGTGATATGACAGACATGATAGCCATGTTTCCTCTGTAGAAGAAGACACAACGGCTCGGTCCTCCCAGCTGTTGTCTCTCCATACAAACTCGGCCCTTTAAGGACTTTGCTCAGATGTCAGTGTATCACGACTGCTTCTGCAGAGTTATGTCACTGATCAGTGCCAGAGGGTGTCCACGAACATTATTAACATTAAAAACTTTATTCTGTAGAATTATGGTGTACTTTAACCGAGTCGGAGAACCGGGAGAGCCACTGTTGGATGGGGCGTTCAATGACTAGAAGAAGAAAAGAAAAAGTGAATGAATAATAATTCAACAGATACGTTGACTTAAATGTAATGATGTATTTAACTTTCACAACTTTAACAAAGAACCACAGTTCTGCAGAACATCAGATGCTTTTCTGAGATCTTTAAAAGGTTTTATTTCTCTTACTTTGAAAAACAAACTAAATGATTGTTTGTGTAAAAGTAGGTGCTGCTGTGTTTGCTGCTCGTGTAAAAGGAAAGGAGGGATGAGGTCAGAGAGACGAGTGCTTGCAGAGCTTTACCAGAAATGGATGGAGCATTGTGGTTTCCTCACTTCTAACAGAGAAGCATCAGGCTAGCAGGAGCTGCTCACATCTGGGTTCATCTAGCAGAACTTCTAGAGTTAGCAGATGATGCTCCTGAAGCTCGCTGCTTCTGACTCCCAGATGTCACCTCACGGTCGGTTGTGTGTTGACAGAACCTGCGGGAACATTGTTCTCTAGATTCATGAACATCTCTGGGTTCATGATCTACATGATGAATGATCCACTCTTGTAGCCCCTTTCAGAGTCAGAGGACTCCAAAGCGCTTTACCCTGTAGCCACAGCTGGCCTGGGGCACACTGACAGAGGCAAGGCGGCCGAGCACTGGCACCTGGCACTACCGGTCCCTCTGACCACCAGCAGCAGGCAAGGTGGGTTAAGTGTCTTGCCCAAGGACACAACAGCAGCATTCTCTGGTCAGAGCTGGGATTGAACCTGCAACCTTCTGATTACTGGACAACCCACTCAACCTAAACTATGCATTTACATTAATCTTTGCAGTTCTTTTATTTTCTGGGGCACATTTTTCACCATGACTGATCATTTCCCGTTTTCCTGTTGATGTGGCGAGTCGGCCGTAACCATTCTGGTGTGCAGGCTGCAGGAGTGTGCTGTGCCCCTCTCCTGCCAGGTTAAAGCATCGTCCATGCTGAAAATCACTTCTTGAAAGAAACTGATAGTAAACAAAGCCATGAGGTCACATGTAGATGTGAGCTTTGCTGCATTAGTCATATTTTGAAAATTGCCAGACATTTACACTGAAACTTGTGATTTCCTGTCTAGCCCTGTGTTTACTGCAGGAATGGACTTGGCACAGAAGTGGCTCGTGGCAAAAATATAACCCGATCCTATCTTAAGCGGCACAGCGGTCCGATTCTGGGGACCCTCCCCAGACTAAAATGGGTTGTACTTGAAGCAGCGCTGTTCTGCGCTGCTGATGCTTCCAGTGTGAGATAGAGGTTAGATGTGCTGCTTTACAATAACTGTGTTTAGTTTTATCTGTGACAGAAGAAGCTGGTTTAAAGTGAGGCTTTATGTTTATACACTGTGAAATGTGTTTACATCATTAATACAATTTTTACCCTTTATGCTAATTTACTCTTTACAACAACAGATGAGGGTGATTTTGTCTCTAGGAACTAAGTGTTGATGAGGAGTGTGTACTACCATGCTAGTTTGAATAAGCAGTTTTTTTTGTGATCCATGTAGAAATCTCATTGTTACAATAAATAATGTTGATTCAACTGGAGTCTTTATTTTTCTTTCACTTGAACAGAAGAACTGAAATTTGAGCCATTTGTGCATCTAGATTTTAAAATGATTTTTATAAATAACTGATCATATTTTATATTACATTTAGATAGTGTGGCATAAATCTGCTGTTTTTATTTAACAAATAGTTTTTTGATAAAAAATAAAACTCTAAAACAGTCAACATAAAAGAAATAACCTGCTTCAGGTCAGCAGGCTGTTGCTGTCATGTAGGGTTAGGGTTAGCTAAGCGAACGAGTAAGTATGTGTGTAAAAAGTCTGTCTGGCCAAAATAATTCATTAGTCTTCATCAGCTTGAACACCATGATACTGACAATGTCCACATGATGATCGTAACGTGGAGCAGAAAGCTGAAGAGCAGATGTAGCTAACTGTTGAAGCCTCACAGGATAACCCACAGACAAATGTACGTAGACGCCTTGTGGACTGGCGCTGTCTATTGGAGCTGTCGTAGTGGCCGGCCGCCATTTTAGATGGGTCTCCATTTGCCTCCGGTGCATTCTTTTCTACTGAGGAGGTGTTTACCCAACTAAAAACTGCACAGAAATGGGCACAGTTGTTCACTCTGCTTCTGCATCTCTTTTTACAGTCACTGCTGTTCTGCATTGACAATGGAGAGTGAGGAGACCCATCTAATATGGCGGTGAAACTGTTCCAGTGCCCAATTGGGCATCTACGTATTCATATCTATGGGATAACCCGCTTTAAAATCGAGTGAACCCCAAGACGTTTGTCACCGCCCAGTTCCATACAGTTCTCCTATTGGCTGAGCAGTTGCTAGGAGATTGTACTTCCAAGTTTTGAGCAACAGCAGAAAAAATCCATGAGAGCAGGGAGCAGACTTGTGGGAGCAGTTTTGATCCGTGCAGAGAAAAAGTTGTCACGTGAGAAGACAATACCAGTGAAAGAAGGTTAAATCTGAGCGCAGAAACAAAGATTTGAAGGAGAACAGAGTATATTTAAAAGAGAGAGCAGACATTTTGAGTGCACGCATTACAAGTTTTGAGAGCAATAATATAAAATCTTATTCTCAAATTAAAAAGTTGGTCTCTTGATATGAAATTCTGCTCTCAAATTGAAAGTTCAAGTGCTCAATTTCTGGCACTTTAATTCTTCCATAGTTTTCTGGGCATGTCCAACCGGGAAGAGACCTAAAGGTAGACCCAGGACACGGTGGAGGGATGTCTCTCACCTGGACAGGGAACGCCTTGGGATTCCCCTGGAGGAGCTGGCCCAAGTGGCTGGGGGGAGGGAAGTCTGGGCCTCTCGCCTTATGCTACTGCCCCCATGACCCGACTCCGGTTAAGCAGATGAAAATGGATGGATGGATGAATGGATGGATGGACATCCCAAATATTTATGGATGTCTTTTCAGCTCCCAGCTTTAGTCCGTGAGGCAGACACCTTGTCTACTTTTAAGACTAGGCTTAAAACATTTTTATTTGATAGGGCCTATGGTTAAAATCTGATGTTAGCCCAGATCTGGACAAGTGGGGGAGTAGAGGGAGGTGGAGTGTACAGTCGGTAAAGACGGCTCTCCCTTGCCCTGCCTTCAACATGCCTCCATCTAAAAGGCTAGGTCATCCAAAGTTATCTCTGTAGTTATGCTGCTATAGGCTTAGACTGCTGGTGGACACACTGACCACTTTCCACACTCTACTACTTTCTTCTACAATTAGCTCTTTAACTGTATTGTTTCCTGCTATTTCAGCTGTTAACTTTATTTTTTCTCTAAGTGTTTTTCTCCCCAGAAGAAGCTATAATGATGTTCTGCTGAGCTGTGGTGGCCTCATGGTGGGGGCCATCGGCTAGCACACTGCTGCTAACCACTTAAACATTCTCTCTCTCCTGATAATAACATTTTACTCTCTTTGACATTGAATGTGCTACTACTAGTTTACCTGTTTAATCATAGATTCACTAGGATGAATACAATAAAGTTCATCCCTCACCAAATAGAATATTTACTAAGAAATCACAATATAACCATAGAAACATTCCTTGGTATATATGTAGAGTGTGTGGATGTGTGTTTGTGTGTGTGTGGGTTGGTGTATGCATGTGTCTGCTCTGTCTTCTCGATCCCCAGTGAGTCATGGTGGATGGCTGCTTATACTGAGCCAGGATCCTCTGGAGATTTCTCTCTGTTAAAAGGGAGTTTTCCTCTCCACTGTCGCTGCATGCTTGCTTAGTATGAGGATTGCTGTAAAGACTCTGACACTAGTCAGTGACTCGATGCAACCTGCTGGGTTCCTTATATAGGAAACTTTTTTCTGATTGGCTTAATAATAAATAATAAATAAGCGTATCTTTGGAACACCTGGCTGCTTGAATGAAACTTAGCCAACATGAAAACAATGACATAATCATCATTATTATTATTATTATTATTTTTATTATTACATAAATATTTAGCAGAATAGCATCACTTTTTCAAAAGGAGTTTTGTCAAAATGGGCACTATTTAAGTCACAAACGTTTAATCAAAATTCATATGCATTAGTTTAAAATTCACTGAATAAATCCACTGGTGCGTCGTGCCAATCCGAAAGTAGACACAATTGTTTTATTTTGAAACTCCAACCGGAAACGCGGCGCATACTGCGTCTCTCGCCTTCCAGGGCTCGGACGGAGGACGGAGGCGCAGTCTTGCTGAAGCAGCCTCGCTCTGGAGGATGGGACGGTACCTTAACGACTAATTCGTGCCATTGAACGGCCTGCTCAGCCACCTGCCGACCAGTCCGACCAGCAGGAGTTACGCGCTCTGCAATCATTCTGCACCGAATGTAAAAACAGACGGGCTTTTATTTTTTAACCAAGCACCCAAACGGTAAGGTGATGAGCAGCATCCCCATCCTCACGGAGCGTTAAGGCGAGACAGTGTCGGGAGCTATTGTGCTCCACGGTTCGCACAAAAACAGAGAAATTAGGCCATCCGTTTCCAGCGGATTATGACGTTATTGACGCTCTTAGAATATTTCTTATTATGTGTGTGTGTGTGTGTGTGTGTGTGTGTGTGTGTGTGTGTGTGTGTGTGTGTGTGTGTTGTTGTAAATCAGATAAAGAACAGGCCTGCACACGGCTGCGAGAGTTAATTAGAGGCCGGACAGCCTCCCGCAGACTTACAGGCTCCTATTATCAAACCCGCTTAGATTTATACAAATGTCGTAATTTAATCTGGTGAGGACAGTTTTGTTATATTAGGAAGCAGCGCGTGCAGGATGGCAGGTGCTGCAGCACTACCTGCTCATGGAGCATCTTCGCACAGGAGCAGTATTTTAAGGGTCATGAATTGTATGCGCCCTCCTCTGCTGGATGGGTTTTATTCTACAGGGTCATATTTGCAGGTTGGCTGGTGGTCGTGTTCACACCTAAAAGGTGCTGACAATGGCGGTGCTCCTGGCCCAAAAAGTCTACCTCATCAGTCACAACCAGCGTTTTATTGTTTTTAAATTATTGCAAAGCAACACAGAATGATCTGCAGCATTTGTGTTAATGCTCCCCCACTTGTTTAATAGAATTTTTGTCTGTTTAATTTCAGCTTTTTGCAGCCATGGAGATTGTCAAACATCTAATTAATGACACCATACAGTTCTACAAGTGGACCCTAACTATTGCAGGTAAGGATCACACCTTCTAAAAAGTTCCACCTTTGACTTTCATAATCAAAATGTCTTCTTGAGCTTTTTGTGGGTTTTTTTGTTGTCAGCGGAGGTTTTTAGCATGGCGCTCCCCCATGGAGGCCATATTTGAACCCCTTTCCTCATTTTATCGCTGACAAAAATGAACTTTGACCTTAAAATTAACCAAACTTTGTCAACAGGCTTTAGATGTTGAACATGGCTCCAGTAGCATCGCTAGCCTTTTTCACACTGTTGTGTATTTTGACACAAATCTAAATAAATGGGTATTTTCACAGATTTGATCACATTTCATAACAAAAAGCTGCATTTCTGCCTCTAAACTCATCATAAAAACAGCAAATTTACAACAGTTGACCACAGAAATTTATTTAAAATGTTCCAATTGTGTTTTTTGAGCTGTAAGCAGCAAATATCTCAGTATGAATAAGATTAGGCTTTATTCGTGACTATTTTCTTTATCTTACGAGCAGCAAAGTCAGTTTGAGCGAAGCTGCAGAAGGCAGAGGTGTGTGGGATTTTATCGGTGCATACATAGCTGTATCTGTATTTTTGAAATGAAGAAAAAAGGAAACAAAGTTAATTGCTTTTTCTGTGTTTTTGTGGAAAAAATGCTATAATTTTAAAGTGTATAAATAGAAATGAAAACAATTCCTGGCAATAATGTGAAATAAAACCACAAACTTCTCAAAGGATCATAATTTTTAAACTTTAAAAAAACTAGACCAAATTGCAAAAATGTAGCCTCAGACTGACCTCTGGGGAGTATCTCATCCAGAAGGATCAGCTCTGATGTGACATGACTCTGTCCTGACGCCCTGTCACACTGATGTGTAACGGTGTGAGAATATCTGTCCTGCAGACAAACGAGTGGAGAAATGGCCTCTGATGGACAACCCGCTGCCCACTCTGGCCATCAGCACCTCTTACCTGCTCTTCCTCTGGCTGGGGCCCAAATACATGAAGAACAGAGAACCCTTCCAGCTCCGCAAAACCCTCGTCATCTACAACTTCAGCATGGTCTTCCTCAACTTCTTTATCTTTAAAGAGGTGGGTTCCAGATGTTTGTGACTCGTGCTGCTGCTTGCACTGCATCTCCTTCTGATCCTTTAGATTCTCACTCACCGTTTTTGTTCCTTAGCTGTTTATGGCAGCACGGGCAGCGAGGTACAGCTACGTTTGTCAGCCAGTCGACTATTCAGATGACCCCAATGAAGTCAGGGTGAGTGTTTGGATGTTTCACATCACAAATGTTCACTGTCCCTCACAAGAAGCTTTCATGATGATGGAGCTGCTGATGTAGCACGATTAGGGCTGGCTGATGAAGACACCAAACTGCTCTACATAGATTTACACTCTAAAAAATAGATGTCTAGTTTACTTCACCAAGTTATGTCAGCTGGTTCCACTGAACTTAATCGCTCGAATTTAAAGGAGCATGGGGCAGGATGAAGAAACGAAACTCATTAGCGACGCACTCGGTGCTGTGAGTAACTGCAGCCCGGCACGAGAGCGCGCACAAACTCTTCACTAGAAAAAAAAAAGTTACAGAGATGTACGGCCAGAGCGCGGCTCGAACAAGGCTCCGTGTCGAGCGATGAAGTAAGTAACATTGTTACTTTAGTCTAATATTTGTATAATTCCATGACATTAGCTTTTTAATTTAGCCATGACACTCGTGATGTAAAGCAAGTGCTCCTTCCTATGAAATATTCATAAGCCAGTTTTGTGACTGGCGAGCAAGACAGTAACATGATGCTACTTTATTAGCATAAGGCTTTGTGGCTGCAGGTGATTTCTGATGTTTTTAGACCAATTACAGTTATTATTTTGCACTAAGCTTACTAACAAGCTAATGTTAGTTTATACATCATGTAAGAACATCCAATTTCAAGTCAATGACATCATTTGTGAAACAAATTTCATTACAGGACAGGCATCACAACAATGTAAATAAGAACATAAATATCAATGTTTAGTTCAAAAAATGCATCAAAATAAAATCATAATATAAACAAGACCTACAGGGTAATACAGTAATTTTTCCATTACTGTCATTGATTTTCAGGAATTCACATTGGAAGGAGTGATGGAAGACAGTTCAGATGGAGTGTGCCCGAGCCTGCCACAGACTTTGATGTGTCGTGGGAAAGTTTGAGACCAGGGGCTAAAGGAAAGGGGAGAGGAAAAGGTCGTTCCGAGGGTCGGGGAAGGACACGCTCAAGGGGTGAGGGCAGCAGGTTGAGGTCCAGAGCTCCTTCAAGAGGACCAGGGCGCCGGGGTAGGCAGCGAGCAGCTTTCAGAGAAGAGGACCGAGACCGGCTTGCACAGCTGAGAGCTGCCAGTATAGCTGAGATGCAGGTTGGTTGTAGCCATTTGTGTAAAAAAAGTAAAATAAAATAATAGATGCTAAAAACGAAAACATCACTCACTGGAGATATGAATCTAGTCATGTAAACATATGCACTTAAATTCCTAGACAGCCTTACAACACCTGAGCCAGGAGGAGATTATATTCTCGAGAGAGTGGTGACCCGTCTTCCAGGGGTGATGCTGGATATCCTGGAGTTTCGGCAAGAGACGCCAGGACACCGTCTTCCTGAATGAGGGCACCCTAACCCAAAAATCCAAACCGTTTATCTACAACTACAGTAGTTCCAAAACAGCACAATACCTCAAAATAACTTTAGCTGAAGACAGCATTTTCACCCAAAAATAAACAAACTGTTTGTGCAATATATTTATTTTTATTTATGTACAAAAAACAGTTCTGTTATTTGCATTTGTACATAGTATTTTTTCTTAATTTCTAATAAATCTGTGTGCATGAAAGAAGTCATTCCTGTCTTTTGATGCTTCACGTAGCTGGGGCCTTTATGGAGAGAGAACAGCAGCATTAGATCATACATAGATTACATGAGAATGCAATTCTGGAAACTCTCGAGTTCTGAAGTTGACCTGTAAAAAAACAAAAGCTACAACTTTATAGATTATTAGGAATCACACTTTTAATTGCCTTCTCACCCACAATTGTCATTTCTATATGTAAATTGTCAGCTTTGATATTGACACTTTAGCTTTTTTGCTCATGAAAATGTTATTAATATACCTAAAGGTCAGATTGGTGACATCCTTCAACCAGCGTCTGTTGAACATGATTCGTTGAAGAGCCTCGTGTGGTGGAGATCATGGTACCATGAGCTCTTTATCACTGGTCGTTGCATCAAGTGGTCCATGGTCACATTTGCCACGGGTCCATTCATGCTTCCCTGTGACATGGTGAAGCACACCCACCCACATGTCCTAATAGAAAAAATAAGTTTTATTTGAAAACTTTACATGTGACAGAAGCACTCACAAACAGAAACACGAGAGCTGGCACTATTATGAAAAGAAAGGTAATTATGTCAATGTGCATTGTTGTCTTGTTGTCCAAAAGATGTCACAATACTTACATTAAACATATCACGATGTTGTGCTTTCTGGCAGATGTACCAAAATTGGTTGAAGATGTCATTCAGCCACACAAGAAGGATGGAAATTCCCTTTAGGATCCCAGTCTGTGAACAAGGATAAAACAACAATTCCATCTTTTAGTTCTTTTTAAAACATAGAA